>NC_138030.1:40491764-40865883 GCF_964106645.2 Podarcis pityusensis
CAAGGCTGCTTTGAGAAACATTACAGTCAATACTAACTGCTGTTTCACTACCATTTCAAAGTATGACGTTACCATGAAAATTAATGTAGGCCTCCCATGTGCTCACTGCTCTGAAAGATGTGCACTTGCAAAAGGCTGCCCTGGTCATTTTGCCACAAAGCAGTGGGGAGTAGGGCAATGGGAACACTTCTCACCATTCCTGCAATGATAACATAATCAGAAGGACAGATGAAATGGATAGGGATGGGATCACTGCCAGGAACAGAAAAGCAGAATTGATCACTAGTCCAAACTGGAAATCTCTTATGTACCAAAACCCCCTTCCAGCTGCATCTGCTCTGTGTGCTTTATTCATTACAGGAAATGCAGTCTATGAGCATGAAAAGGCCAAATATCAGCAGGTGGACTTCTAAGCAAACTAAAATACAATGTTGAGCTGCCCAAGGCATGTTCCCTCGCACTCTTCCCCACTTACTGCTGGGTTACAGCTGACAGTCTCACCAGCTGAGAACTACCCTACATGGCAAACATTGATTTCACTGCGTTCATTTCAGTCTACTTGGACAGTTGTACGATTTGCTCACTAACCAATGAACTTGTACACGCTGCATGGATCAAAACAGCTGCCTGTATTGAACAACTCATTGCAGGGATGAAAAACTGCATATGGAACTTCTTCAAAGCGTCAATATTTCCTGACCATCATTGATAAATGAACCCTTTCCCAAATACTGGTTCAGTGTGGCCCAAGCTGCTTCCCCAAAATGGTCTCCCATATGGACCTTATAGATTTGCAAATGGGGAGAAAATTTGGGAGAGCCATTTCATTTCTGCCCTAGTGCAAATCTATTGTAGGGATGTTTAATGACATACAGGCATTCACATGAATAAAGAAATAAACTCAGAATTAACACATCAAATAGGAGTAAAGGCTTGCAAAACATGAGGTGTGTGTCATGGCAACCTCACACAATATTTTGTAGAAGACTACCCTGTAAAACTACTTTGCTAAAAATATGATGCTCAGGTGGCCCTGAAAACAAACATCAAATGAGTGCATTACAGTACACAATGGAACAAGATCTGACTCCAGATTGCACAGTAGAGCTTGTACCAAGCTGGGGGTTGGACTTCATGATCTTCAACATCTCTTCCAACTCTATTATTGCAAACTGTAGAGTTGGAAGGGACCACAAGGGTCATCTAGTCCAACCCCCTACAATGCAGGAATCTTTTGCCCAACATGGGGCTCGAACCCACAACCCTGAGATTAAGAGTCTCATGCTTTGCCGAGCTTCCAACAGGCCCGCACATGGAAGATTCTCTAGCTAGTACGCTGGCAGCTATCGATCAAAATGGCAAATCCAATTTAAATGATTATTTGGCAGGAGAAAATGTGATGAAAAGAAGAAGCAGCAAGTATAATAACACCACAATAATAAAAAAGCTGTCATGCAGCCACGTTTTGAATGCTGTGCAGAATTCAGGTTGTCCCGTGGAGTAGGTGAAAAAGAGGAAGGGGCTAGAGTATTTTCCCTATGAAGAAAAGCTAGTGATCCCACTCAGTCAGCAGGAAAGCTAAAGACAGTGCCAAGCGTAGCAGGAATCCTACTGGGCTGCAGCCCTGTAACTGCCTTGGCCAAGGTATTTACTAGAGATGTAGGCAGACTCTGGGTGAACACTGCAGAGACCTGTTTGATTCTGTTCCACTTTTTTTTTTTTAATGAGGATTACAGCAGGATTCGACAGTCAGAGCATAATGAGGGTGCATACAATATCAAAGCAAATTAAAAGAGAAACTGCAGACACTGCCGCTGCCTTTGACAAGTCTCGATCCTTTTATAAATATATTTAAACATTGCCTCTGCCAAAAACAAGCTTTGATCTCCTGGGGAAAGAGGCCAGAATCTCTCTTTGCTCTACTTGAATTGCAAACTTTTAATTACTTTGCTAAGCGTTAACATTTCTGCTCAGTCCTAAGGGCCAATCTCCACAAAAATCTGTTTTATATGGCCTATTCTTTCCGCTAATCTTTTATTTCTTACACCCCAATCAGCCTATCAATGAAAAACCAGACATCCCCCTCAATCTGTTTCTGTCTGTAGCATTTGCTAGTCTGTCTGTATGCACAAAATTTATTGCATTTACCTTTACAGCTCTTCTGTGGAGTGGGAGGAAGAGAAAGAGAAAACAATTACTGTATCCATTGTATAGGCAGAGAGCCTAGAGAATCTTCCTGACTTGCTCCACATTCGCTCTGAGATTTTGTAGAGAAGAGGAATAGAATGAACTGTAATCCAATGCTAGTCCAATTGCAACTCTGCTGTTGTTCTTAGAAGGACCTCAGAGGTCTCCAATAGCTGTAAATCAGAGGTAGGGAAATGACATCCCTAGTTTTTCCAAATGGGACTGGCACAACAGGAGGTCAGTATAGGTGGAGGAGCATAAGGTGCTTCTTGGGCTGCTGGGGACTTTGAAAAATATCAACCCACAGCTTTGTACCATCAGACTATGCCAAGCCCAAAGGTGGCACTGCCTGGAACTCCTTGTGCCCAGTTAGGTAATTGTTTGCTTTTCTGATCGTCGACCTAGGTTTTCCTGTGCGAGATTTATTGTTCCCTCTGCCCAGGTGAGGGGTGTGTGTGTGTGTGTGTGTGAAAGAGAGAGGGGGCGGGGGAGGGGGGAGAGAGAGAGAGAGAGAGAGAGAGAGAGAGAGAGAGGGAGAGAGAGAGAGGAGTCGAGGGCCATTGTCCTTGGTCCTTGACAGCAGTGAACTCATGTGACTGAAATTATTAGGTTGTTTTATGGATTTATATGCTGCCCTTCAATAAGTTTCCAAGACAGCTGACAAAGGCTCAAAATTACAATAAAAGCTTTTTTTATTAAAAAAAAAATCAAAGTAACAGAAATATGGTGCTGGTACCTGGAAGTGAAATCATTTGGTACTAAGCTCCTTCCAGAGTCCAAAGCTACTACCTTGTAATGCTGTATATAGTCCAAGTTTAGCCAAACCCCACTCTTCCCTTGTTGTTTGCAAATACAATAAGCCCGTAACTTAAGCACATTTAACTTGTACACATTCAGCTTTACGTGTGTGGCAAAAAATATATGAAAAGGGATAGGATTCTGTGGGAAATGATGTTGGCAATCCCACTTGCCATTGAACCCAATGGGTTTTGACTATATACAATTTTGGCTTTAGGTGTGATGCCCAGAGCACAACATTACAGGCTTACTGTAGACTAAACCATAAACTTGAGCAGGATGTTTTAGCCAGGAAACAGGAGACAATCCATGTTCTTAAATAATGGGCACTGCATTTTAATACAAAATTTTAAAAATCAGAAGCCAGAGCCTAGTACGAAAAGAGTATTACAACTGATTAATGACTTTGGTCGGGTGGCTGGATTTAAATTAAATAAACAGAAAACTAAGGTCTTGGGAAAAAATTTGACTGATACAGAGTCAGAACGGTTTCAGAATGAGACGGAACTTAATGTGGTTAAGAAAGTAAAATACCTAGGGGTAAACATAACAGCAAAAAATCTAAGTCTATTTAAGGACAACTATGAAAAATGCTGGACAGAAATTAAGAGAGACTTAGATAGTTGGTCAAAATTGAAACTTTCTTTGTTAGGCCGAATTGCTGCTATCAAGATGAATGTATTGCCAAGGATGTTGTTTTTATTTCAAACACTTCAGGTTTTGGACAAAAAGGAGTGCTTTCAGAAGTGGCAGAGAGATATTTCTAAGTTTGTCTGGCAGGGCAAAAAGCCCAGAATTAAGTTTAAGATACTAACTGACGCAAAACAAAGAGGGGGCTTTGCCCTGCCAGACCTAAAGTTGTATTATGAAGCCGCAGCGTTCTGCTGGCTAAAAGACTGGCTACTTCTTGAAGACACTGATGTGTTAGATCTGGAAGGGTTTAACAATACTTTTGGATGGCATGCATATTTATGGTATGACAAGGTTAAAGCAAATAAGGCCTTTAAGAACCATATTGTCAGAAAATCACTGTTTAATGTCTGGACAAAATATAAAGACTTGCTGGAAAATAAAACACCAAGGTGGCTTTCACCTCTGGAAGCTAAGGCCCGAAAAAGACCCAATATGGAGGCTAAATGGCCAAAATATTGGGAAATACTAGAAAAGGATGGAGATAATTGGAAATTGCAGAGTTTGGAGAAAATGAAAGACAAAGTGCGAGACTGGTTACATTACGCTCAGATTAAAGAAGTTTTTAAAAATGATAAGAAACTAGGGTTCCAGGTGGAGAAATCGAAACTAGAAACAGAATTGTTAGAACCAAAGATTAAGGTACTTTCAAGGATGTATAACTTGCTGTTAAAATGGAATACACAAGATGAAACGGTTAAATCGGCTATGATAAAGTGGGCACAGGACATTGGGTATAATATCATGTTTGAGGACTGGGAAAGGTTGTGGAGTAATGGATTGAAATTTACTGCATGTAACGCTTTGAAAGAAAATGTAATGAAAATGATTTATAGATGGTATATGACCCCAGTCAAACTTGCAAAAATTTACCACCTGTCTGATAATAAGTGTTGGAAATGTAAAGAGTGTGAGGGAACGTTCTTCCACCTCTGGTGGACTTGCCCTAAAGTGAAGGCGTTCTGGGAAATGATTTATAATGAATTGAAAAAGGTATTTAAATATACCTTCACTAAGAAACCAGAGGCTTTCCTTTTGGGTATTGTCGGCCAAGGGGTGGTAAAGAAGGACCAGACATTTTTTATGTATGCAACAACAGCAGCAAGGATACTTCTCGCAAAACACTGGAAAACTCAAGATCTACCCACACTGGAAGAATGGCAGATGCAACTGATAGACTACATGGAACTGGCTGAAATGACCGGCAGAATTCGTGACCTGGGAGAAGAGAGGATTGAGGAGGACTGGAAGAAATTTAAGAATTATTTACAAAAACATTGTAATTTGAGTGAATGCTAAATAAGATGCTAAACCAAAATAACTGAGCACCACTAAATTTAGAGGTTTTTAAGAAAATAAGTAAGACTGTGAAAATTTAACTCCTTTCGAGAACTATAAGATTATGAAACATAGAAGGGATATAAGAATCTAAATAAGATGATAAATTGCTGACAAAATGTTATAACGATGAAAGTGGGAGCGGGAGATGTGAGGAAGTCCAAAGAAAATGTGAAACTATGTTAAGACAAATGTTATATTGTTTATTATGTTTATTTCTATTGTAAAACCCAATAAATTGTTTAAAAAAAATAATAATTTAAAAATCAATATATTAATAGTGCAATCATATCTACTCAAATGTAAGCCCCACTAAGTTAAATGGACTTACTCTCAGGTAACTGTGCATAGATATGCAGCTTAAGAAATCTGAAAAAGATGCAAGATTAGCCCCTCAACAATTAGATTCCACTATAATCAAACAAGAACAATTCAAAAGCATATATTCTATTCACTGAGGAGTGTGACTGGTTTTATAGTATTTAATTGACCAGTTCTGAACAAAGCTAGAGTTTGTCTTCTCTCTATTATGCAAATATAGCTCATAAATTTTGACAATGTCAAAAGTAGCTAATGACACACCAATTTTTAAATTGGAAATTACAGGCTGGTTAGCTTAATGTCTGTTCTGCTTAAATGGGTGGTATTGTTAAAGATCAAATAGCCAAGCATATAGAAGAAGCAGAGCCAGAATGAAGAGTTTGGATTTGATATCCCGCTTTATCACTACCCTAAGCAGCTAACAATCTTCTTTCCCTTCCACCCCCCACAACAAACACTCTGTGAGGTGAGTGAGGCTGAGAGACTTCAGAGAAGTGTGACTGGCCCAAGGTCACCCAGCAGCTGCATGTGGAGGAGCAGGGAATCGAACCCGGTTCACCAGATTACGAGTCCACCGCTCTTAACCACTATACCACACTGGCTCTCAATTACTTCTGCAAGGGCAAGTCCTGTCTCTTGTATCTGTATGAGTTAAACAGAAGTGGTCTGGTTGCCATAGCATACTTGGACTTTCAAAAAGCTTTCAACTAGGCACCTTACCAAAGACTCTTGAGTAAGCTTGGTAGTCATGGAATAAGAGGAGAGATCCAGACGTGGATCAGGAACTGGAGAAATAGCAGAAAGCAGAGAGTAGGAATAAATGGACAGTTCTCTGATGGAGATAGATAGAAAGTGGAGTCCCTCAAGGGTTGAGACCAGTGCTGAAGTAAGATTCAGTTACCAGTCTAGGGAGATTTTGGGCACAGAATGGGGAATGCACCACCTTGTCCTTTGCCTCAGGCAGTAAAATGGCTTGGGCCACCTCATGAAGAACAGGATGCTGGACGAAATGGGCCACTGGCTTCATCCAGAAGGCTCTTATGTTCTTGGCTGCTGGTCAGTTTCTGGTCCCAATTCAAAGTGCTGGTTATGACTTGTAAGGACACACACAGCTTAAGACAAGGGCAGCTGAAGAACTACTGTTTTCCACATAAGTCCACCCTGGCTTTAAGATCTTCTGGGGCCCATCTGAGGCCCATCTGGAAGGGTTAAGAGAGGTCCTTTTCAGTACCCCCCCCCCCCGGAATCCCCTTCCCAGGAAAGCTGGTCTTGCCCCTTCATTGATTAACCTTCTGATGTCAGGCAAAGACCTTTTTTAAGAGGAGGCTTTTGGCCTATGATATGAGTACTCAGCCTTATGGGGATTTTAACTGGCCATAACCATCTGCCACTCTGTTTTTATTGTACTTGGAATGATTTTATCTGCTTTTTTTTTTAAAAAAAATACATATTATTTTGTCTTGTATATCTTTCTATCTTTGTAGGGTGCCTTACGCACTAATGTGGAAACAAATAAACAAATAAAACCCAGTCTAATAAATAAACACATCAAGATCCAATCCATAACTGTCTGTAAACAACTGCTCTGATAACACAACTGAAGATCAAAGTTTTCCATTCCTTTTCCTTTCTCCGCATCTTGTGCTATTGTTTCCTTTGGTTTATGTTTCTCATTCTTTCCTATAAAAATTGGAGAGAAAGCTCCTGCTATTTCTTTATGTGGTTATCTTCCAGCTGTGTGGGCAGCACTTGAAACAATAAGCTAATCTGAGATAATAAAACCATATTTACAGAAGAAAACCATATTGAAAATGGCAGATGCAACTGTAGCTATTGTCCTGTTAGGGATTTTACATCAAAACACATTCCTTCTATTTGTACATAGTTCTTCTTTCCTACCATTCAAGTTTGTCTCAAAGTACCTTACTCTGCCTGTTGTTTAAATGATAGGCTAGCCCTGCTTTCACCAGCCTGGTGGCCTCCAGATGTTTTAGACTACAACTCCCATCAGCTCCAACCGGGCAATGTTGGGTCTCATCAGCTGCAGGCAGCATGGGAGTTGTAGTCCAAGTGATCTGGAGGACACCAGATGTCTCTTCTGCAGATTAATTCCAATTGTTTGCGTTTCACTGTCTTTATTTTTAACTAGCTATTTTTCCATTTTCAGCTACCTCTAGCTCCGTTAATTTCACAGACCGCATCAGTTAAGGTCACCACAATGCCATCTATGTATAGACTTAGTTTGTATTCATTGTTTTTCACTTTTATACCCTGAATCATCCGGAGCTCTCTTACTGCTAATGGTTCCAGGCACAAGACAAATAAGAGGGCCTATAAATTGTTGTTTTATTGTACTGTCATTTTGAAAACCCATTTGCATACAGAGGGAAAAGTCTGGGTCCCTGTTAATGCTATGGTGAGACAGAGGATCTTCCTCATTACTAATTGCCTTATGAGGAAGTTAGAAAACCCATGCTTCCTCTCTTAGTAAATGACAGTAAAATCTCTATAATTTACCTGCAAGAAGGTAGAGTAATTTTTTTTACTCTGGCAGTGGCTTTCCTTCCAGTTGCAAAAATCTGAATAAACTCATGCAAAGCAATGGAACAGAAAACTCACTTCCTCTGCATGATGATTCTAAATTATTTTGCCTCTCAACATTCTATTTTGTACGACTTATGTTTCTAGAAGATGTAAAGATAAAGGGACCCCTGACCGTTAAGTCCAGTCACAGATGACTCTGGGGTTGTGGCGCTCATCTCACTTTACTGGCCGAGGGAGCCAGCGTTTGTCTGCAGATAGTTTTTCTGGGTCATGTGGCCACCATGACTAAGCCACTTCTGGTGAACCAGAGCAGCGCATGGAAAGGCCGTTTATCTTCCCACTGGTGTGGTACCTATTTATCTACTTGCACTTTGACATGCTTTTGAACTGCTAGGGTGGCAGGAGCAGGGACCGAGCAACCGGAGCTCACTGCGTCACGGGGATTCAAACCGCTGACCTTCTGATCGGCAAGCCCTAGGCTCTGCTACCTGTATAGTGAATTAATGCCAATATTATTTTTGTGTGGACAGTGCCATTTTGCCTATATAAGGATCCACACCCACCTCTGTACCTCAGAAACAGAGAGATTTATTTATTTATTTATTCATGTAAACTAAATGAAATGGAACCATAATCACCACAAAGCATGCACTACTCCCAATTGTATGGACACCTATTGTCTCTGGGAACTTCAGCTGCCTGAGATGGGCTTTGGCACCTGCTCCCCATCACCTCCCATTCAGTGCTGCTGACCCCTGTTATTTTTTTACCTTCATTCTTTCTGTTGTTGAGCTGGTTAAACTGCTCGGTGAACTCTGCCAGTGACTCCTCAATCGTTTCTGTCCGGGGAACCGAAAGGGAAAAACGCCGCTTGAAAGTTTTCATCTTGTTCATTGTACCTTCTGTAGCAAGGTGACAACAGGATCTGGATTGGGAAGGAAGGAAAAACAGTCCATTGAGGAACTCAGCCAGATTACAGCGCAGTGTACCTGGGCACTGCAATCCAAACCCAGAGGAGGAAATCCAAACCCCATTGCAATGACAGATATTTCCCCAAAAAAATCCAGTGTTCCATTCAGGAGCAGTTCATCCAACTTTGGGTTAGAGCTTATTTGTCATCTGATGAGATGGATCTATATTTAGCAGGCCTGGAACGGACTTTTAGGGTCCAATGTAACACAACAGCAGCAGTTCCATGTGCTTACATGCAGAGTTTTGATTATACAGAAAAGTGTATGTGCTTTCAACTTCTGGTTTTGGACCCTGGCTGGTAGTGCCAGCTCCAGATTTAGGTGTGCAGGGGTGGGGCTTGGGAAATATGCTCTCAGAGCACCCACCTCCACACCACTGCTCATTGACTTTGATTTATGTCTGCTCAAAAGGAGAGGACAGAGCAAGGATAAACTGTTGCACCTTCTTCTGGTTCTTCCTAAGGCTTGCAGGCTGGTAGATGACAGGTAAACAGGGAGCAACAGCAATAAGGAGGATGAGGAGCATGGCCAGAGTGGGTTAGCAATAGAACCCATGATAAGTAAGGTTTGGGCCTTGGCAGGTGCCTGGTAATTATAGCCCAATACTGACCCTGCAGAGGTCAATTCTGTGTCCAGGGCATCTGTCTACCAGCTCCATCTGATAAGCCGGCTAAGACCCTACCTGCCTGCAGACTGTCTCACCAGAATGGTGCATGCTCTGGTTATCTCCCGATTGGACTACAGTCGTACCTTGGATCCCGAATGCCCTGGAACTCGGACGTTTTGGCTCCCGAATGCCACAAACCCAGAAGTGATTGCTCCGGTTTGCGAACGTTCTTTTGGAACCCAAACGTCCGACGGGGCTTCTGCTTGGCTGCAGCAGCTTCCTGCAGCCAACCAGAAGCCGTGTTTTGGTTTTTGAACATTTTGGAAGTCAAATGTACTTTTGGAATGGATTCCGTTTGACCTCCAAGATACAACTGTACTGCAATGTGCTCTATGTGGGGCTACCTTTGAAGGTGACCCGGAAACTACAACTAATACAGAATGTGGCAGCTAGACTGGTGACTGGGAGTGGCAGCTGAGACCATATAACACCAGTCCTGAAAGACCTACATTGGCTCCCAGTACGTTTCTGAGCACAGTTCAAAGTACTGGTGCTGACATTCAAAGTCCTAAACAGTTTTGGCCCTGTATATCTGAAGGAGCATCTCCACCCCAATTGTTCAGCCCCGACACTGAGATCCAGCACCGAGGGCCTTCTGGTGGTTCCCACACTGCAACAATTGAAGCTACAGTGAACCAGGCAGACGGCCTTCTCGGTAGTGGCACCCGCCCTGTGGAACGCCCTCCCATCAGATGTCAAGGAAATAAACAACTATCTGACTTTTAGAAGACATCTGAAGGCAGCCCTGTTTAGGGAAGTTTTGAATGTTTGATGTTTCATTGTTTTTAATATTCTGTTGGGAGCTGCCCAGAGTGGCTGGGGAAACCCAGCAAGTTGGGTGGGATATAAATAATAAATTATTATAACATTATTTTATTATTACTGCTGACTAGAAGAAAAGTATCTGGAGAGAGGAGCTACATTCAGACATTTTGCCCAAGTTTACCTAAATACCCATATGGCAAAACAAAAACAGAAAAATCATAGGTTACTCATCCCCAAAGTTCAGAACAATATTCCCATCTTTTTCCTATGATGGGCCATCGACCCATAGGACAAGTCAATCTGGGCCACAGCCAATGGTGGGCAGAGTCAGCACAGATGGTGGGTGGAGCCACAGTCAAAAGTGGGTGGGGTTTGCAGCATTGCAAGACTGTTTAGTTCTCTCCCTCCTTCTAATTACCCCATCAGTGTGAGCCAGGGGAAATTGCAGTTGTAAAGAATTGCAGTTTCCCCATCCCAGGGCTAGAGGGTAAATTCTCAAATTCTTTAAACGGCTTGGGATCAGGTTATTTAAAAACTAATGTGTCCTACATGTACCCAACTGAACCTTAAGAGGCCTTGCTCCAGGTGGTCCCACTGAATGAGACCAGGGCAGGAGGAGGACCTTTTTGGTTGTGGCACCTTGGTAGTGGTACACCCTCTCCAGGGAGGCTTACTTGAGACCATCTGTGTGGTCTTCTCAGCACTAGGTAAAGACCTTTCTATTCACTCAAACAACTTGCAGTCTGGGCCTCTCAGTTTGTTAAATCTGTGTTTTAACTTTTTGGGTTGTGGAAACTTTTGTTTTTGTTTTATTAATGCAAGGCTTTGGTTTTACGCCTTATTTTGCATTTAAATGAAAATAAGTATTGTTTATTGGTAGCTGCCCAGATGGGCAGCATACAAATGCCATGAAAACAACTGCTACATAATGATTTAGAATCGCACAAAATGCCACCACAGTAAGTGGCTGCTTCCTAATCTGAAAGAAGCAATTGCAAATGCAATTTGGATACATCTATGTCCCCAACATCAGCCTCCAGATAAACACTTCAAGCACACTGAAGTTGACCACCCATAATGAAACTCAGTTGTCACTTTGTCTCTAGTTTATGACTGCTTCTAGAAGCCTCAGATTCAAGATCACTTGGGGCCAATTTTGTGGTTTTGTGAAAGCATCCTTGAAAGCTAGAGAGACATTATCTTCAAATTATAAACACAATCTATTAAAAGCAACAATGAGCTCATCACTCAGCTTCCTCTCAGGCTGCCTGCATTCTAGTCAGGCCACCTTTCCTTGGCCTTTACCTGAGAAATGATTCATTCTAAAAACATTAGCAGATGGTTGCTGCCTGCAGCTGCCTCAAACCAGCTTTGCTTTCCCCTTGGGGTTCCCCACCCCCACCCCACAACAAAACTAATAAGCACGATAGATTATCAGCTGTTTGGAGCAGCTAGATGGCAAGACTAGGATTCTTCTCAGAGAATCATCTCAGTTTAAGACTTAGATTTCAATGTAAAATATGTGTCATTGGTTGGGCTGTACATCTGGGGCCCAGGGAATAACAGAGCCTTAGCTGGGGCAGACTCAGGTCTCCTTTATTTCAGCTCACATACAGTTAGGAATTTGCAGCCTCTCAGAGGAGAGAGGTTGTCAAAACACAGCAACTAAAACTGTACATCTTGTGCTCCCATTAATTAACTTTGCTTCCACAGGGACATTTCAATTGTTAATTAGCACATATGCACCCAGGGCACGAAGGCCAGTCTGGCTGCAGTTTCTAGCATCCCAAGCAGTGCTGCTCTTCTAGACATGTTCTTGCTTTGCCAACCTGGTGCCCTCCAAATGCTTTGGACTACAGCTCCCATCAGGCCCAGCCAATCTGGCTGATGGGAGATGTAGTTTATTTTCTATTAAAGTGTGGCTTGTAAGTATTTAAATAAATACATACATACATAAATAAGTGTGTGTGAGAGAAAGTGACCCTGGACTTAATGCTGAGCAGTGCCCAGGGCAAGAAATAAGTGTTGGCAAAGCAAGGGCTTTGTGAATACAGGGCTATCAAATTAGGTATACAGTATATGTAAAAGGAAAATTTCCAATTTCCAGATGCATTCAATTTCAAATGATGAAACTTCTACAAAATAAAATATACAAATGAGTTAAAGGGAAAGCCAAGTAGGTCAAAGATGGATAAGATGGGGGATATTGGGCTTGCCAGTAGTACATATGAAAAGGACCTTGGGATCTTAGTAGACCACAAGCTTCACATGAATCAACAGTGTGCTGCAGAAGCAAAAAAAATAAAAAAAATAAAAAAAATAAAATGCTAATGCTAGTCTAGGCTGTATCAACAGAAGTCCAGATCAAGGGAAGTAATAGTCCCACTCTATTCTGCTTTCAGACTACACCTGGAATACTGTGTCCAGTTCTGGGAACTACAATCTAAGATGGATATTGACAAGCTGGAACATGTACAGAATAGGGCAAACCAAGATGATGGGTCTGGAAACCAAGCCTTATGAGGAACGGTTGAAGAATCTGGGTGTGCTTAGCCTGTAAATGAGGAGACTGAGAGGAGATATGATAGCCATCTTCAAATATCTCAAGTGCTGTCACATGGAAGATGGAGCAAGCTTGTTTTCTCCTGCTCTGGAGCATAGGACCCATACCAATGGATTCAAGTTAAAAGAAAGGAGATTACGATAACATGGGGAAGAACTTTCTGCCAGTAAGAGTTTACTGACAGTGGAACGGACTCCCTTGGAAGGTGGATGACTCTCCTTCCTTGGAGGTTTTTAAGCAGAGGTTGGATGGCCATGTGTCATAGATACTTTAGTTGGGAATCCTCAGTTACAGGGTGTTGGACTAGATGACCCTCGAAATCCCTTCCAACTCCACGATTCTATGACTCTAAATGTCTTCAGGGTATTTGGAGGTTATTTAAAGCTGGTGCAATAGAAGCTGAGCACACCATACTTTAGAAAAGATAGCTGAGCAGCTTGCCAGCAAGAGCAGAACCAAGGAAGCTATAAAAAGCAAGAAGGCTTCCTTAAAGATGTGGAAGTGTCACTCAAATAAGAACAAATCCTGGCAAAACAAATGCAATTTAACAATAGAGCAAGAAAATAACAAGAAGAACAATATGTGAGGAACCCATCGTTAAGAATACAGGGGCAAAACAGCAAACATTTCTATAAATACATCCAAAGCAGGAAGCCAGCCATGGATTTACCCAATGAAGCCGGTTGGCAGTACATTCAGGACATGCAAAAGGAAGCACTTCTTCACACAGATCATAACAGATTTATGGAATTCGCTGCTGTGAAATGTGGCAAAGGCACTAGCTTAGCTAGCTTTGGAAAGAATTCAAACAAATTCAGGGAGAATGTCTATTCGCATATACTAGATACTAAGGTTTCGCAGCAACAGGCTACAGTTAAATGTCAGTTGCTGAAGGGGGAATTTATTTACCATATTTCTTACCAGCTTTTCGCTGCAATGTCCCAGGAAAACAGTGTATACAATTATAAACGCTATGGTTCAAGAGAGCTATTGTCTCCCCACCCTACTTAAAGGCTTTCTAGCCACTTTGGGAAACGGAATCCTGGACTTTGGGCATAATGTGTGAAACTTGCATAAGATTACTCTGATAGACTTTCCAAGCAAAATAAAGGAATAGAACACTGTGGTGTGCTAAGGCTCAGCCCCCTTGGATGAAGCAATAACTGATCTTCTTTCCTTCTTTAGCATTTATTAGAGGCTCCTTGTACTTTTGCTTCATACTGCATTGTTAGATTTTAAATTTCAAAGTGCCTGCACACAGATTTGGAGCATGTGGTTCGTTAACAGTTCCTGCTTGTTTCCAAGACAGTATTAATGCTAAAACCATTTTAGCCCCAAGGGCTAGCCCTATCAATCCAGCTGCTAAAACACACACACCTGTGGTATGCATGCAACACTGTTTATTTCCAATGTGATTACCTTCCCTCACTTTGCTGGTTCTTGCAGCTGCTCAGCAGTGTAGATGCAGCTAGACAGAACCTACCCTTAGGGAGCTGTTGACAGAACTGTATGAAGATTCACTTCATTTGGCTTTTTCTTAAGAGTACATTTCACTTGTTTCCTTCTCTGTCTCCTGGATAAATTAGATCCAATTTTATTCCTGCGGTGATCTCTTTGCTTCAGTTTCATCCTTATACTGCCGCCATTTCCAATTTAATTATTCTTTAATACTCCCTTCTTGCAACCTGTGATGGAAATGGTTCTGTCATAGCCCTTGCAGCATGTGAAAACAACATTTGTTAAAAAAATAAATAATAACAATAATACTAGAATAAAGAACTACACCTAGACTAAAACATAAAAGTTGAGAATATACATAATCCAGGACCCAGGACCAGTGCTGCTTACATGCTTGAGGGGAGGTTTGGGGGTGGAGGAAGAAACATGACTCGAGTCCTTTAGGCTGGGGAGGTGAGCTTGAAAGTGTGTGAGCAATGGATGCTCATACGCTGCAAGGCCAAGTTCAAGGTTTTTGTATTAACTTTGTATTGTCATGCAAGGTCCATAACAACTTGGGTCTAGGACACCTAAGGGACTATCAGATTCCTTACATCCCTGCCTGATCCCTGAGGTTTGTTGGGGAACCACTGTTCGTGGTCCTCAATGGCTTGGACATAGGGTTCGTATCTTCCAGCAGCCATGTGCTCAGTACTGTGGGCCCAGTTCTGTCAAACTCCCTCCACAGCTGAAACCAATAAAGTCTATCTTCATTGCATCTTTTAAACCTTACTTTATAGTGCACCGAGACCATTGTGTTACATGGTATATACCGTATTTTTCGCTCCATAAGGCGCACCTGACCATAAGGTGCACCTACTTTTTTTTGGGGGGGGGGGAATTCAAGGAAAAAAATATGCAGCTCTTGGGGGCTTTTGTGGGAGGTGGGGGAAGTGAGAGAGCCTCGCCCTGTCCCTTCCCCCACCTCCTGCAAAAGCTAGGGATAGCCGCACGAAGCCTCCCCAGGGCAGCGGGATGAAGGCTCCCCGCTGCCCTGCGAAGGCTTCACGGGCTACCCCAGAGCTGCTCAGGAGCTTGTCGGGGCTGGCGGGGGAAGCCCGGGTTTGCCCCAGCCCCAAAGAGCAGGTCGGGGCTGGCAGGGGAAGCCCGAGTCCCCCCCCATCCCCAGGGACCACACATTCGCTCCATAAGACACACAGACATTTCCCCTTAGATTTTAAGTGGAAAAAGTGTGTCTTATGGAGCGAAAAATACGGTAAATTGTTGTAAAGAAAATGAATAATAAAGGAAAGAGAAGAAGCCAGAGGGTTTCTGGGCCCCCCAAGGTCCTGACAGCCCTCCTTCCCATGGACGTTGGAAATGGTACTCCCGCTTTCACCCTCTGAATGTGTGGGTGGGCTGGATCATCACAGACTGGGTGCCTTCTCAGTGGTAGCCAGTGGAAGGCCCCAGAACAGGACATTCCAGAGACAGGGTGGGGATGAGGCAGAGCCATTGGATCCCAAGCCAGTTTCACTGCTGTCATATTATGGTGTGGCCCAATCCCTGTAGCAGCTCCAGGCTGGCACAGAGATCTTACTGCCCCCTGCCACATTCTGGTCCTCTCTGTGAATGGGGCCCCACCTCTCTGTAAAGCCATTACTGTTGGGAAGAGGAGGTTTGGACTGCAGCCTAAACTAGCAGAAAAATCAATGCTCTCCAGTGGCAGATTTAGCAAATAGCTAGCTAGCTAAACATGCACATATGTTGGGGCATAGCAGTCAGGCAGATTGGAGCTGGCCCTTCAGTTCTTGTCCTAAGGCTATTTGAAGGACTCTCCCAATGCCAGCCACGTGCCACTATCAACATCCCAGTCCTAGAATAGCCCAGCCAATTCCCAAATCCATTTTCAATCATAATCCAGAAGCCCTTTGCTACCTTTAGTCTTTGCTTTGATATCTAGCATGTCCTTCTGCCATAGATATGATTTACTACCCTCTCTGCTGTTCTCTGCCTTTCTCCCAAGGTAAACTTGCACACAGTTCAGTAAATCCTCAGCAGTTTTTGCACTGAGCTAAAGTCCACACAGCACTTTCCCAGGCTATGCAGATGTGCACACATGCACACAAAACATGGCTCCTTCAACCCCAGCTTACCACTTTCATTTTTCTTATTTC
Organism: Podarcis pityusensis; assembly: GCF_964106645.2. Lineage (NCBI taxonomy): Eukaryota > Metazoa > Chordata > Lepidosauria > Squamata > Lacertidae > Podarcis > Podarcis pityusensis. The sequence goes on from NC_138030.1 coordinate 40,508,223, forward strand.
AATATCTTCCTTCCTCATATCATGCATATTCAATTCAGACATTCTACCTTGCAATTTTGCCTTGTAACTCACCAGCCTTCACAGTCTTAAGCAACCACGTAGATCCAGAAAAGCCTTGCTAGCCGCTGTGTGGTTTATGGAGGCACTGGGAGGAGTTTGTGGTGGGAAAATACCATTTCCAATCCATAAATGCTTTTACTCTAATGACTTGACAGCCCTCTGATGAACCAGAACAGCCTGTCTCTGAGCTGCAGTGGAGGCTGAGCCCTGTACCAAACATACTTTCCCTCTGCCAACTAGGACAACATAGTTAATATAGCAGGCACTGTTTAAAAGAGGTTGAAACAAAACCTTGCAAAAGATGGTTCACAATTGTTGGTGGGAGGGAGAATGCATTTATGGATGACTCCTCATCAGTGGACAGTTGCTTTCCTCAGTCTTAACATGCACACAGACAACAGATTCCCATTAAACAAAGAACTTTCTTCCAAAGACTATTCCCATCCTGTAAGATAGGATGAGCTTTGAAATACTAGCTAGAACTTCCAGTGCACCAAGCAGAGAGGACAGTTCTACTTACTCAAGTATGATGTGCAAGGCAGAACTAAGGGCTGGGACAAGGTGCCATTTGTTCCCTGACCATTCCCACGATGGGATATATGCACAAATGAAGATGACATTCCAGTCTGATGTGGTCAAATGCAGTATCCAGAGCTAATGCATTGCCTCACCATGGCAACAGAACACATGGGTTTATATACATGTATCCCAAAAGCTTAAAAGATTCTCTATCAATGACACAAACATTATACAGCCTAATTTACTGCTGTTCTGGGGACATTACAAGGCCAGCCCTTTACTTGCTGTGCCCTGAGTTCAGAACATTTGCTTTGGGTTCAAAGTTTACACTGTGCAACCCTTGCTCAGTCAGGATGAGGCCAGAGTGTGCCTGTGAATGTGAGTGCCATGTCCAAGGGGCAGTTTAGGATCATTTATTAGAGTTGCTTAGCAAATGCTTTTTTCCTCTCCCCTTCACCTGCCTCTGTCAAGACAGTCATGTCACAAAATGAGGATAAGATGAGGAGGAACAGAAGATTTGAAGGAAGGATATAACAGAAAACACAATGGCACTTCAAAAACCTGACATCTATACTGTGCTATTACTTTTTAGCACACCTCCATCTCCACACATGGGCAAATTATTAGAAGGGAATAACAAAGGTCCTAGTAATTCAAGCTGCTAAATTATAGAACTGGGAACTAAGAGGCTGCTTGGAAAGTTACGTTCTAAAATGTATCATTCTTGTAGCTGCTGATTGGAGAAAGCATCCCTCACATACCAGCAAGGAAGCAGAATGAAAGGAAAGGGTTATTTTGCAATCTGAATAGAGCATAACAAATAGCATCAAGCCACTGTGGCAACCAGCTGCTGGCTTGATTGCATAGTTAGAAATTATATGCATATAATGCAACAGGAGGACCAAAATGAGCTTCTTGGCACCATTGCAATTATGGATGCTACTAAGTGAAAGCAAATTTCTACCTTTTTTTATGGTGTTCTTGTGAAGCCATCTGAAATGTAATGAATAGTGCTAGCTTTTAACAATCCCAGGTTTAAATAAATGTAAACTGTGTTAAAGGTGGAAGAAATTTTCCTCTTTGGTTTCTTTTAAAGCCAGAAGCCCAGGATCAGTTCCTACAATGCACACACCCCTAAACTCACAAAGGAAATTTTGCCTTTCACAACTACTAACAAGCAGCAGGTCCTTTCTTTAAGCAATTGATGCTTCATTGCCAGTTAAACTACTTATTATGCAACTTTAACAGAATAAAGCACTTTTTCATACAACTGCCACAAGGTGCAATGGTTACTAATCCAGATGGCTTTAAAAAATGGGTTGGACAAATTCATGGAGCAAAGGTCATTCAATTGCTATTAGCATAGCTAAATGGAACCTCTCGTTTCAGAGGCATCTGAAACAGGCTGTGTACACACTTCTGTTTACTCTGCATCCAGTGTGCTCCCACTGCTGAACTGGAAAGTTTCGTGCACATGAAGCTAGCCAAAATCCATTATCTAACCTGTCATTTCTTAGAAAATGCAGAGTTTGAGCAGGGCCGGCCCAACACATTTTTTTTTAAAAAAAATAATATTTATTGATAATTTCAGGATTACAAGAAAAATAAAAAATAAAAAACAGCACTACAATACAAAAAAAGTAAAAAGTAAAAAAAAGAGAAAAGCACAAAATATAAAAACCAATACGACAATACAGCAAAAGAAAGTAAAAAAGAAGAAAAAAGGGGGAAAAAATCCCAAATCCCAAATTGCATATCCATAATTTCCATTTGCTTGTTTCATTGACCTCCTCACACCTCCCTTTTTGTATTCTAGTTTAGTAATTATTTCAGCAAATTCTTTCCATCTTTCTCAATTTTTGTTATAAAATTTATTTTAACAATTTAACCTAATAACTCAACAAGTCCTTTCCATCTTTCCCCATATTCTGTTATTCAAATTACCTTAATTTATTTAACCTTATCTTACCCCTAAGTACCTTAAGACTTAAATCTTAGTTTTCAAATATACATAGCTCCTGATATCATTTCTGCTAGAGTCGTATAGTTTCATTCCCACATTTTCCCTAATATTCATTAAGCTGATTCTAAAATAAAAAATTCCCATTATAAATTCTCTTCCAATCATCACCCAGCGTCTCTTCTTCCTGGTCTCGGGTCGTGTCAGTCCTTACTGTCCATTCCATCTAGTCCATCAACCTGGAAGCCTTATGTCCGAGGCCCTTAAGTCTCTTCCATGTCCCTTCTGCAATTCTTCTTCATCTTGTTTGTGCTTGCCCTTTTCCTTGTCTTTTGTTGGTCTCTGTCTTAGTTTCTTTCCTTTCTCATTGAGGAGTAGGTCTCTGGGGGATTCCAACCCAAAATTGTCTCCATCACCCTTCATCCAGCTCGCCCATTCCCCACAGTCCCACTCCCCACAGTCCTCGATATAATCCAAAATGTATTTAAAATCAAATTTCAAGATCTCTCCAAAGCTAGGAACCTCCTCATCTCCAGACTCCCCTTGGCCCACTCCAACTTCAATCTTCAATAACAGCGGCTTATGCTCCTGTAGGGCCTCGGGTCTCTCCATTTGTACTATTTGAGGTACAGCCGCATCCTCCTCCATTGTCATCTGCACTTGCCCAGTCAGTACAGATTCATAGGTTGGTTCCTGAATAATTTCTGTATCAATGTTCCCTGTTTGTCCACAGTTATTAACCACAACAGTCAAATCCATTTTCTCATTCATCAAGTCCATCTTCTCATGCATCTGTTCGAGCAAAGCATTTGTCTTGTATAAAGCAAGCACCCAGTATTCCTCCCAGCTCATCTTTGTTCAAGGTCAGAAAATACTGTTCCCACGGTCTTAATCTCACAGATGTTGGGTCTCAAATATACTACAGCCACAATTTAGCAAGCTCCCTCTAGAGGAGACAATCTATTTGTATCCATTTTTTTTTTTTTAAGACAAAGGAAAGTTACTTTCATTTTTCAGATATTTCAGATGTTTTTCAGATATTTTGTTTCTTTAAAATGCAAAAGGCAACATTAGAATCAACTTGTTTCTCTTCATTAGCTATCTGTCAAAGTATTACGTTCACAGTCAATGAACCTCTCCAACAGTTTCTGTCTCTGACACCCCGTTCCCAGGTTAGAGACGGTGGAAACTTATCCTTCACTCCCTCTCCTGCTAGGGTTAAACAGAGTCCCCCCCCCCTTTTCTCCTGCTTCCAAGGGGGGTTTCAGTGATTCTGAATGAAGGAAATTTAGTCTTTTTTGACAGCTTCCCGGCTTTAGCTTGCAAAATTTTTGCTTTAGTCTATATACAAAAAGCGGAAGGCAGACTTCCTGTTTGCACCTTCCCGCTTCAATACCAAATTAAACAATTTCTTGATCCAATTTTCCGTTTCTACTCACGGGTACTTGTTTTAAGTCCAATTGTCCACAGGAAAAAGTCAGCACTCTCTGGCAATGGCTGTGCGGCTTCACTCCGTGAAAGTAGCAGTCAGTTTGTAGCACCGCGCTTCTCACCCCACTTCGCTCCGGAGCCCCTAGATGGGATTCCCCGCGAGTAGGGGGGCGCTTCTGGTGCCCTGCCGAACCCCACATTCCCAGGCTTCCTCCACCTGGGATTTCTAGCGGGTCCCCACCTTCGCCGCGGCAGGAAGACCCAGTTTCCATGGAGCCCGTTCCTCCGGTCGGAGGAACTCCGCCATTCACCAATGGCGCTGACCTGGAAGTCCCCGGCCCAACACATTTTGGCACCTGAGGCGAACCACAAAATGGCACCTCATCCCACCAGGGAAGAATGGGTAAGCAAACAAGGGGAGAAGTAAAGATCTACATTGGAAACAAGGGTGGGAGGAGACCAGCAGAACCTGCTGTTTGCCTGGAGGCCACTCTTAGAGAGGGCATAGCGGGGGCTGCCGAGAAGGTGGCAGATCTGGTCTCCAAGGAGAGTGCTGCAACCATTGCTGCACCACAGCAACAGCGGGCGATGCATTCCTTGTAGGCCAGATCTGCTGCCCCTGTGAATCATGCCACCTCACCTTGCCTGATGGATGGGCCGGTCCTGGTTTTGATGCATTCCCACCCACTGTTCCCTGTCCAACAGCTTTAATCCAAATTGAGAAAAAGAATGACCTAGTTTAGTTTTAAGCTGGTAATATATATGCAGCCTCAGTTGGTGGGGTGGGGCATGCATAAGTCAAGCAACATGGAAGGGTATTGCCTTCATGCCTTGGCTGTGGGCTTCCCAAAGGCATCTGGTTACTATGAGCATGCTCATATGTTTTAGATGAATCCTGAATACCAAAATGGGCTGCTTCCGAGGCATTAATTTGCAAACTGGTCTGCAAATTTGATTGCTTTCATTGTGAAGTAGGATTATTGTTCATATTTCACAAATAAGGGGCTGAAGCGGACTACGATAGGAGTGGAGTTTTAACTACTACTACTGAACCACACCAGTTTCTTCCTGTTCAGCCTTACAATACCCAGGCTCATCAATTTTTTTAGAGACAGACATTTAATCCTGTATTCATCTGGTCCTGAAATGTCAATATCCCCAATCAGTATCAGCCATAACAATCTTGCACACAGCTCTGCTTGCTTTGCAGGCAACACCTGCACCTCAGCGCTCCTCAACACACAGGCACCTAACATTTCAGCACGGCATTATGTGTCAAGTGCCAAGGTTGGATGTGAACACACAGTAGGATAACTCTATTATTATGCATAACAATATGTTTAGAAAGATGATGCTCTAGCATTAGCAAACACCCACAATTACCTTGCTTTAAATGCTCATGAATGACGGTAGACTGACAAAAGGCTTGGCAAGCAGGCTTTTCTCTGTGCATCAAGAAGGAAACACAGCTGTACCAAATTCCTCAGCATTATCCTAACAGGCAGTGTGAAATTCACCCTGCAAAAGCTGCCCTGAGGTGATTTCCACCCCACCCAGCCTGTCCCCAGGCCTCCTCCCTGAGCACATGGCTGAGAAATTAAGGAGGGCAGATCCTTTACTCTGGCCCTGGGGCTTAGTGTGTGCATTTCCCACAGAATTTGAGTTATTTTCTCTTTTTCCCCCTACACAGAGGCCGGACCTTGCTCTGCACTAGTTCTGCTTCACTGCCCATCATTACCCATTCCACCACCCGACTCAGCCAGTGGGAGACTGGAGCTCAGCCAAGTTAGCACTCAGGTCAAGTTCTGCACGGCTGTGCAGAGCACAAAGTTGTTTGATCTAGCATAGGCAGCAAGCTCAAGCTGACACTCATGGAAGGAATGCCTCTCAGAAGCCATGACATATGAATTAGCGTCACACAGCCAGCCAGTAAAAATAATATAGTCCTTCACCTGGCAAGTGACCCTGCAAACGAGGGCATGCGGTCACTGCAAAAGCAAGATGGTTCAAGGAATATCACAAAAGTCCACAACTGCCAAAATATGTAGTTCAGAGCCAGTTCACAGAACCAAAAGTTGACATCCCAACTAAAAGTTTAGTTGCTTTTGGTCAATATTTATTATGCATGTAAACAATTCAGATTATGGCTCAACCCAGGTTAGGTTCAGAACAACGGACAAGGTGGTGAAATCTACACAGTGACTACCATTTATGCACTGACATGTCTGCGCCAAATGCCGAGAACCAGCATCAGAGTACTTGGACTGGGACCTGGGGGACCAAAGTCTAGACTCCCCATCTCAGCCACAAAGCTCACCAGGTGCCTTGGGACAGTCACTCTCTCCCAACCTACCCTACCTCACAGGGTTACAAGAGGCAGAGGTGCCAGCTTGAGAGGGCAATTGTGGGGGGCAACATCAGGAGGAGGGCAGCTTCAATGACCAGTGGCTCCTTTTGCTGCTGATGCCACTGCCACCGCCGCCACCACCAGCAAGGGTCTGCTTTTACCCTCCTTCCCCTACACGGCAGCAGCAGCAGCAGGAGGAGGAGCCTGCCACTGAAGCCACGCTGTGCTCAGCTCTGTGCTTAGCTCTGCACTTGGCCTCCTCTACCCACTGATTTCTTTGGACATTGGGGTCTGTCCCCCCAAGTACTGGGGGTGCTCGAAAGGGCTTGGTCCCCAGGAGTCAGTGTCCCTGCTGTGAGGATGAAATGGGGAGAACCGTGCACCACCTTGAGCTCCTTGGAGGGACAATGGGACAGGAATAGAATAAACGAATAAACTGATGACTTCCTGACTTACCATTAGGTAAAGGTAAAGGGTCCAGTCACGGACGACTCTGGGGTTGTGGAACTCATCTTGCTTTACTGGCTGAGGGAGCCAGCGTACAGCTTCCGGGTCATGTGGCAAACCAGAGCAGCGCACGGAAATGCCGTTTACCTTCCCGCCTCAGCGGTACCTATTTATCTACTTGCACTTTGACATGCTTTCGAACTGCTAGGTTGGCAGGAGCAGGGACCGAGCAATAGGAGCTCACCCCGTCGTGGGGATTCGAACCGCCAACCTTCTGATCGGCAAGTCCTAGGCTCTGTGGTTTAGACCACAGCGCCACCCGTGACTTACCATTACAGTACCGCAATTCCACCACTGGTACTAGTAGGTCACTGCAATCCTCGGAATGACCTGCACTTTGGGGTTTTGCCACCTCAGCTTCTCATCTGAATCCATACCCAGAGGCTTATTATTTATTACATATATACCTCACTTTCCTTCCATGGAAGGAAGGGTTCCCAAGCGCCTTCCCATTCAGGCACTGCCCAGTCCTGCTGTATCATGTGTCTTGAAACCATTCAATGAGTGATTCAAGGAGAAGGGCCACAGCATGCAGTTCCCTGGCATCTCTGCATGGGACTAGGAAACCCTGCCCCAGACCCTAGAGAGCCTCTGCCACTCAGAATAGATAATGCTGAGCTTCGTGGACCTGTGGTCCATCTCAGTGGAAGGCGGGTTCTTACATCCCTGTGACTGGCATGGCAAGTGGAGGGGAAAAACAAGGAGTGATAAGGGGTGGAGCCAGGACCGGTCAAGTAGTGGTGAAGGTGCAATGAAAGACAAGGGAAGTTCAGAGAAGATTCATTTAGATTTGCATGCTTGGCATTTTGAGTCTCACACTGGCAGCTTAGCAGACACAGGGTGACAGCAATTGCGATTTCCACACCTCTACATGCTATATATTTTATCCTATGTGGTCTCTCAGTAGAGGAAAGGTTGAATTGTATTGCATTCCTCATGCACAATTTTGACCATTTTACGTGACGCTAAATGCTATTGGCAGGAATCAGCATCAATATATGTAGCATTTGGGGAATTGTGTTTTAGATCCAGGCAGATACACAGCATATTATGGCTACAACAGAAAGGTCTGTCCTCAGGAATTCATAGCGATTACCTACCTGTTCATAATGGGCTCCTGCAATCCGGGCAGACAAAAGTCTACCTAGATTGCATAGACTTCAGAATGGTTTGGACCAGGGCTTTTTTTCAGCCGGAACTCAGTTCTGGCACCTCTCAGGTAGGTGCCACTGCCATTATAAGAGAACAAGAGAGGCGTTCATGGTGAGTTCCGGCACCTCTTTTTCTAGAAAAATAGCACTGGCTTGGACCAGCATCTCTACAGAATAGCCACTTTGGAAACTTCCAAATCAGAGTTTATTATGCAATCAGTCCTGCTCATGCATGGAAGGTTTTTGCAGTGTCCACATGATGTCATCTTCAAAATGCAAGTCCATGCTTTTTTTTTTACACATTTAATCTGGATTTCGCCTTACCACAGAAAGCTCAGCAAGAAAAAATAACCTATAAATAAAAATCCATCTGTAGTTACTACTGGTGTCGAAGCTTGTCAGAGCTTTTTTTTTTTTTTGTCACATGTGGTTTTGTGTCATTGGGTGGCTTCTAATGCTACACTCACCTGAGCACACCTCAGTCATTTTGTTTGCGATGAGACTGGCTACTTCCACTAACTGCAAGATACTGAATGCACATTCAGTTTCAACATGGTGAGGAAGAGCTGTTCTCTCAAGCTCTCAACAGAGATTACCTTATGAACTGCACTTCATAAATCTGGCTTTAAGTGTGTGTGTGTGTGTGTGTGTGTGTGTGTGAGAGAGAGAGAGAGAGAGAGAGAGAGAGAGAGAGAGACTGTGTGTGTTATTACAAAGGTCTTGCATAACCTCTTTCTCACTCTTGTGCAAGCCTTAGTCAGGTAAATGTCACTCTAGTTGCGCAACTCCTCAGCATTAAAAATTAAAAGCAACACAACTGGAAATTTACATTGCCCATCCCCTAAAAGCACAAGCCTCCATCTTGCATTGTGAAATATGATAATTAAAGCTGACAACTTTAGTTTGCTCTGGCACACTTCCTGGGATTTTTTTTTTAAGTTGTGCACGTACAGGTAAAGAAATACCTCTGCCAAGAACAAAAGAAGGGAGTAGAGGGTGGAGGAGAAGTGACTACAGGGAGTGACAAACTCACACAAAACACCTCTGGACACACCATTACTCGTGTGGATGGCAAGCAGCACAATAGCAATGGACAGCCATGACTGAAAAAGTGGGAATGTGCAGAAGCCAACATGCCAATGATGCACATAGAAAAACTGGAGCTGAATGACTCCTACCCAAAGCACCCTTTGTTTCAGTTGCAACGTAAACACCTGCAAAAGGGCTGTGTCTGAGCTGCTTTTCTTGAAACATTTTGCTTTCATACAGAGGTTAGAGTGCTTCCCAGTCTAAATCTTGCAACACTTCTTAAAACTAGTAGACTTTGTTGTTGTTGTTTAGTCGTTTAGTCGTGTCTGACTCTTCGTGACCCCATGGACCAGAGCACGCTAGGCACTCCTGTCTTCCACTGCCTCCCGCAGTTTGGTCAAACTCATGCTGGTAGCTTCGAGAACACTATCCAACCATCTCGTCCTCTGTTGTCCCCTTCTCCTTGTGCCCTCCATCTTTCCCAACATCAGGGTCTTTTCCAGGGAGTCTTCTCTTCTCATGAGGTGGCCAAAGTATTAGAGCCTCAGCTTCACGATCTGTCCTTCCAGTGAGCACTCAGGGCTGATTTCCTTAAGAATGGATACGTTTGATCTTCTTGCAGTCCATGGGACTCTCAAGAGTCTCCTCCAGCACCATAATTCAAAAGCATCAATTCTTCGGCGATCAGCCTTCTTTATGGTCCCGCTTTCACTTCCATACATCACTTCTGGGAAAACCATAGCTTTTACTATACGGACCTTTGTTGGCAAGGTGATGTCTCTACTTTTTAAGATGCTGTCTAGGTTTGTCATTGCTTTTCTCCCAAGAAGCAGGCATCTTTTAATTTTGTGGCTGCTGTCACCATCTGCAGTGATCATGGAGCCCAAGAAAGTAAAATCTCTCACTGCCTCCATTTCTTCCCCTTCTATTTGCCAGGAGGTGATGGGACCAGTGGCCATGATCTTCGGTTTTTTGATGTTGAGCTTCAGACCATATTTTGCGCTCTCCTCTACTCTCCTCCAAAAAGCCTTGCTCAGTATCTGCTCAGATACCTTTCTGGCATCAGATGAATATATTTTGAACGATTTTACTTGGATTAGTTTTATGCTGCATTTACAAAAATGCTGTTGTTTGCAGATGACTTTAATATATTAGTTATTTAATTATGCTTTTACTAATTTTAGCATAAGCCACTCTGATATTTTAAGGGCAAAGTATACATCTAAACAAGAAATATGCAAACCATTGAACAGTTAGAAAAATAATTTGTGTGTGCTTTTCTCCCAAGAAGCAGGCATCTTTTAATTTCGTGACTGCTGTCACCATCTGCAGTGAAAAAGACTAGTATACTATGGTCCTCCAAATGCTACTGAACAACTCTTAGCATCTGTATTCCATAGCCTTGGCTAGCACAGTCAATCAGGATTTGGACTCCAACAACATCTGGAGGTCACCAGGTTCCTCACTCCTATTGCTTACCATACATTGTTACTGATATGCTGCTACAGTGCACACTTCAAGGTAAAGTGGAGTTAAGTGATTAAAGCAAGCTTTGGCTAAAAAACAAGACCCTTTGCTCTGCCTCTTTGTTCCCACAGGTACTAGGGATCAGTGGTTTCTAACAAAGGTAGCACAGAAATTGCAGACTGTGAAAGATTCCTTTTCATATGTCTTGTTTGTTACGTACTACTAAATATAACTCTGCTCAGAGAGGAAGTGAGGTGGGGGTATAAATAGTTGCTGAGAAATCACAGGATATTGTTAGGTGCTGTTGCTGTGTGCATGGCTATTCCGCATTCATTATCTTTATGACTCCCTGAACTCAAGAACTTGAGCTGCTTCTCTTAACTAGACGGGGACATTTCTGCCACTTTCAGGGGGAACTCCAATTAAAGTGTCCACAGGTTGAGATGGATGGGGCTGTTGCTGCTCATTTGCTTCCTGCAAGAACAAGTGTTCACCCTGTTTCAGTCTGTACTTCTAACCAATAGTTGTAATAAATCAGAAAACCTTCCAACTTTTTGCTAGGGGTGCTGCCTGGTTGCTAAAAAGCCTGCCCAACATTTGTCAGGGTCAGGTTTCACCTCACATACTCGTCCCAAAGGATTTGTCTGCTTCAGGTCTTTCAGCTGCAAGACCCTCAAGCTCACAGAGCTTGTACCTGTGGTGCAGCAAAAGTTCTCCATCAGCGGGAATTCCAAAGAGGCTTGAGCTGACATGCCCTCCTCAATTTGCCACCTTCTACACATGGGGCATTTCACTGATATGGGGTGTTGGCTACATATAGAGATGAATTTACCACTTTCTGTTGTTCAGCACCATTAAAAAAAACCCAGAATGAAGACAGGAACCATTGCCCTCAGTCTGATTTGGCGACATGGTGATGCCTCATCATAGCTGGTGAGATATGGTTATGAGATAACTGAACACAAATCTGAGCAAGTGCCACCTTGTGAAATGGTGGCCAGCTGCAACAGGAACCACGAGTTATGTGACCCCCTGAGCGGGCACAATTCAAAGTGTTAGTGCTGACCTTTAAAGCCCTAAACTGCCTCGGCCCTGTGTACCTGAAGGTACGTCTCCACCACCATTGTCCAGCCACTGAGATCCAGCTGTGAGGGCCTTCTGGTGGTTCCCTCACTGTGAGAAGTGAAATTACAGGAAACAAGGCCTTCTTGGTAGTGGCACCTGTCCTGTGGAACGCCCTCCCATCAGATGTTAGATAAATAGCTATATGACTTTTGGAAGACATCTGAAGGTAGCACTGAATAGGGAAGTTTTTAAGTTTGATGTTTTATGATGTTTTTATATTTTGTTGGAAGCCGCCCAGAGTGGATGGGCAAACCAGTCAGATAGGCAGCACATAAATATAATAATAATAATAATACAGTGGTACCTCAGGTTACATACGCTTCAGGTTATATACGCTTCAGGTTACAGACTCCGCTAACCCAGAAATAGTGCTTCAGGTTAAGAACTTTGCTTCAGGATGAGAACAGAAATTGTGCTCCGGCGGCGCAGTGGCAGCGGGAGGCCCCATTAGCTAAAGTGGTGCTTCAGGTTAAGAACAGTTCCAGGTTAAGTACGGACCTCCGGAACGAATTAAGTACTTAACCTGAGGTACCACTGTAATATAATTGCCACTTTCACAACAGAAACAGGTGCTGGTGAAAAAGATGACCAGAGAGTGAGGTTGTGAAACCTTTTTCCACTCCAGAAGCGGAAGAAGTTCACCAGAGAATTTCCGTCTCAGACTTAATTTGCAACAGGCAGCAGAAAAGCCATGCTTCTTTGGAAGTCGATCAACTGAAGAACAGCCAGAGATTTTTTTTACCCCGGGTGAGGGGGACCTAGTCTAAGAACCTCTGGGCTTCCTGAGAGAGCAATGCATAATGAACGCTACAAGAGCCTGACTGAAGACCCCTTAATGTTTATGGAAAGATCTGCACTGACATGAATGAGCTCAAGGGTCAGGCTCTATGTCCATTTCTGAATATGCTCATGGGATGAAACGTATGGGGGAAATGCTATAGACACATGTTCTGTTTCTGCCATGTAACCTAATCCAATGTGATCCCCACAGGGCCCAATGGGAGGATGTGTGCACACTGGGATGCTCAAGGTTTTTTGTTTGGCCCACATTTTTTCAGCAAGCCAAACTGATTCATGCTTCCTAGACTATTATGTGGATTGAATCTTTTGGGTTTTGCAGTTCTACAAATTTTGCAATCCAGTTTACAGCTCAAAAAAAATACCAGAAAGCTTATTTTAGGGTAAAATGCATACTTTGAGGAAAACAGCTGTTAAAAATAATGCAAATTCTAATGGAACGAACACAGGAAAAAGTGGCGTAGACTGGAAATAGACCCGTCAAGCCACAGGATTGCAGCCTTAGCATTTTTTCCATGTGCTCGATCAGCATTGTCACTGGTTATGACAGCATTTCCCTTCCACCTACTTGTTTCACTCTTCCCTCAGCCTGTATGTGACTTGGGGCAGATGGTTTCATTATAGCTGCATAGAACAGGTTACCTACTAATGAGCCACAAAAAGTCTTGTCTCCCTCTGGATGGATTTCATACAGTCATCTGCCAAAAGTGCACTTTCTAACTACAGCCCAAACTAGCATTCAACGTATGCTTTCCCAAAATGTTAAACTTTGCTTCTGCAATTACATGGGAAGAATAGTGCAACTTTATTTTATGTCATATCTTTGGGTTGTAGGCAACTAAGCCCTACTCACAGTAGACCCATTGAAATTAATGGGTGCTAGTTATATTCACTTATTTTAATAGATTTACTCCAAGTATTACTCAGTTGCATACAATGTTTTGCACTCCGAAACGCCAAAACAAAATAAGGGGTAAGGTTTGCCCAGTATTGAGTCCTGGATCAAAATGTTCCCTGCCAGTTTAGCTCTGACAATGCATCTCAATTCTGAATGCTCCCAAGCCCCACTCTGCCCAAATCTTAAGATCCAACTGGTAGCCACCACAGAGAGGGCCTTTTCAGTGCACCACAGTTTTGGAAATGCCTAGACCCTTCTCTGTGAATTTCCCAGTGCTAGGTGAAGACCTTTCTGTTACCAGAAACCCTTTAAAGAAACAAGCCACCACCCGGAAAGACTGGGTTCCTATTTTAAATTATTTTACTTTATCTTGGGTTTTCAGTGAGTTCCGCTTTACTCTATTGATGTAGTTTCCCCCTTTATTCGATAAAACTGGTTTTTATGCGTTTATAGCAAGACAGCCAGAGAACTTTATGTTATGGTGTGGCACACAAACGCCGTAAGTAAAATAAAACAATGCAATATTCAGGATTGCCCTGTACTGCCAAAAATACATTTTTTTGGGGGGGGGGACAACTTGTTTTACACTCACAGCCACTGCTGGGGTAGAAGCTCATTAAGGCAAACAATTCCTTATGTTTCAGTGGACAGCTTGTGATGTGCATGGTGTTCTCCTTCACCACACTCCCAACTTCGTATTTGCTCCCTGAGCGCTACCCGGCCTTTTATTTTTTTTGCTGATAGCCCCCAATACTAAATGAAGTGAGCATGACATTGGAGTGTATATTGGTTTATCTGGATGATCAAGCACTAGCGCTTCAATGTACAGGGATGAGATGGCAGGATGTGCTGAATCAGAGGGCCCAAACACCTGCAAACTACCCAGGGACAATACTGGTCCCTACGCTGATCGTCATGACTAGCAGAGGCCAGAACAGACTTGCAACAGCTGGCGTAGAGGAAGGGGGAACAGTGACCACAGCATCAAACTTGGGGTATACATAATTCAAAAAGTAAAAACCAGGATACCCCCAAGTTGTTGAGCCTTTTGTTACAAAAACATCAAAAACCTGCGATTATTCGATTGACTTGCCAGGACAAAGTGCCGTCTTTAGGAACCCCCCCCCCCCCAATGTCAATTCCGCTTTGAAATCCCGGTAACGTCCAGGAAAATCCAGACGTATGGCAGCCCTAACCAAATTCTACTAGGTTCCAGAAGGAAGTGCAGTCGAGAAGCAGCGAGAGTCTATTCTGTGAAAATGGGATAGCGAGAGAAGGGAGCAAATTTTGCTCCAGGGACATAGCCTTTTACTTGATTGGGGGTGTGGAGTGGAGGAAGAATAGCCACACTGCTTCACAAACAACAGAAAGACTGTGTGCTATAGCTGAAGGAAGGGGAAGCAAAGCCCCTGAAGGAAGCCACATGAGAAAGGCTGCTGCAGTTGAAAACAGTGTGTCAGCTCAGACATTATAACATGGACACACGCAGCTGAATGAACACTCCCCTTGTGCTGTGAAGAAGAGGTTTGGGAAGCAGAGAATCGAAAAGACTCTGTTGGTGGCCACTAGCCGGACTTCTGAGCATAAGGAAGTGGCTCAGAGGGAAATTAGCCAGGGAAAAGTTTTGTGGTTTGCTCCTGACAAAGGCAACATCCTAGACAAGATTTGAAACAAAAGTGTGCATGTGTGTGTGTGCCAATCCATCCTTCTGCTTCATGCTCCTTTATTTCTTTTTTTAACAGCCCCTGCCTTTTTCATTCCTCCAGCTTTCTCCTTTTCTCTTGAGAATCCTGGGGAGTGTGGAGACAAATAACAGGGAATTAACTGAAACTATTAGGGACCCATGAGGTATGTGTGCAAACAACTGGCCTTTAAACTCCCTACATTCTCTAATAACTGCTGTATCACATGTTCGCATGAGTACCAATTGTGCAAGAATCACCGGCTGCGCAGGGAACAAAATATTGCTGGAGGGAAAATGTAACATGACATGCCTGAAAAGGAAACATGGAAAGTGCCTGAATCTTCTGCAACAAACAAACAATTGCAAATGCAAAAAACAAACACACTTTAATAACCTAGACAGGGTCTTTGAAGTCTGACAACCTATGGCTATTGCATGAATATCACGTTTCTTATTCCCTGAGTGAATATGCCACTGCAGCAGTATCTAGGAGCTGAAAGCAGTCCAAGTGGGGTAGAAAAATATCTCCCTTTCATGAATGTGTTCAAGGCTGGGCTGGGTAGGTGTTTATGCCCCTGCTAGCATAAAACACAATTTTTCCATCTCTTGGATAAATTATGTACTGCCATCAGTTGGAATTAGATACATTAATGGTTTCCCCCATGACTGTATTATTTCCTATTGTTGGGTTAAAGCAGCTTGGAGGGCACTGAACAGGGGGGGGAAATGGATGGAAGGGAAAGGGTTAAGCAGTCCTCCTCCAGCCCCCTTTAAACCTGCAACCTCCCAAGGGAAGCATACACGCAGCTGGTGTCACGTGTGATTTCAGCATTGTCCTAAGATCCCATGCCATCACATGATTGACTTGAATTGTGGCAAAGAGAATGCAGTCAACACACACACACAAGGCAGCAAGCAGGCACAAAGGAATCTAGTGAGATTCTCTCTCCACTGAACACACCATTTCTCCCAGCTCAGGAAATGCTGAAAGGACAATTTTTGTCAAGCACAAACACCCTGCTGGTGGGTAAAGGAGGACTGCAGGAGGACAGAATCTCAAGGTTATTTTGCAATCCACAGTCCATTTGGTGCTTAATTTGACAAATGTTTAAGGCTGTCCAAATGTTCATTAAGGACAACAGTTGTAAGAAGTGAGTCAGTGATATTAGACTGAACTGAAGGTGTCCTTTATTTCCACTTCCTTGCAACCACAGTCATTGTGAGGAAACGTGGTTCTGTCAACACTGCAGGTAGAGTACAAAATTGTTTTAGAAAATTTTCCAGCAAAAAATGTTTGGAAAGCCCTAGTTCCTCTTCAGTGGTTTAGAACCAACTCATATCCTTTGAACAGCTAATCCTGTAATCCCCACTTCTGCCCACACACTCAGGACCTGCTCCCCACAACCATTCCACTCCCTGTTTCTTCCAGCCACAACATGCAGTCTTGCAGTGGTGTAGGGAAGTGAAAGTCAGTTGCAATTCATGTCCTCATCCCACACTAAAACTGTGTGCAAATGGTCTCTTATGCCCTGCCATAATTTATGGGCAGAGAAATTGGGGGTGCCATTTTCACCTAATTTCTATAGGGCAGCAGAGAATTTCTCCAGTCATTTCTCAGAAGCAGAGTTCACAATTAGCAGAAGCAGTAGCACAGCTTCTCTTTCCCTAAAGTTTATTACTATTACAGTGGTACCCTGGTTCTCAAACACCTTGGTTCTCAAATGCCGAAAACCCAGAAGGAAGTGTTCCGGTTTTCAAACTTTTTTTTGGAAGTCAAACGTCCGATGTAGCTGTTGACTATTGTTTCCGGGGCGCCTGCACCAATCAGAAGCCATGCCTTCGTTTTCAAACATTTCAGAAGTCAAACAAACTTCCAGAATGGATTATGTTTGGTGCTTTTGTTTTTGCTATTTATTTTGCGTTTTTGTTTTTGAGGCTTTTTGGGTTAAATTGTTTTTGTGACTGTGTGGAACCCAGTTCAGCTACTGATTGATTGATTGATTGATTGACTGTGTAACTGCAGAAATGGATAAAAGCCCCCCCATCCAAACAATGACAATCATCAATGCAGGTAAGGGGGGAAAAAGAATTTTAATTTTTATCATCTATAATACTGTCTTATTTATTTTATAGTACAGTACACTGATTATTGCTTTCATTTTATGGATCAATGGTCTCATTAGATAGTAAAATTCATGTTAAATTGCTGTTTTAGGGGTTGTTTTTAATAGTCTAGAATGGATTAATTCATTTTGCATTACTTTCTATGGGAAGGCGCACCTTGGAATGCTTTGGTTTTGGAACAGGCTTCCGGAACGGATTAAGTTTGAGAACCAAGGTACCACTGTACTAATACATTTTCACCTTTCCTCCAAGGAGTCCAAGGTGGTGTACATGATACTCCCCACCCCAATTTTATCTTCACAACAACCCTGCAAAGTAGGTTAGGTTGAGAGTGAATGACTGGATCAAGGTGACCAGGTGAGCTTCATAGCCAAGTGGGAATTTGAACCCCGGTCACCCAGGTCCTAGTGCGAAACTCTTAACCACTACAAAAGCTGCCTTATACCATGTCAGACCAGAGGTCCATCTAGCTCAGTATAGGTTTACACTGACAGGAGACACACCTGTCCTTACCTGGAGATGTTTAACCTGAGACTTTCTGCATGTAGGGCAGATGCTCTACCACTGAGCTATGGACCTTGCAGCAGAAAGTTGTAGCACGAGCAACAAAGGTGGCAGCCTGGTGACAATTTTAGGCCATCCAGAATACCCCAAATCTAGAGTCATTCTGAAGAACTGTTTGTGGCAGCTGCATTCTCCCCTCCTCCCCAAAGAGAAAAGATGGAGAACACTTAGAGAAATGTCTGTGAGGTAACCTTCTCTTTATGGAAAAAGAAAGAAAATTTTGTCTTGAGAAAGTTCTGCTCAGTCTACAGAAAGAATCCTGTTCTTGCTGTAAGGGGTCTTCATTTCAGAAAGCAAAGGTAAAGGGACCCCTGACCATTAGGTCCAGTCGCGGACGACTCTGGGGTTGCGGCGCTCACCTCGCTTTATTGGCCGAGGGAGCTGACGTACGGCTTCCGGTTCATGTGGCCAGCATGACTAAGCCAGCGAACCAGAGCAACGCACGGAACGCCGTTTACCTTCCCGCCAGAGTGGTACCTATTTATCTACTTGTACTTCGTGCTTTCGAACTGCTAGGTTGGCAGGAGCAAGGACTGAGGAATGGGAGCTCACCCCGTCATGGGGTTTCGAACCGCCGACCTTCTGATCGGCAAGCCCTAGGCTCTGTGGTTTAACAGTCAGCATCACCCGCGTCCCTATTTTAGAAAGTACTTTCTTATAAAAAGCAGTGAGAAGATGGCTTTCTGAGAACCCCTCCAACCAAGGAAGCACAACTGGCTTTGGAAAAGTATCAAATAAATCAACCCCCTTGATGTTGAAGCACATACCTGAGCATGGTGGTTGCCACTATTTGAGGCAAAAACATGGAGAGGAACCTATCTTTGTTTTCTCCACCTGAGCAGAAAACAATCCTTCCCAAGATCTTGCTATGCACTTGAAAGGGCAAGGGTTACATCACTTGTTAGCTGTAAGAAGCCTTTCTCTAGGTGACTGCTGAGCCCATTACTCAGTACCTGAGAGCAGAGAGGACAGAGCAGTCTCCCTGCCTTACCTGCTCATCTCTCTCCACAGGACTCTGCCGCTCAGTCAGGGTCTTGACATTTTACTGACAAGAAACAAAGCTTCCCTGCCAGGTGGTCACATTCTTGTCTGCAAGAAGTCAATTGGCATCCTGCACATCAATATGTCTCCTACAGCAAACTGCTAAAGCCTGAGATCAAAAACAATATGAGTTACATGCAGTGCTCCCCCCCCCCCCAAAAAATATGCTTGGGGTAGTCTCATTTTGACTCAAGAAAATCACCATTTCATAGCTCAAATTGGGAAAAATAAATACACTAAATGGACAAAAGTACAAAGATTCACAAAATGTTTAGGGCGTATGCATCCCCCCAGAAAAAAAGCACTGGTTACGTGAAAGAAAAACCTTTGCAGTAGCTTTTTGCTAGGCTGACCAAAATGGCAGAATTTGTCTTCTGCCCTATTTCAGCATGGTTAGAAATGGGACTATTTCCACCCTATCTATGTCAAAGGTGGGGAACCTGCTGCCCCAGATGTTGTTGGATCAAAACAACTCCCATTAGCCCCCAGCCACAGCTACATGGAATGAATGTACTTGCAGCGTCCCATTTGCCTGGTCATGCATTTCAGTACATATGTAGAAGAGTGGGTTGCCTTCTGGGTGCATCTGAGATCTCCCAGTGTTAAAAAAACCCCCTACTTTCATGTAAGTGGAAGTGAAATACTTCACCACAAGTCAAGCAGCACAGAGAAGAACCCAAATGTTATGAAGCATACAGTATGCATGCAAGCCTGGCACTTATTTTAGGAACTTTTGACCTTAAACCTGAACATGCTCCAGAATTTGGCACTTCAAGGGGTAATGTAGTCAAGGGCAACAAAGATAAATCTCAAGTCATTTGAGCATATCAAAAGGGCATTTGCGTATTTATTAGTTATTAACTTTGCTTACTTTGCTGCCTCCATCACATCCACAAACAGCCAACCAGCAGAGTTTTTCCATGTGGTAAAGGAAATGCTGACACCTGTCCACAGGAACAGAGTGCTGGGTCTCTAAGAGGTCTGCTGTGACAAGTTTGCCAGAGACTTTGAGTGTGGTCACTCTTAAAGAAGTGTTATCCTCCCCGGAGTAACAACTATTGAAAAGTCACTAATACTCATTTTTTAGGTAAGGCACTTAGGAGGGTGGTGGCAGTATAGCTGCAGGCACTTTTGGAAGAAACTCTTGCACAATAAACCTACTTTTGCCAAATACCAGACTTTCTGCAACAAGTAAAGTGACATGAAAATGCACTGGAAAGTGTGGGACAACAGTTGCTTTGATTCAACACTGTATAGCTCCCCACAAGTGAATGTTCATTAAGTATCACCAATGTCATCTAACCTGCCTGCAAACAAATCAGAATAAATGCTCAGAATGAAGATCACCTAGAGTCACCTTCTTTTACTGTCTCTCTAGACCAAAACAAAGCTTTCCTGATCAGGCACAGGCTACTGCGGCAAAAGATGGATATTAGGGGTACTTCATAACACAGCCTTCTGAGCCTTTGCCCCATGCAGTGCATACAAACAACAGTCAGCACAAAACAACCAAGAAGGCAGGGAAAGTAAGTGGTATATCTTGGAAATTTCAGATTCACACAAGTAAAGGAGGGTGGGAAGAAAGAAGGATCATGAAAGGATCCATGAAAGGTACAACTTTGAGTCTCATGTTGACTGTCACATCTACCCCCAAAATAAACAAGAATCTAGCAACACCTTAAAGACTAAGAAATATGTTGCAGCATAATCTTCCATGAGCAACAGCCTACTTCTGTGGAATGTATAACAAATGCAAGAAGTATGAACCAGCTCTTATTGAAGCATGAGAAGCACACACACCTTTCGCCTGCCTTAGAGATCCCCTGGCCTTCATTCTTCACTTGTAATCAGATTCATCACTTGTGTCAACTTCTCTCCACCTGGGAATCTAAGCCTATTCTCTTCGGCTCAAGAGATTTACCAGCAACAAGTAAGTCTGCAGATGTTTTATGGGCGTTCCCTCCTTGTGCAGTAAATTGCCCAGCAGGAAGACTCTAGGCTTTTTGCTGTTTTAAGAAGGGAGTGATCAAGGTTGGTGTCTTTGCAAGTGTTGAGTCTGGGATGGTGTACAGGCATGCCCAAGGCCCTTGAAGATGAGACTCATTAATCTGCAATGAGGATGTGCATATAAGAAGCAAAGGAAGGAGCTTCACCTGGGTTTCATTGAAGACCTAGCAACATCCAGTAATGGAAGCAGCATTATATAGCAGAGTAGAGGAGGCTGCTTTCGTTTTGGTATATTCACCTCTGCATAAAAAGAGAGAAACCGACAGATAGTGCAGGGTAGATGCTATCTCAGTCTAAGGCCTTTCATTCCAACCGTGACAAGAGCGGAGCAGTTCAGACAGAAGACACTAAAACGACAGTCACTTTTTTTTTAACCTCATTAAATGAATCTACACCAGGAATCAATTCTTTTACTGGACGTGATAAAATGCATCTTGTGTTTCCCTTGGCCGGATAACGTGCTACTATGTGCCAGCTTGTCAAGT
The DNA here is from genome assembly GCF_964106645.2 of Podarcis pityusensis. NCBI lineage: Eukaryota > Metazoa > Chordata > Lepidosauria > Squamata > Lacertidae > Podarcis > Podarcis pityusensis. Next base: position 40,529,420 of record NC_138030.1, read on the forward strand.
CACACCCCAGTGCCCATGGCTTGTTCAATACCCATATTGTCTGCTTTCCTAGAGGGGTTCTTGTTGAACTGTAAAGAAGTTGGTTGTGTCAGCATTTTGCATGGTACACTCCTGCTTTTCAAAGGATCACACGCCTTCAGCCAGTGTCAATCAGTCTTATCACCACAGAGGTTCACAGAACTACAGCAGCATCCATCAAGAGAGGATCGAGGGATGATTTTTTATAAAGCCACAGCACCACTCCTCCACTACACATGGAGTTGTGATTTGAAATTTCCATCTTTCCATATCACAGGATTTTATTTTATTTGTTTACTTTCAGGCTCAAGCAGGGAGACTAAATAATGTTTTGAAAAATGAAATGTCATTTATGGACTATGGGGATGAGACAACCTGGAGCAAGGCTGGAGGCAGTGTTTCTCAAACGTTTTCAGCTCTTGACCCCCCATTCTAAACTTGTTCTGCTTACCCTGAACACAAAGCCAACCATCCATCTGGAAAGGCAAGCACGCAGTGATGCTATGCACAGCTACTCACATGCAAGCCTAATGTACTGCAAATGTGCATATGGACCAGGTCAAAAAATTATGAAGGGCTGAAGACAGAAATAAAATCAAGACAGCCCAGAGAGCGCTCATTATATGCTCTCTGAACTCATCTTCAAACCTGAACTTTCAGGCATGTTAGTGAATCAATAATTGGTTGGAGCCACTCACTCAGTCTCCCAAACATACCTCGCTGGGGCCACTGCTTGCAACCACTGCTACATCATCCTCAAATGGGGAAAGTTAAAGAAGTATTCAAAGGACTATGGATTATGTTAACTGAACACATTATGTTACCGTAACTGAATATGTTAACCAAACACTGAGGGTGCATCTTCACAAACCACAAATCGTATGCCTGTGCAAAGCCTTAAAATGACTTCTCCAACATCAAACAAGGTGATCTTGGCAGTGCATATATTGACCCAATCTTGCCTAAATCTACACACATCCTCAAACCAAATCACTTGGATATTCTTCCCAGGTAATGAGTCAACACTGAGAAGCACAGACATGGTACTGACACTACAATAAAAAGTTCCCATACAGACACTGTGGGTTGGTGTAGGCTGGCTACTTCTTTCTTTCCCTTTCCTATTTTTAATTAGTGCTTTCATTATCTCTACATCCTTGCCACGCTCCAGTCCACACAGAGCTCCCAGGACCCCCAGAGTCATGAAAAGCCTAGGACTGTTCCACTTCAGACATGCAAGATTTCAGCTTGCCATCAATCCAACCTCAGAAGGAAATAGCGGAGAGACGGCCGCAAGTTAAGAATGCTGCCCTTTAGTGAGAAGAGGTCCTGCTACTTGCGACAGCTAAGACTAGCCGTCTTACTTTTACTCTGCGCTGCCCTTAATTATTTCTTCTTAGTGTCATGTGGCAGCAAGTGATTAAAGCAGAGGGAGTGGGATCCAAGGTATCAGGCTTCTATTCCTGGCTTGGAAAGAAAGCGAGACGGAGCAATTAAGAGAAGCAGGTCTCTTGGGCTCAGTTCACAGCTCAAAGGAAAGAGCAAGTGTTTGGCTAGGAAGAGGGAAAAGTGAATGAATGAGTGATTCTCAGAGATGGGTTTACCTTGCAAAGCAAAAATTGAATATAAATTCTAGTTCTATGCTCTGCATACACTGCCCAAGTTTGTATACAAATGCCAAATTATTTTACAGGCCTTTGTACATGTCTGCTTCGGCTAGCAATGTTAAGCAAGTGCCAGTGGCTGGAGGAAAGGAGCTATTTTTTGCAGTCAGAAGGACTAGAAACATTTTTTTAAATAAAAAAACTAATTTTTTAAACTAACTAACTAAGAAGTGGGAATTTCAGCATCCAGCACAACTATTAAAGGTGAGGGATCCTGTTCTTTATTCCATCTGGCCACCGTAATCATAACATGTTATTGTTATCTCTTATTTATTTAATGAAGCTGAAGCCATTAGAAAACAACACAGAATATAATACATTACACAGTTAAAATAATTATTAAAACTTGGCATTGTGTCAAATGAAAATTTGCTGTGCTGAAGAATTTAACTTGGCGTCCCCACAAAGCTATAAACTGCTGCTCTGAAGAAAAATCAGCCACCTTTTCAGAAATGTAAGGGGATCTGTCCCCCTTCATAAAAAGTTATCAAGTATCCATAATCATAACATAGATCTTCTCAGCACCAAAAATTCAAGCTTTCAAGGTGCAATAGCACGCATGTGGATAACACACAGACCTACCTGTACATATGATCCAGAATGATGCAAAGGGATGCAGCTAAGGATAATTCTGGATGTTACATAATACAGGTGGAATAGGAAATAGAATGGGCTGGTGCTCCCTGCTCTCCCTGTGTGTTCACACAGTTCTAATTTGACATCTTCTCTTGCAGTCAGATGTGACAAGCCACCTCCCAGAGCTTACTGTTCAAGCAACGCACACATTCACAAAATTCGTCTGTTTCCCTTTTAAGCAGAGATTGAATAGCAATCTGTCCTGGATGTTTAAGTTGAGATTCCTGCATTGTAGAGGGTTAGACTTGACGACCCTCAACTCTATGATTCCATGAACAAATTTGTGAGATGAACCTGCACTGGTCCATTCTTGCTGCACCTTTTTAAGGTTGCTTATTCTTCTACTGGCACCCTATGCGTCAGGATCATCTCTTGGTCCAACTTGAATTAGTCATAGTTTTGGAGCTCAGTCCAGGGCAAGCAGAAAACATGATGGAGAAAATATTGCAATTGTTTTTAAAAGGCAGAATTATGAAGCTTATTCTGACACAAATCAGTCCCTCAACTCCTTCAGTTTCAAAAATGCCATTAAGAAAAGATTGTTTCTGGAGGCAGCAAACAGAAAGCATGCTTTATTTTTTAAGGGGGGAAAATCAATAACAGTCCTTTTGTAGAAATATAATGCATAGCATTGTTATTTTGTTTTCACTACCCACACCAGAAACTGAAATAGCTACATAGAACAATTAAGGGGCTAACGTGACTATCTAGGCATTAGTACCCTATCTTATGGAGCAGCTTCGGGTTCTGAGCCTGACGCTGGTGACCGGGGCACACTGGACCAGATCCCACAGCAACAAGGTCCATAGAACCAGGGCAGACACCCTCAAAGGCACCCTTCCCATTCCAACACCACAGGGAGTGCATCAAATGGGAAATCATGGAGCGAAGGAGAAATGTGGGAAGGGGGTGGAGCCTAACAGCTGGGCTGGAGGCAGGTGCTCAGTAGGCCTCAGTTCACCACCAGCCCCCGCAGAGGCAAATTGCTAATTCTCCTTGCTGCCATGCACAGAGTGCTTCTCCTTGGGACCAGAACAGGGCAGCCACTAAAATGAACATTAGGCTGGTCAGATGAAAAATGATAGGGCCCCAGCACCTTTAATAATTGTGCAGGGCAGTGAATTTTAGCATGAACCATCTGTCACGCAAGGAAGCGTCCCAATGGACCAGCCTTTATTTCTCTATCAGATGACCTGGCATTTTGCCCAATGCTCCCACAAACCTGGGTGGGTGGGTGGGTGGAAGAGGAGTCCAACTTTGCCTTCCCCAGTAGCATGGGGTTAGCAGTCTCTTCTGCTTTTGCAGAAGAAAGCCAGATCTCCGGTTAAAGGCCAAAGGGTTCAATATTCCCTGGACTTTCCGCCTAGTAAGAACTCAGCAGCAGGAGCTGTAATAAAAGACGGCAGTTACCCCATTTTCTTATCCTGGCTTAATGAACCAGTTTTGCAATAGGGGCAATAAATAATAGATTACACTCAGAGGCTGCATAGCACTAGCCGCCTAAGCCTCACTGCCGTGGGGCTCCAAATCTACGCTGCTTAAAGCTGCTACACAGCCACATCATACAAAGCCAGGAAACCAAACAGTTTGGCTCCCCCCCTGTCAAAGGCTAAACCAAAAGCAACTGTGCACGCATCCCAGTTGTGGATTATGCCCCCTCCCTTCAAGAGGTTCACCTGGGGCCTTTGTTATAGTCTTTGAAATGCCAGGTGCAGACCTTTGTACTCTTCCAGGACCTTTAAATTTGAATGATACGTTTTATTGCATTCTGATATGCCTTTCTCTTCTAAATTCTAAATGGCTTTCTCTTTGCTATTTTCATATTCAATTTTAACACTTGTTTTAGGCTGGTCTTTTTAATGCTGTTTTGATAATGTTTTATGTGAGTTTTTGTGATGTCATCCCTATTCTATAATACCACAGCATTTCGGCATTTGTTGAAATAAGCTGAATACTGCTTAATACCACAGTTTCAAAGTGGCATACGATAGAGAAACAGCCCAAAAATCAGGTCCCCTCCAGACTATTGTTTTTGAGGAGGGTGTTCTGCAATATGTCATTGACACAACAATAGTGCATTAGAGGTGGAATTACAGAACATCCATATACCATTTCACTTTTGGTTGTTTTGTCATGCTTCACTAATGCTACCCCATTATGGCCATCTAGGGGGGCACTCTTTCAGTATAGTACAACAAAAGTGGGTCCACCCCCAGAGTCACAGGATTTCAGCAGGAAGCTATGGCACATGCACTACTAGAAACAAAGCAGTATGTCCAACCCAAAACTTTTGAAGGTCCAAACAATATTAAAAGCAGGATTGTGTATAACCACCCCAATGCCACCATTATCACAAAGGATCACGAAAGAACAGTTAAAAGGAGGCCTGGAGAGGCTCTAAGTTAAATTTAACCATAAGATAAGCTTCCTTAACATCTCTACTGAAATTTTAAAAATTAAAGACTTCACAGGAAGCTCAAAAGATGGGTGTTGTAAAGAAGGGTGCTCTTGTGTACTTACCTTTTCCCTCACACCAAGGATCACTGCTGGAGTGCCCTTTCCCTCTGGTTACTTATTGCCAAAGGCTCTCCTCTACGTATGCTGCATGCTGTTTTACCGCACAACAGCCAGACCTGCACTGCATTCTGTAAAAAAGACAAAAAAACCAAACAGCCTGTCATAGCCAGCTCTTATTAATTTATTTCGGTTCTTTAAAAATGTTTTCTTTTTTCAAAAGTGCATAAACTGCTTTGGGGGCCTCTATGAGTGTGGGCTGGTGTATTTAATTGGGTTGTACTGATAAAGTGCCATAATAAGGCAGGCTAGTCTGGAAAAGGGTTGTGAGAAAGCTATTTCAGGGTGAAGGAAGGACTGGCAGGAGTCCAGGGCAAGGAAACTAAGCATAGGACCATCCAACTTCTGCTTTAAAAGCTCCAGTGAAGGAGAGTCCACATCCTCCTGAGGGAGTCTGTTCCACTGCCGAACATTATGTTTTGGATTTTAGACAAGTTCAAAACCTTCTTCCCAAAAGATACATTTCAGGTCTAGTCAGTGATGTGGGGCAGAAAACTTTCAGTTGAAAATCTTCTGTTTCGTAAGTCTGTTAGTAACAATGAATGTACGCTAATTGCAAATGCAATATTAGGCAGGCTTAGCAGCTGCAAGATGCTTGGCTTTTTAAAATAAATATAAACATGCTAAATTGGATCACTGAAGGGGTTGCCAACCCTTTGGGGTCAGTAGACGCATATGGAATTTTGAGAAAAGTGCTCTGGGCACCAGTCACAAACGTTGCATAACAGAAAATAGCTGCCACCTCTAAAAGAGCGCCGGGGCGGGGGGATAGAGGACTACAAAATGGTATAGGCATGTCCCCCCCCCCAATCAATGGGGGGAAAGGCACCTCCATCAGCACTTGCTCATAGAAAAAAGCTCATTGCACCTCTCCCCTGTTCAGAATGGATGAAAGGGAGGGTGCCCAATTCTGGCATCTAGTGACACAATGGGAAGATTTGAGGGGGGTGTTCAATGTAGAAATGTACAAACAGGAACTGAGCAGGAAGACTGAATAGTCTCTTGAGTATTGTGGATTTCTGAGGGCATATTTCCTGAGACCTTTCAAGGGTGATTTAGGCCATACCGGTGGGTGTACTGGCTCCCACTGGAAACCCCTGCTCTAGGGGTTGCTATGATGAAACCTGAAAGTCCACATCACTGCAGAAGGCCTCAGGTCTGTAAGGACTTTTTCACAAGTGGATTAAGAGACAACATAGCCCTAGAATAACAGGTGGCTGCCAAAACTGGTCTCCTGAGGGCACCTTCTGCCTCACCAGTCCCAGGTGCCTTGTAGGACTTGCCAGGTAGTCTGCTGGGCGTATGAGTGTGGTCAAAAGGGAAGCAACCCTGACTCACCCCTTTCCATTTTCTCCTAAAAATGTTAAGTGTGTGTGTGTGTGTGTGTGTGTTATACATATATATATATAGAGAGAGAGAGAACACCAATCATGGTCCTAAATTAAGAGGGAGGATCCCACCTCTTGCGTTAGACTGGAACAACCAGAAAATTTAAGGCATAAGCCAAAATGTGGCAACTATGAATATGTAATATTCTGAAGATTAACATACATTTTACATAATTTGAATATCTGCTGACATGGGTAAACTATGACAGACTTCAACTACTAATTTGATTAAATCACTATGGCACATACTGTCTCTTAAATTAGGTTATCACTTTGCATTTGAATCAAAAGGAAATATATTCTGAACAGAATTTCAGCAGAATAAAATTAGACTGTTCAGTCCTTAAATTTCCCATTGTTTTGCTGTGTCCCTTTCATTCATGCATTTCACTGCATGAACTCATGGATATAATTTCCAAAAAAGGTAGGAGACCTGTAATTGAAGACATAGTTATTGTCATTTCTGTTAAGCATACTAAGGATTATGTGTAGAAGTTATAGAATAGGAGACATTCTCGTCCACCTCTGAGCAATTTACAATCTAAATAACTTGCTTATGTTCTCTTCCCAATTCTGAAAAAGTCATACAAAGAAATACAATGGGACTTGATTATTCAGATATTCTGTACTTTCAGATCTTGAACTTCTGGTTTCCTTATTCTGCCAAGCAATATAAAATGACCAGTAGCAACCCAGTGGGAACTGCATTTAGAATTCAGATTCTATTTTATTTAGAAACAAAAACCAGTCTGATTCACACTTGACTCTACATGCCACTCGATGTCACTAAATGACTTATCATTTAAGCCCTGCTCAATCATACTCTGAATTCTGAGGGGTAGGATTGTCCCCTGTTGTTGTTTAGTCGTTTAGTCGTGTCCGACTCTTCGTGACCCCATGGACCAGAGCACGCCAGGCACTCCTGTCTTCCACTGCCTCCCGCAGTTTGGTCAAACTCATGCTGGTAGCTTCAAGAACACTGTCCAACCATCTCATTCTCTGTCATCCTCTTCTCCTTGTGCCCTCAATCTTTCCCAATATCAAGGTCTTTTCCAGGGAGTTTTCTCTTCTCATGAGGTGGCCAAAGTATTGGAGCCTCAGCTTCAGGATCTGTCCTTCCAGTGAGCACTCAGGGCTGATTTCCTTAAGAATGGATAGGTTTGATCTTCTTGCAGTCCATGGGACTCTCAAGAGTCTCTTCCAGCACCATAATTCAAAAGCATCAATTCTTCGGTGATCAGCCTTCTTTATGGTCTAGCTCTCACTTCCATACATCACTACTGGGAAAACCATAGCTTTAACTCTACAGACCTTTGTCGGCAAGGTAATGTCTCTGCTTTTAAAGATGCTGTCTAGGTTTGTCATCGCTTTTCTCCAAAGAAGCAGGCGTCTTTTAATTTCGTGACTGCTGTCCCCTAACCTGATACAATTTCAATACAATGTCTGAAAGAGCCTATATGCTTACCAAGTGTTCTTATGTAGGCTCTGTCTGCACAATAAGGACTCTGCCTATTTTAAGGGTCCCAGGTTACTCACAGGCATTCAGGTTCTTTCAGACATTACAATGAACATGCATCAATAACGGGATCAGCAGGCACTATCCCCAACCCCCTTCTCTGTACAAGTTCAGAGAGACAATGTCTAACAGTGTTTCCCTATAGCTGACATGTGAACTACTTCCATTGAGAAGCAGTTTATCTGTAGCATTTGTTCTGCAGTGGTTATCTTGCATATGGAAATTAGAGGTCCAGGGAGGCCTGGGCCACCTCCAGCTGTTGAGGCCTCTAGCCATGCTAAAAATAAAAAACAACAATGCACAAAAACAAAATAAGGCACGCATACAGAAAAAGAGTTCCTTGTTTATATAATCAGCTGAGCCGAGAAGACACATTCATCACAGTCTAATCTTGTGTCATCAGAACAGATATAGTTTTATTAATATTTCCACACATTTCTAACTCTTCAATATGACAGAATCAATATCAGTTAACAAAACAAAATTAATTCCCCCCCCACACCAAATCACTGCTCTTACTAGCTAAAATTTGGAGCTCTAAGCTGATAATGTGTGTTGCTTTTTGATGAAATCTCTTTCCATCGCTCTATTTCAAATAGTTCCCTCATCAGTCTTACCCAGTAGCAGCACCGGATTTAGGGTGGTGCAGGTGGCTCTCCTGCACAGGATACTAAGCCAAGATGTATAACAACAACAACAACAACATATATTTATACAGTTACCTACTGAGAAGATCCATGCAAAAAGCAACTGTACCAAAAGGTATTATTGTGAAAATAAGAAATATTTAGGGGCATGTGCCCAATTTTGTCCTCAGTCAGGGCGCCATATTACCAAAGTCTGCCCCTGCCAGTAGCTCCTGCAACACACAGCCCACATTGTTCCAGGCAGTGGGATGCCTGGAGCATCATTTGCAATTGTCTCTGGGGAAGTTTCCATTCTTTGTTGAAAGCGTGCAGTGTGGGTGGGTTTGCTCTACTTCGGCAGGGAGAATAATTGCTACAGGCTTACCGAGGGGTAGAAGGAGGTGGTGGGAAGTTATTAGAAATTAGGAGAGTTGTGCCCATTACTTTCCAGAACAAATTGGTAGGCAGCAAGGGAAATAAAAACCACAGCAAGCGAGTGAGACAGGCATCATGTTCCAACATCTCACGCACGCCTGATTGATTTGAGGCCGCACATTTGGTAAGAGCTCAGATGAAGTACCGATTTCCAAGCCAGGCTGAAAAGATCACTGCAGTAGAACAAACAGTTTCCTCAAATGAACTCCCTGAATGTTCTCATTTGCCCTCAATGGGTGGACATTCCTCAGGTTTGGTGAAGCTTGGCAAGACCCACCCTACTCTGTATTGGAGGCGAAGTATTACATGCTGCTAAAACTCTACATTCCTATAAATTCTTTTACATGAGTCTCTGTGGTTTGATGTCTTACCAGCCCACTCTGCACTTAGCTGAACTCTTTCCTTCATGCTGCACCATTAGCGATTTGAAGCGAGCTACATTTGACCTTTATAGGTAAAGGTAAAGGGACCCCTGACCATTAGGTCCAGTTGTGACCGACTCTGGGGTTGCAACGCTCATCTCGCTTTACTGGCCGAGGGAGCCGGCGTACAGCTTCCGGGTCATGTGGCCAGTATGACTAAGCCGCTTCTGGCGAACCAGAGCAGTGCACGGAAACGCCGTTTACCTTCCCACCGGAGCGGTACCTATTTATCTACTTGCACTTTGACGTGCTTTTGAACTGCTAGGTTGGCAGGAGCAGGGACCGAGCAACGGGAGCTCACCCCATCGCGGGGATTTGAACCACTGACCTTCTGATCGGCAAGTCCTAGGCCCTGTGGTTTAACCCACAGTGCCACCCACGTCCCTTGACCTTTATACTAGGGGCCCAATCCAAAGACAGCAACAGAGCAACACAATGCATATTTAGTCAGAAGTACGTCCCACTGAATTCAAATAAAATGTGGAAAGGATAGAAGCCATACCATGCTTAAGTCCCTTTAATATAAACAGGATATGATTAACACAAGTCCTATGGAGATCAATGGGGCTTGACTAGCATTTCCTGGTTCAGGTGTGGAGCTTGCGCAAACGGCTTGCTCCTTTGCAGGTGGGATCCAGTCACATACTGACAAGTTCAGTTTGGGCAATTAATGTGGATGTGTGGTCCATGTGCACCAATCCTGCTTCCAAACCCTGAACTTCTACCCAGTCTTCTTGCAGTAAGGGAAGTGATGAGAAAATGCACTGGGTAACAATATATTGATATGATCCTGCAAAGCCTCTCTGCAAACTTTGTGCAAGCAAATCAGGATCAATAAACAGGTCGTCAGGAAGTGCCCAGACAGCAATTGACATCAAACTGTCCCTGTATAGAGCTGATTTTAAATTTCTGAGGAAAGTGAAGAAAAATAAATGCTTGCTTTCCAGAGTCAGTATAATTACTTTCTAGCCCTCTATATTCATTTGCAAGAACAGTACAAATCATGCAGTTCATTATAAAATGGAAGCAGCAGCCTTTTGGCATTTAGCTATGCTAGGGACTCCGCTGGTATCTGGAAGCAAGTTGGCAGCACAGATGCATAATTGTGAAGACAGATGTACTTGTGAACAGGGGTGGGTGGGTGGCTTTCGTTGCACAATGAACTTTGCTTTTCTACACCTTCCCTCTTGCAAAGACAGTTGCTTTTGTACCTGCTCAGTCCTCCCTGCCCTTCCTTCCCAAACTTCAAAGAGGTAATACATTTTTGTATATGTTCATATTCAAGTATCTGTTTAAAATCTTTGTTCAGACAAAAAACAATTCAAAAATTTCTCAAAGGGATGTGTGTGTTTGCTTTGCGAGTGACATGAGGGCTAGCCAATCACTACTGTGCAAATCTGGAAATTAGAAACAATAACTTAAGTTGCACCTGAGCCTAAACAGCAATACATATGCATTCACAATGGGCCAAGGGAGAAAGCTACACATGTCCCTGTTTATCCTATGACTAGACTAGTCTAATTTATGTGTTGCCTTTTCACAAAATAAATTATGTTCAAAGCAGATCACAACAAAAACATGGTTTTGAAACGTCGTTTCAAAAACAATATTTCAATAAGAATATAGCTAACAGTTCAAGACATGAAAGTATTTCAGCAGCAAATTTTAGAAGAAAAAACAACACAGCATCAATGCAGTAAGTATCCATGTAGGCACATTTCAAGGCAAACACCAGAAGTGTAGGAAGCATTTTAGGGACCAGAAACAGTTGGTGTCTCTCTGGGACTGAACTCAAATCTGCACATAGAAGATGCAACTAATCTATACGCTACCATGGCAACTTTGGGGCTAGTTTTAACATCTAACTAGCAAACACACACAAACACATTCTAAAACAGTGGGGTTACTATACCACAGCTGAGTTCCATGCACCTGTCTCTTGGTCACACACCACGTGAGGAAGGTTTCATTGTATTCTCCTCACATCATCATTTTCATCAATTCGATTTATTAACCACCCTTCACCACAAGGTCCCATTATTCAGTGGTGTGTCTGATGCAAGGTGTGTGCATGTAGGGCAGGGTCCTTCATTTTCAGCATATCATGCAAGGTGCTGATACTACATCTTAAACAAGTGAACAATCCACTTCTCCAGTCCCAGGCTCTACTACTACTACTTCTGGAACAGGCCCAAGACATTTTGCTACCTGAGGCAGGGCAAACAAGTCTCTCCCTATCTTCCAGGAAGCTGCATATCTCCCGGGAAGCTGGTCATATTATTTTGGCAGCCAAGGCAGAAAATCTGCATGTGGTTTTCTCTGGCAGTAAAAGTGAGGTTACAGGGAACCAGGCAGAGGGCCTTCTTGAAAGTGGCACCCACCCTGTGGAACGCCCTCCCATCAGATGTCAAGGAAATAAACAACTATCTGACTTTTAGAAGACATCTGAAGGCAGCTCTGTTTAGGGAAGTTTTTAATGCCTGGTGTTTTATTGTGTTTTTAATTCTGTTGGGAGCCACCCAGAATGGCTGGGAAAACCCAGCCAGATGGGCAGGGTATTATTATTATTATTATTATTATTATTATTATTATAGTACAACAATAAATTAAATAACTTAGCACTTCCCTGCCGCATCAGGACACCCCAAACTGGTTGCCTCATTCTGGATAACAGTAGGATAACAACCCTAGCTCCTTCATCCAAACAACTTTGCTTTGCAGTATCTAGTCCCTCCCTTAGCAAGACCACCCAGATGAGGCAAGGCAAGCTCAAAGTGAACAACGAACTGAAGGCTTTTATTTCTCCAGGGCTGGATGACCCCAGAAGATGACTTCCTTTCTTTCTCAAGGATAAGGCCTTGAAGGAGCAGAACTCTGACCTGGATCCTAACACCTCCTTTCTCTACCTCCTTTCTGCCAATTTATAGCCTTACTTGTAACTTTGCTTCACAGAGAATGGAGTACTTGACTTGGTTTTCCCACAAAAGAAGAAGTAGTACAGATCCAACTTCTGAACATCCTGATCCATGTCAGGTTGTCATAGTCTAATGGGGGCAAGATGCTCCTTTCTGTTATCATTTTTCTATAACACATGAAACAAATTGCTTCTGCAGGCTCAGTCTCAACGCAAACCTTAGCTTCCTAATAAAAAGTAGCATACATGGCATTTTCACCAGCTTCCACAAAATACTGCATCCAAAAGTGCCAATAAAGAAAGAAAGGTACAGGACTACACAACAACCAACAACAAAGCCCTGTGGATTCTGCAATTATGGAGTCACAGTTTTCTGCAGTTTGATAGATTTTGAACCAGCATTCATACTATCCCTGTAAAATCTGACCAGTAGCTGCTCAGAATTATCATCTAGAATCTGGAAATATTCACAAGCTCAGAGAAACCACAGTTTCTGCCCCTGTGGCCTTCACAGTACCTCCCACACAGATACATACATCACTTCTCAGTATGCAATTCTTTGCAAATGAAGTGTGCTGCAAATTCCCTGAGTAGGTCAGCTTTTGGTGCTAAACTTACACCATTTAAATTCATTTGAAAAGCACCCTTCATAATTTGAGCAACAGCTGTAGCTTATTCAAATATCCTTACTGCAGATACTGTATCTACTACTTATCACCATCATCGCCAGGGCTAGGGAAATAATACTGAATTCATGGAAATCTAACTGCAATAAAAAAATTAAAACTAGCAAATGAAACTGGCAACACAAAGGTGTGAATCTCGTGACCTCCTACTGAATATGCCTATATTCATGTTCTAGGGATAGGTCTGAATTTTGACAATTTGAGTTCTCTTTGTGACTTGGCAATTCTTACACTGCCATACTGAAGAGAAAGAGAGGGGGCTACCCCATCCAAAATCAGGTGAGTGGAGCTGAGTTGATAGTTAGGTCATGCAGCAGGGATCTAACCACATTAGAAGACTCTTGTTGAGTAGGCCTAGTGCTATCATGCACTTTTAAAATTCCTTCCATGTAGAAGATGAAGAGGAGGAGGAGGAGTTTGGATTTGATATCCCGCCTTTCACTCCCCTTCAGGAGTCTCAAAGCAGCTAACAATATCCTTCCCCTTCCTCCCCCACAACAAACACTCTGTGAGGTGAGTGGGGCTGAGAGACTTCAAAGAAGTGTGACTGGCCCAAGGTCACCCAGCAGCTGCATGTGGAGGAGCGGAGACGCGAACCCGGTTCACCAGATTACGAGTCTACCGCTCTTAACCACTACACCACACTGAGATGGTGGAGATGGCTGTTGCCTTGATATGCAGCAGGAGAGCACAGAAAAGTTCCCTATCCTGAAAACCTAAAGAACACTAGGGATACAACACAGAATCACTATCATATTTACACATAAGACAGGGAAGAGCAAGTGAATAATGTGCCCAAAGCCACACACAGAAAAAGTGTGTATATGAGTCACCTGCCCATCAGTGCAACCTACTCATATTCTTTGTTGGACCTAATGCTTTTGGGCAGAACAAGAAGGGCAGCAAAACCTTGCTGTGCATCTTTCTCAGAATTGATTGAACACCCTCTCTACCTCATGCTGTGTTCTGTCATCTCCCCAGCCTCCCAAAATTCACCCCCTTTTCTCTCCCCCTCTTTCTTTTGAAAGTGTTGCTAATTTCTCAAGGACACCAGAATCAGAGTTACTTGCATGTAGAGAAAACTTCAACCTGTGTGGGAGACTGAACGGCTGCCTCAGAACAAGAGATCAGAGAGTTTCAAAGAGGAAGAAGAGTGGGTGAGTGAAGTAGACTAAGCACAGGAACAAGATCTGAATACATCTGAGGTGGGGAAGAATACAAATTTTAATTTACTCTGTTTCTCTTACAGGTTCTCAGCGCTGTTCCCTTTGTGGGGAGGGGTGGCTTATGTTTTGTGACGTTTCTACAAATTTATCCATCAGCTACACAGTTCCTTCCATGGGACGTCGATGCAGCCCAAGTTGACTCTCTGAACTGATGGGAGTGAGGAGGGCACATTCTCAGATCAGCTTAGGTTAAATCACTGTTTTATAATAATGAACATCAGAACCAGTAAGATGTAATAGATGGCTATTTGGAAAAGGGCCTTTTCAGTGGTGGTTTCCCAGTTTTGGAATGTTGTTGTTGTTTAGTCATTTAGTCGTGTCCGACTCTTCGTGACCCCATGGACAAGAGCACGCCAGGCACTCCTGTCTTCCACTGCCTCCCGCAGTTTGGTCAAACTCATGCTGGTAGCTTTGAGAACTCTATCCAACCATCTTGTCCTCTGTCGTCCTCTTCTCCTTGTACCCTCCATCTTTCCCAAAATCAGGGTCTTTCCCAGGGAGTCTTCTCTTCTCATGAGGTGGCTAAAGTATTAGAGCCTCAGCTTCACGATCTGTCCTTCCAGTGAGCACTCAGGGCTGATTTCCTTCAGAATGGATAGGTTTGATCTTCTTGCAGTCCATGGGACTCTCAAGAGTCTCCTCCAGCACCATAATTCAAAAGCATCAATTCTTCGGCGATCAGCCTTCTTTGTGGTCCCGCTTTCACTTCCATACATCACTACTGGGAAAACCATAGCTTTTACTATACGGACCTTTGTTGGCAAGGTGATGTCTCTACTTTTAAAGATGCTGTCTAGGTTTGTCATTGCTTTTCTCCCAAGAAGCAGGCATCTTTTAATTTCGTGGCTGCTGTCACCATCTGCAGTGATCATGGAGCCCAAGAAAGTAAAATCTCTCACTGCCTCCATTTCTTCCCCTTCTATTTGCCAGGAGGTGATGGGACCAGTGGCCATGATCTTCGGTTTTTTGATGTTGAGCTTCAGACCATATTTTGCACTCTCCTCTACTCTCCTCCAAAAAGCCTTGCTCAGTATCTGCTCAGATACCTTTGTGGCATCAGATGAATATATTTTGAACGATTTTACTTGGATTAGTTTTATGCTGCATTTACAAAAATGCTGTTGTTTGCAGATGACTTTAATATATTAGTTATTTAATTATGCTTTTACTAATTTTATCATAAGCCACTCTGATATTTTAAGGGCAAAGTATACATCTAAACAAGAAATATGCAAACCATTGAACAGTTAGAAAAATAATTTGTGTGTGCTGGATACACCATTAGCGGAAACCAGCCCTATTAACTGGCATATGTGTGGTACTCTTCAGGTGTTTTGAACTGCCATGAAGCTGTCATAAGGCTGACGGGAGCACCAGCTATCAACACCTTCCTACTAAGCGCTTACCTATTATGCAAAGGTACAGTGTTTTCACAGAAATCAGGGTAGAGTCTGGGTTATTAGTTGCATCAAATGCCTGAAAGTCACTTTAGAAGCATCCAGCCTCCAGATTATAGAGCAACATTAGCATCTGTGGGTACCTCTAGGGCCCCCTAAGTGTGCATTACTGGGAAGAACATAATTCTACTATGTACTTAGAATCATAGAATTGTAGAGCTGAAAGGAACCCAGCCCAACCCCCTGCAGTGCAGGAATATTCAGGCGGCCTATATGGTGATCGAACCCGTGACCGTGGCATTACCAGCACCATACTCTACCTAATTGAGTAGGCACATAAATCACCTACAGATCAGTAATAGGCATTGCCTCAGTGGCAAGAAGTAGAAGTCACTCTCCTCTTGTGTTAAAAAAAGCCTCTGGGAACAATCATGCAACATGCAATTAGCTATATCCCCACGTAGGATGGCAACAAAGATGCCATTAGCTCATTAACATAACACTACTAATTGTATAAATTAATCATTCATAATAGGAGGCTAGGAGGGATTAAGAGCTTACAACAGAAGGCGGGCTGCTGGGGTGGATCATTTCCCAATGGCCTGTTCTCAATCTCTAACAGAAAACACTTTGAGGGAATCTCCTTTCCTGCAGAAAAGCAGGGGAGCTTAACATTAAAAAAGAGCTCTTTCACTGTGTTGCACTAGCTTTCTTTCCACCTCAGCATAATTCTGTGCTGGGTCCCAATTTGAGGCCGGGGGGGGGGGGGAGCACATTGCTTGCACAGCCAATGCCTTTAAAGTGTCACAAAGTAACCACAGCTCTTTAGAAACTGTGCAACAACAAAGCCCATGGACAGCGCTAAGAAAATTCTCACTGCAGCACAGAAAAGTGCTGCTATTGTTCCTGCCCAGGGGCCCAAGGAGATTTATTGATACTGTCAGGGGTTCAGGAGCAGAGGCAAGGGCAAGGGAGGAAACAGAGAGCGAGGGGGAGGAGGCAGAAGAAAAGATGAGTGATGACGACGACCCGAGATCTCCGAGTCTTTCCAGTGAATCAGAAGATTCACAGAAAGGAGCACCAGTGGCCAGGGCAAGGGGGGAGCCTAGGGGGACACCCCAGGAAGATAGAGCCAGAGGGGACTCAGAGGGGAGCAGTTGGAAATCGGGACCAGCGTCACCGCCAGAGAGCAGGGAAGAGGAAGGGCGCCAGGGATCAAGCGCTGGCAGCTCACAACAGGGGGGAGGGCACGAGTCAGGAGTGGCCACACCTCCATCGGGGAGCGAAGAAACGGTCAGACGGAAGGTGGAAGGTTGGGCGCGCGCGACAAGTTCAAATGCACAGGAAGGTGGCGCAGTAGGCAGCCCGGAAAGGGAGCCAGGTCCTAAAGCCCGCCGAAAGGAGGGAGAAGAGTCAGGGGGGTCAGCGTCAGCGTCAGAGGAATCCCGGAAGGAAGAGACCCCGGGGGGCAGAGGGACCCAGAGAAGAACAGTCAGGCGGAAAAGGTGGAGCAAGGCTAGGATATTAAGTTGGTGTACAAGGGGCGGAGACTCAGATGGAGCTTCGCCGATCTAACCATTAGACGTAGGGTTGCACGCAGCAGCTTGAGAATGGAAACTGTAACTCAATAAAGACTTTTATTTAATGATCGCTGGCTAGCGTGATCCTCTGTGAGCTAGGATCTGGAAGCAACTCTGACAGTAAGCTCCATCTCTTAAATTGTGGGCATCTACAGCCTCGCGGAGAGGAGAGGAGAGAAAGCGGGTGCCTACTAGCGAGCTCACGAACGGCAGACAACATGACGGCCGAACAGCAGATAGTGGAACTCAGAGAAGCAGTGTCGCGCCTGAATGCCGAGGCTCTTGCATCCAGGAAGAGAGAGGAGGACGCAGCTGCCGCCTACAGGGATCTCCAGGTCAGGTTGGAAGTGCTTACGAAGCAAGGGCAACTGACACCCAAACCGGAGGGGATTGGGTTGGGGAGACGAACAGGCGGTTTGGTCTCTCACTTCGATGGGAATTTGCAACAGTACCCCAACTTTAGAGCAGATGTAATGTGTGCACTGCAACTGCTGAACAAAGACTTTAGAGATGAGCAAGAGAAGGTGGGATTCATCATGTCCCATTTGCATGGAGATGCTAAAGCATGGCTGCGCAATTTGTGGAGAGATAAGGATCCGGCGCTCCAAAATGCGGATGCCTTTATTAAAGCGATGGATGGGTGCTTTTTGTCAAGCATTGACGTGGATCTTGCTCGGCAGCAGATACATGGACTGAAGCAAGGGAGGGCCAGCGTAAGGCAGTACCATGCCCGCTTTTTCGCTTTGGTCAGTGCTCTGGAATGGGACAGAGATTCGGCTCCTGTAAGAGACCTGTTTTGGGAGGGATTGCACGGCTCGGTTAAAGATGAAATTGCGAGGGGGGAGAGACCCCGGACCACGCAGGAGATCGTTCAGAGGGCGCTGGCGGTGGGGGTGCGGCTGGAAGGACGTCCGTGGAGCAGTGGCGAAGGGCGTGGAGGGCGCGAACCAGCCAGGGGCTCCTCCTTCCTTCCCAGAGAAGCAGCGCGTGCGCAATCCACGCCTCCGCCAGGAGGAGGAGCGGAACCTATGGAGGTTGGAGGTGCAAGGGCTCAGTCAGCAGCCAGAGCCCTAGCACCGGCAGCAGTGAAAGCGAAGCCTCCTAGAGGGAACAGGAAGTGTTACATCTGCGATGATCCACAGCATATGGCGAAAGAGTGTCCCCAGAGGCTCCACAAGCACACTGCAGCCTCAGCAATGGTAACTGCAGCAATGCAGCAAGGACAACCACAGCAGGGAAACGACGGAGTCTGGTTGGAGGAAGAGGCACTGGGGCCCAGCCAGACGTGTCAGTGAAGCAGTCCCCAGAGATTTTACAGCCCATGGACCCCCTCCCGCCCAAACCGGTAGTGAGGCTCACCGCGTCGCTCCAGCTGCCCAATGGAATCACCATGGACGTGCCAATCACCATTGACTCCGGAAGCAATGCGGACTTTATAGGGCAGGACTTTGTCGACCGGCACGCTATACAGTTGCTGCCTGCCACGCTGCCCCTGCAGGTTGTCACGGTGGATGGCAGGGAGCTGCTAGGGGGGCAAGTGGTGAAGCAGACGCCACCAATGGTGATGCGACTTGGGAATCACAGGGAAATCATCAGCTTCAATGTCACTCAACTATCGGACACGCCCATTGTATTGGGCATGAGTTGGCTGGACAAGCACAGCCCGACGCTGGCTTGGTACCAGAGGCAGCTGACCTTCGGCTCTTCCTTTTGCGCTGAACACTGCATCGTGCCCAGGCAGGAAGGAGGGGAAGAGGAGTCACAGCTGCAGCTAGGCACGCTGCAAGCGGTTCCCCACAAGTACGCGGAATTTTTGGAGGTTTTCTGCGAGAAGGAGGCAGACAGGCTACCTCCCCACAGACCATATGACTGCAAAATTGACCTGCTGCCGGGGGCGGCGCTGCCCAAAGGGAAGCTGTATTCCATGTCTGAGGACGAACTGCAGGAACTCAAAGAGTTCATAGATCATAATTTGGAGCGCGGTTTCATCCGAGAGTCCAAGGCAGCGGGGGGCAGTCCGGTATTCTTTGTTAAGAAGCGGGACACGCCCCAAAAAAGACTTGTAGTGGACTTTCGCATCTTGAACAGTGTGACCAAGCCATCGGACTTCCCCATGCCCCGAATCGACGACCTCCTCGCAAAGGTACGGAAGGGCAGAGTGTTCACCAAGTTGGACCTGCGAGGGGCATACAACCTCATTCGCATGCGGGAAGGAGATGAGTGGAAGACAGCCATGTTCACGCCCCTGGGCACCTACGAATATAGAGTTATGCCTTTTGGATTGCAAAATGGCTCCCACGTTTTTCAAGCTTTCATGCATCACGTGCTGGCGGGGCTCCTCTACAAGACGTGCGTCTGTTTCTTGGATGACATCCTGATCTTTTCGGAATCGCAGCAGGAGCATGACAGACACGTCAAGGAAGTGCTGAGCAGGCTACAGCAACATAGGCTTTACGCCAAGCTGGAGAAGTGCCAATTCGACGTGACGGAGGTGGATTTCCTGGGCTACAAGTTGTCTGATAAAGGGCTCGCCATGGACAGCGCCAAGGTCCGAGCAGTGTTGGATTGGAAAAGCCCACGCAACCGGAAGGAGGTCCAACGGTTTGTCGGCTTCGCGAACTTCTATCGCAAGTTTATCAAAGGCTTTGCGATGCAGACAGCGGCCATCACGGACACGCTCAGCTCCAAGAAAAAGAAGTTCATCTGGACAGAGCAGGCGGAGCAGTCCTTTCAGGCACTCAAGCGTCTCTTCGCGTCGGAAGAGCAGCTGCTTCATGTCAACCCCAGCAGGCCGATGAGGGTGGAGACAGACGCTTCGGACAGAGCCGTGGGAGCAGTCCTGCTGCAGAAAGACCCGCAGGGGGTTTGGAGGCCGGGAGCGTTTTACTCAAGGAAGCTCAGCAAGTCCGAACAGAACTACACCATCTGGGACAGGGAGTTGCTGGCCATTCATGCAGCGTTCAAAGCGTGGAGGCACTTCCTGATCGGCGCCAAGCACACGGTGCAGGTCTGCACGGACCACAAGAATCTAGAGCACTGGCGCACGGCACAGTTCCTGAACCAGAGGCAGATACGTTGGGCTGAGTTCTTTGCGAATTTCGACTTCCGAATAGAATATGTCCCGGGGGACACCAACATCATGGCGGATGCTCTCTCCCGTAAGCCACAGTATCTGGAGGAGGCAACGCCAGCGGCCGCCATGCACATCTTCGCACCGACAGTGTGGGCGTGCGCGGCGGCAACAGTTGACCTGGATGCGGTGCGACGAGCGTTGCAGGATGACTCCTTCGCGCAAGCAAAGATGGCAGAGGTGCACAGGGGCACGGCAGCGACCGACGAGTTCCAGCTGCGAGATGGTTTGCTCATCCGTAAAGGGGCCATCTACGTGCCGGGAGACGAACTTCGCGCCAAGGTACTGCAGCAGCTGCACGACGCGCCCACTGCCGGGCACTTTGGCAAGGAGAAGACGGTGGAATTAGTAGCCAGAGACTTCTGGTGGCCCGGAATGAGAGGGGAAGTCGCGGACTACGTGGCGAGGTGTGACACCTGCCAGAGGGCCAAACCAGTGCACAGACCGCCGGCCGGACTGCTGGAACCGCTGCAAACTCCGTTCGAACCATGGGAGAGAGTGGCCCTGGACTTTGTCACGGATCTGCCCAGCTCGAGGGGCAAGACGGCTGTGCTGGTGGTGGTGGACTTGTTCTCCAAGATGGCACATTTCATTCCGTGTGCGAAGGTGGCCACGGCGGAACAAACCGCCAAACTGTTCATAGACCACGTGTTCAAGGTTCACGGTCTGCCGCGGTCTATTCTGTCCGACCGAGGGCGACAGTTCATCTCGAACTTCTGGCAGAGGCTGATGGGCTTCCTGAACGTCAAGATCAACCTGGCGTCGGCTAGACACCCGCAGACCAACGGGCAAGCGGAGCGGGTCAATGCCATCATGCAGCAGTACCTGAGATGTTATGCGAATCAACAGCCTGCGACGTGGGTGGATTACCTGCCTCTCGCCGAGTTCGCCTACAACAACACGAAGCACGTGTCCACGGGGGTCACGCCGTTCTTCGCCAACAACGGGAGGCACCCCAGAACCTTCCCGGGACTGGAAAGAATGGGGGAGGGGGAGCCGCAGACAGCAGATGCGTTCGCGTCGGAGTTGCAGGAGGTCCACGATCAGCTGCGGCGGCACCTGGAGCTGGCTAAACACGCATACAAGGTACAAGCGGACAAACACAGAAGGGTTGGCGAAGAGATCCATGTGGGAGACTGGGTCTGGTTAGCAGCCCACGCAGTGCCGGCCAGGTCGTTGGCGAAGAAGAAACTAGGGCATAAACAACTGGGGCCCTACCAAGTCGAAGAACAGGTCAACCCGGTGGCTTTCAGGCTGGCTCTTCCGGAGGGTTCCAGAATGCATCCGGTGTTCCACAGATCGGTGCTCACTCCCTACAAGGCACCTCACAGGTTTCAGGAACCAGGAACGGCACCGGGTCCGCTCCGAGAGAGAACCGGGCAAGGGGGAGTGGCACAGGAGGAGCGCATCAACGAAGTCACGGAGATTTTGGACTCCAGATGGGGGGAAGAGGGGGTAGAATACCTTCTCGCCAAGGAGGGCACCCCGGCCAGTGCCAACAGCTGGGTGCCGGGCTACGCTTTAGACGAACCTCTGCTCAAAGAAGAGTTTCATGCCCTCTTCCCACACAGGCCAATGCCAGCAGACTTTTTCGACGACTGGCTTTTCACGCCCACGCTTTCAGCCAGCACGTTCCGGGGGTTCGACTCGGACGAGGAACCGACACGAGACGCCCGTTCCCCGGAGGGGTCACCCTCGGGATCTGCTTCAGAACCCTCGTATTGGTGGGATGATCGACCAGAGGAGCAGTTCCGCAGAAGGTGGCTGGAGGGTCCAGGACGAGCAACGTCTCCAGAAGGCAACGAGGGAGAGACGGACATGGACGTTTTCGGGGACGACCCGGGTTTCGAGCACGGCGGCACAGAGATGGAAGCGGAGGTGACCGTCGTCAACGAGAGCAGGGAGGAAGAACCGGAAGACTTCGGATGGCGGCCCGCCACGGGAAGCGAACTGTATCCGACATTCGTCCCCCTGACACAGCAGCACCCAGATCCCGCACCGGAAGGAGGGGAGGGGGGAAGAGGGGGCTTCGAGGGGGGGATGGATGTCAGGGGTTCAGGAGCAGAGGCAAGGGCAAGGGAGGAAACAGAGAGCGAGGGGGAGGAGGCAGAAGAAAAGATGAGTGATGACGACGACCCGAGATCTCCGAGTCTTTCCAGTGAATCAGAAGATTCACAGAAAGGAGCACCAGTGGCCAGGGCAAGGGGGGAGCCTAGGGGGACACCCCAGGAAGATAGAGCCAGAGGGGACTCAGAGGGGAGCAGTTGGAAATCGGGACCAGCGTCACCGCCAGAGAGCAGGGAAGAGGAAGGGCGCCAGGGATCAAGCGCTGGCAGCTCACAACAGGGGGGAGGGCACGAGTCAGGAGTGGCCACACCTCCATCGGGGAGCGAAGAAACGGTCAGACGGAAGGTGGAAGGTTGGGCGCGCGCGACAAGTTCAAATGCACAGGAAGGTGGCGCAGTAGGCAGCCCGGAAAGGGAGCCAGGTCCTAAAGCCCGCCGAAAGGAGGGAGAAGAGTCAGGGGGGTCAGCGTCAGCGTCAGAGGAATCCCGGAAGGAAGAGACCCCGGGGGGCAGAGGGACCCAGAGAAGAACAGTCAGGCGGAAAAGGTGGAGCAAGGCTAGGATATTAAGTTGGTGTACAAGGGGCGGAGACTCAGATGGAGCTTCGCCGATCTAACCATTAGACGTAGGGTTGCACGCAGCAGCTTGAGAATGGAAACTGTAACTCAATAAAGACTTTTATTTAATGATCGCTGGCTAGCGTGATCCTCTGTGAGCTAGGATCTGGAAGCAACTCTGACAGATACGCACGGAGGGAGGTCCAGATACGAGTCAGGAGAAGAATTAAGGTAGAAATTTGCTGGGCTGGGGTATTTATTTTCATGCTAGGGATAATACAGTGGTACCTCAGGCTAAGTATTTAATTCGTTCCGGAGGTCTGTTCTTAACCTGAAACTGTTCTTAACCTGAAGCACCACTTTAGCTAATGGGGCCTCCTGCTGCTGCTGCGCCGCTGGAGCCCGATTTCTGTTCTTATCCTGAAGCAAAGTTCTTAACCTGAAGCACTATTTCTGGGTTAGCGGAGTGTGTAACCTGAAGCGTATGTAACCTGAGGTACCACTGTACTGCTTGCAAATGGGGGTGCTCTTCTTTCTATAAAGAGAAACTCCTTTTTCATAAGAGCAACAAATTTCTTCTTTCAAAAGCTCAAAAGTATTTCCCCTTCAAAACACATGACTACCTTCAGAGTGCACATGTGTGGTTTGCCCTCAGAGCTGGAGGGAT
This sequence comes from Podarcis pityusensis, assembly GCF_964106645.2. Lineage (NCBI taxonomy): Eukaryota > Metazoa > Chordata > Lepidosauria > Squamata > Lacertidae > Podarcis > Podarcis pityusensis. The sequence continues at coordinate 40,552,922 of NC_138030.1, forward strand.
CTCTTCAAACTCAACTTTCCAGGCTTCCAGCCTTACATTTGCTGGACCTTTGCTTCCCCCTTGACTGAAAAGCCCAGGATTAAGGCAGATTCTGCAGTTTCCATCTAAGGCTGTCAAGTTTTTGTCCTGCTGTCATCGCCTCCTCTATGTAAGTACTCAAGATCTTGGTTTTATTTGCATTCAAAGCAGCCTAGAGGAGGTAGGCAACCTAAGGCCTGGGGGCCTTCTCAATCCGGCCTGTGGATGGTCTGGGAATCAGCGTGTTTTTACATGAGTAGAATGTGTACTTTATTTAAAATGCATCTCTGGGTTATAGGAATTCATTCATCCCCCCCCCCCAAAAAAAAATATAGTCCGGCCCACCACGTGGTCTGAGGGATGGTGGACCGGCCCATGGCTGAAAAATGTTGCTGACCCCTGGCCTAGAGTCTCCTTATGCAGCCTAGAGCCCACATAAACAGGTTGAGTGAGCCTTCTCTCCCCCAGTTAGAAGAGGGAAGATAACCCACATGGGGTTATTTCAGCGGTGCTCTGTGCAATGCCAAAATTTGGTGCCCCCCACCTCTTGCACTCCATTCCTAATAACAGTTGTGGTATCCCTTTGGGTTCTGTGCTCAGTGCAACCAAACTGATTGCGCTCCCCTAAATCTGCTACTGGCTGCAGTTCCAAAACATCTGGGGATTCAAGGTTAAAGAACACTGCATTACAGTATTCTGAGTACAGGCAACAACATTTTTGCATGCGTTCAAAGCATGTGTGGTTGTGCATGTGTGCATCACCACAACCCGGAAGTGGCTGGAAAAGGGGGTGAGGCAGGGGTCATAACGGGGCAGGGCAGGCATACACATGCTCTGCCAGTGTGTGCAGGTGTCAGGAACACAACCCCCACTCAAAACATTCATTGCCTGTGAAAGTTTCAGAAGAATGTGTAATCTACTTTTATTATTGTAAAGAACACTGCTGATGACATGAGCCTGATGCTCTAAAATCATTAAATCATCAATGCATTATAGTCACATATGTATGTGCTACACTGTCCAATTGGTTTAATTATGGATTTAATCATAGAATTGTAGAGCTTAAAAGGACCCTAAGGATCATCTAGTCCAACCCCCTGCAATGCAGCTGTTCCATACAGGGATCGAACCTGCAAACTTGGCATTATCAGCACTATGCTCTAACCAACTGAGCAATCCAGGTGGTGTATGACTGTATATACTCAGAGCATAACCTACTACAATGCAGAAAGGGAAATCAGGCCTTTTGGTTGGGTCTGTTTGCCGTGCAACTTATTAATGAGGAACAGAGGATTCTGGAGTGCATTTTCAGTTCATGCTGGGTGCTGCTCACCATATCAGAATCTGTGTGGGAGCACATATACCTGGGTTGGGTGTTTGGGTAACATCACTGACTTTGGAGGATATGTCAGACTGCTTCCATAGCAACACGGATGCTTCAAGTTTCAGACCGAGATTCAAGAATTTTACACACCAGCAGAGAAGCAATCCCAAGTATTTAATACACAATTATGCATATTCACCATTTTCATCCGGGTGCAGCATTCATGATTAGGGACAAACTTCTTAGTGGAAAAATAAAACAGGAACTTTACCTTGTTTGATAACTGAGAACTAGAAGGTTTTGTGACAGAGATGGAAGTAGATATATGAGGAAAGCAAAGCAGACCGGGACATGGGAACTCACTCTGACACACAGACATCATTTTTAGACCTATATGACAGCTTTGTAAATTAAAGCTTCTAAACTGGTATTTGCTATCATGTCTAAAGGTTTGTGGAAATGAGGTGTCTAATCATGAAAAAAGATAAATGCACTGAGAAATGTAGAGATGACACTCAGGGATAAAAACTGCCTCCAATCAGACAGGGGCATCAAGCATCCGCCTTTGATGCTTTCAGACAAAGCTTGAAGAAATAACACTTTTGCCAAGGGAAGTAGTGGTTAGAGTCACACTTTCATGAGTTCAACCATGGTTTGGTGACACTTGGTTTCTGGTTCACTGTACCTTCCTTTCCCTTATGGCCTCCCCCCCTTCAAAATTTTGATGACCAATTCACGGCTTCATACATAAACACTAGTTTCCGCCACAATGTAACATGCAAATAAACCTAAAATAACTTTCAACGCTGCTGAATATCATGTGTGAATCTCTGCTGCCATAATTACTCTTCAACAAAATGGACACTAATGAGGCATGAAAGACTGGAACATACAGAAACCAGTACAGAAACATTTCAGTCTCCATGGAGACTCCATCCAGCTTAGAAATCACTAAATTTCACAGTTTGTGTGTGCTTCTCAGATTGCAATTGGTGCACTATAAAGTAAAAACATGTTTGTTCCTCAGAGTCTAAACACAGAGGAAAGGGTTGCCCCCTCAAAATATTGCCATCTTATTATAAATTACGTTACATTAATAATAATACATTAAAGTTACGGATGGAAGAAGAATCTGTTTTACATGGATTTATACATGGAAATCAAGTTTTGACTGGATTGAATTGCCCCTTGTTTGAATCACCCACTTATGAAAGAGCTGCTCACTTATTGTCATACAGGCACACATATATATATTATGTATATTAGAAGTATAATACATATGAAAAAATAATGCCCTACATGGTTGTATATTTCTGAGGGTAATTTTGTAAGTATTAATACGTGTTTATATACAGTTTATATGTATTGTTATATGCAGCTGCTTACTTTAGGGGTGTAATAAAAAAATCCAGTTCTTGTGCAGATCAAAGAGAAAAATGATAATTACGGGGGGAATTGCTAAGGATAAGCTCAGCATGGAAATTTTCAGAAAACCGCATCCCGGCAAAAATTCTAAGTATCAATTCTTCTGCAACCATTCTGGCTACATTGTACCCATGCTCCAATGATCAGGATACTTTTCCTGTTATCTTTTGACTTCTTGTCATGTTTGATTGTTTGGACTGAAATTTACAAGGATCTTGTAATGATACGTTGTTTAATTGCCTGTTTTTATTATATTTGTTCTTGGTCTTGGTCTTAGCTGTAATTTTATTTTTACAAAAAGCACTGCAAGCTGCTTTCAGTTTTCATTAGTGAAAGATGGAGCACAAGTGTTGGGGGCATGGAGAGAGAATAAATGCATAAAGGTTTGCGGCTAGTTTTTTCAACATTACAATGATGGACTTTGGTCATATTGCAGCTGCTTCCTGACACACGTCTTTAATACACAAGCTGGGAAACACAAAAGCTAAACAAATGAGTTTCTTAGGTCCCATTGAATTTTCTATTTGCAGTAATGACCACTGAAACCAATGCTATTTACAAATACACAACTGTACAATTACTGGTGAGCACGCACACCCCTTTCTCCATAGCTCAAACACACAAAAAGCTATATTCCATTACCAAAATTGCACAATTGCTCTATTGTATGATGATACACAAGATGTTGGGACTTTGTAAAGAAAAAAAATTCTTCTAAAGTAAAATAGGACTAATTCAGCCTAAGTAGTTTGAGAAATCTTTGGAGTCCTATATGTAAACTGTAACATAAACTGAATGTACAAACTGGGTTTGATAAGAGCCATTACAGCAATTTCTGGCAGAAGTCAATATACTGTAACATGCATCTTACAGGGGGAAGGGGGCTTTGGGCATGCTCAGCAAATCACAGTTAATAATTCCTTAGTCCTGTGCAACAATTATTAATCACTTAACAAGAGATTCAGCTGCGCCCCTGGCTTTGACCAAATATTAGGAATGCTCCACGTTACATAAATTTGTGAAATGTCTGTAATGCTGTATATTTCAAGTGGAAAGAGGCATACACGCTTTTTGTTTACCCTTATCTATGTGTACATACACACGCTGTGGAAATTCAGGATCATTCACTGATTTCTTTGGCATGAATACACAGTGTACCCATGGTATGACTCTAACACACTGAGAGGTACACAGGAGATACACACACCTATAAACTGTGTATGCCAGGGATATGCATGAAATGTGAAGGAGTCTTTTGCCACAGCAAATTCAAAATCACTTCTAGTGTACAGAAATAGCCCAGACACATACGCGAACACACACACACACACACACTCAGAAACATCCTAGCAAGAACAATCCCCCACACCAGATGCTATTTACCTTGATCATAAAAGGATAAGAGAGACTATAATGTTAGGTATAAAACTAACACACCAAGAGAAATCTGCATTAAATATTTTCAGATGTGAACATATTTCCACTCATGTTAAGAGAGTTGGTTAAAATGCACTCCTTGTTCTTTAAATTAGAGAAAACATCCGTTAACTAGTTGTCCCCCCCCCAATAATCTTCAGCATAGTGAAGTGGTTCCCTAGTTGTGAACAAAATGTCTGACAATAATCAATAACAACAAAAATTAAGCTAGTTCATTATAACAGAATTAAAAATCAGCAAACGCCACCATCGCTAATAACAAATGCCAAAACCTAGAGTCCTCTTACCAGCTTATATATCCCCTCTCCAAAGCAAAGAGAATAATTTTACACTGTTTCTGAAAGATACTCAGGCTAGGGCTTGGGGAGATCTCCAAAGGAAGGAAGACAAGCTGTGGATCTGGCACAGAGATGGTTGTTGGAAGCCGAGCACTGAGAGACACAATTCCATCTAAGATCCTATCACACATCTTAGAGAAATTGTTTTACCTCTACTTCTAAGGAAGTAGCCCTAAGGCAGGGGTCAGCAACCTTTTTCAGCCGTGGGCCGGTCCTCAGAAGATGTGGTGGGCCGGACTATATTTTGAAAAAAAGGAAAGAAAAAAACAACGAATTCCTGTGCCCCACAAATAACCCAGAGATGCATTTTAAATAAAAGGACACATTCTACTCATGTGAAAACACGCTGATTCCCGGACTGTCTGCAGGCCGGACTGAGAAGGCGATTGGGCCGCATCTGGCCCCCGGGCCTTAGATTGCCTACCCCTGCCCTAAGGAAATGTAATTTCCTCCCAGAGTCTCATTGCTGTAGGCCTGCCTCTCCTCCCTCTGCTCCAGAATCCTTTCTGCTTCTAGATTTAAGTGGAAAGGGGAGGGCATGTCGAAGCTCACAGGGATGGAGTTAGGTAGAAGGAGGATTAGCTCAGAAATAAGGCAAGCTATTTTCTGGGGAATAGCCTGGTTTATTTCTGAGAGGATCCAATGCAAGCAGCAGTGGTGGGGAAAGCAGGGAAAGAAGCTCACTGGTATTTCATAGTTAAGAATGCCAGATTTTCCCACATAAAGAACTCCCTGCAGGTAGAAAACTAACACACTGGGATAAAGGTCTTGGATTACCTTTTCTCGGACATGCAAGCTTTCCATATATGGGGAAGCAAGTGATGGTTTTGTGTTAAGGAAACATTTGAACATGTCATCTCCCACATGCATTCTGAGTGGCAGCACGGTTTCAGGAGGAATGCCCATGTGTTTCCTGAACACTTGAGTAAGCTCCAAGTAATCCTGAGAGAAGGTGACAAAGCATAAGGTAGGATCCTTTGACACCCAGATTACAGAAGCAGCTGGGATCAGATTAGGTGTGAGAGCAGGCCAGACATACTTTTGCTTAAACTCGGCCCTGTCCACCTGACAAAGTGGTCCACCGACAGTGGGAGAACTGCTGGCCAGATCCAGTTCCCCACTCCCTGGGAAAGGATGGAAATATTAAGCCAATTCCTGTTTTCCCATCTAGGCAGCAAATAATTGGAACTGGGTGACAAAGCAATCAAACCTCCACAATCTGTCACACTGGAGAGAGTTTGGATTGGGCTCTGCCTGGCTATGTTGTTGTTGTTGTTGTTGTTGTTGTTGTTGTTGTTGTTGTTGTTGCTGCTGCTCCTGCTAGAGAAGAAATTCTGATGATGAGGAAGGCACCCATCCAAATGGTGGATGGAAACTACTGCTGATGGTATCCCTGCTGGCAGCAGCCAGTGGACAGACCTGGAACCGGGTGTTATGGGGTTGGCATAGGATCCACTGGATCCTTCTGTTATGATTTGGGGCTCTTGACTGTAGCAGCCTGGGAGCTGGTGTGGCAAAGAGACATTCCCCCCTTCAACCAGCTTTGAAGCAGGGCTGTGGATGTGGACCCACCACTTCACTGAACCATCCCTCTGCTGGTCAGGGGTTTGGATTGTTCTCTGAATGGCAAATTCCAAAGTTCACCACCACTCCAGGGGCACATTTTGAACCAAACCTAACCTCCACCAGTGAGTTTGATTGGGTGTCCTCACCCCCCCCACCACTGCAGTCTTCTGCTGAAATGAGGACCTAGCAGAGCACTTGAGCTCCACCTTCTGCCCAGTCCATCAAAAGTCTTGCTCAGTCTCCTTGCAGTTTGTGAATTGAGTTTGGCTTCTGCAGACATGTTTTCAAACTTATCTATGCAGCAATACAGGTTGAAACAGAGATTAAGAGGAGAAAGATGAAATGGAGCAACATAGGATGCTGGACTCTATGCCAGACACAAAGCTCCTTGCTTCTATAATGCAAATGCTGATGTTCCAAAAAGCACATGGTAATGACATCTAGTGGGCAGGGGGATTGTCTGGGGAGACAGCAGCTAAGGCACAGGAGAATTAAATTCCCCTCACCCAAATATCCATTTTTATATTAAAAATAGACCCCGTGCACTGCTTTGTAGATGAATAGAGCAGGCACATGAACAACAAACATAACTACACCATCACATATCATTTGACCTTATGTCTCATCTGGAGCTATTTCAATTGTACCAGGCAATGCTCTGGCAGCTGACATTGTATATAATAGCTAGACTGATTTAGGCTAGCCTTTTCTGTGCACCCATCACAATTCCCTCTGTTCCTCTTTTATCTAATCTCTCACCTGTTTCATAAGAACATTTCTCTATTGTGCTTCTCTAGTGGATGCCTTTGATGTGCTGCTGTCTTCAAGAACCACATGCCTTTTCTCACTTCTGCTTTTTTCAGAAAGATTAGATCAAAACCTTACCTAATTCCTTAGTCCTGACTGTACATCTAGATTTACTTCCCTGTCTGTCTGAAATGAATTAAGTGCATCAAGGTGTGCAGATATGAAACAGCCAAGTCCAGGACACAGCATCCTTTGCTTTGCCTCACAAGCCCTCCAATGCCCACTCCCCACATCTGAAAAAGAGACTGTCACAACTTTGGCCCTACTCATCTCTCTGCCTGAGTGTGGTTAGTTCCAGACATGTTCTGGAAATAATCCATACAACATGAATGTCTGTGCAGGGAGGCAGGTGCCAGAAAAGCATATTGACTGCTTCATTGTTTACAGAATGCAGGGATAGTGAAATAAAGCATCTGCTGCCCTCTGGCCCCTGTAGAAGCCAAGAAGATAAGACAGTTATGAACACCAGTTTCTCCCACTCACTTATGGAAATCTAGAAAATAAATTTAACTGTATTGCTAAGCAATAATCTCTCTCTCTCTCTCTCTCTCTCTGTGTGTGTGTGTGTGTGTGTTAGAGAGCGAGTCAGAGAGTCCACACAAAGAGCCATTGCTAGATACTGAAAAGTCTCAGAGCACAGGCCCATGACACAAATATGAAGATGGGGGTAGGGAAATGCATGTACTAACTTATATGTATAGTGCAGATTTAGGTCTCTTGAGCAAATTAATTTGGGGTGTCTGTAGCTGGGGGTCACAGCACTTTGTGTCATGCCTAGCAACCCTGTAAGCATTTTTTAAAAAAGGCGATGAGAAAGAAAATCTGGGGCTCAGTGCAAAAGACCCTAGACTGTGCCCCCAAACAACATGTGCATATGTGTGTGTGTTTGTGGAGAGGTGCAACAAGAAAGAGGCACTCATCCCTGCTGAGTTTTGGAGCAACCAGTGCTGTTTGGGATTGTGCCACCTAATTCTGAAAGTCTGTGTTCTGCTGCTAGGAGTATCAAAGTAGCAAGGCTCAGCAAGAGGACTGGCATAATCCTTGTGTGGCTTCTGAGGGCAAGACACACCAAATGAGCATTCATTATATGTGACAAGTCCACCATCTAGAAATACCTCTAAGATCTGGATTGGGTTTCATATTTCTGGGACAAGGTGCACATACCCCCTATCTGAGACTCAAGAGTGCTCAGGCTCATATGGAGGGCTTGAGCAAATTCCTTTCCATTGGCTTTAGCTTTCCAATTCAGGGCTCAGGGACTTCTGAAAGTAGCACCCTCAGATTATTCCCAAATATAGAATCATAGAATAGAATCATAGAATCATAGAATTATAGAGTTGGAAGAGACCACAAGGGCCATCGAGTCCAACCCCTGCCAAGCAGGAAACACCATCAGAGCACTCCTATAGAATCATAGAATCATATGTGAGTGATGATGCAGCCATTCACTACCAAGCCAAATTTTACTCTTTGTATGCTCAGAATCATTCATAGTACTGGGGTCTCAAAAAAGTTAGACATTCCAAAAGTAGATGTCTAATGCAGATAATGAGATATTGCAAGGAACTGGTACAAATGATAAGGCTTCTAGTGCATTTGTTCTTTCCAATATCCAATGTAGATGTTATACTTCAGTAAGAAAAGCTTCACAATGCCCCCAGAGCAAAGGCTGTAGGGTTGGAGCAAGTGGAGGATGCAACAGACATGACAAGGGGGGGGGTGCCACCTTAAAAAGGAATCTTGAATGGAATTTTTAGATGATTACCTACAGTTCTGCAAAGCCTAATTGCTTGCTGGATTGAAATCCCGGCACTTTCATTGACAGCAGCCACCAGGCAGTTTTCTGTTTCTCATTTCCCTTTGCAAAAAAGGGCACTGCACATTAATAAGGGGATAAGGGACAGATTCAATAGGCAGATTGCACAAACAGATTCCAATTTCCTGGGGTGGGGGGAACCAGAAGAGCACTTCAATCATTTGTTTTTCCTTTTACTAGATAGATACTAGATGAAAAATGGGGTCAAGTACTGGGTGCCCAACACACTTAATAAAGAATCTATACTGGTCTGATTCACACATCACACAAATCAAGCCATCCTAAGCCAAACCTTAGTACAAATGTGCAAGTGTGTGGTTCCTTGGAGAGGTGATTGCAGTTGATTTGCTACTTCTCTGGTCCTCCTGTTGTGATGTTACTGTGATCTAAGCCATGGTTTAACTTAGAATGCTGCTGTTCCAGACAAACTTCGAGCTGTGACCAAGGTTTGCTCTTTCTAGCTCAAGGTTTGTCTGGAGGGGGCAAACTGAGAGCATCTGCTCAGACAACTCAATAAACCATGGCTTAGCTCAGTGGTAGGCAACCTAAGGCCCGTGGACTGGATGCGGCCCAACTGCCTTCTCAATCCAGCCTGCGGACGGTCTGGGAATCAGCGTGTTTTTACATGAGTAGAATGTGTCCTTTTATTTTAAATGCATCTCTGGGTTATTTGTGGGGCATAGGAATTCGTTCATCCCCCCCCCCAAAATATAGTCCAGCCCACCACATGGTCTGAGGGACAGTGGACCGGCCCACGGCTGAAAAAGGTTGCTGACCCCTGGCTTAGCTCATGGCAGCATATCAGGAAGGCAGCCAGGGATGAAGCATTATCTCCTCTCTGGAGACATGCACAGTTGCACTAAGTAAGATTTGGCTTAGTGTGATCTAGGCCACATTGTGTTCATTCCTCTGGGCCTTGCTTTTTCGGTCTGACTTCCTGGCTTTACTTCTGACTTCTCCCTATAACTCAATTTTGGCACTGTGAAAGAAAGCCAGGCTAGCAGGAACTACTTTTAAGGGACTCTCAATAGGAGTTTTTTTTTAAAGTACTGAAGGAGACAAGGGGAAGCTTTCTCCCTACAATTTTTCACATAACTCAAGCAACTGTTCTTATGAACAATGTTATTACAGTACTGCACCTGGAAGGTATCAAGAATAACTTCGACCATGATAGGGATATTTTGCTCCACTGAGAGCTTTGTGAACTTCAGGAAGTCCTGCCTTTTAGCTGACCAAAGTCTGATGTGTGTAACAAAGCCAGAAGGAAAATGTGCTTTTCCATAGTGTCCTGCATGCTAATATATCTGTTTCCAGGAAGGCAAAATGACATTGAAGATGACAAAAATGAGATTATTTTTTTTTGCATGAAAAAGATAATATTCTTTTCTCAAACTGCAAGCACGGGTTTTACAGCTAAAGCTATCAAGTACACCTCCATAGATTGATTATAAATTAAACTCAATGGCCAGAAGAACAACCAAAAGTTTTTCTTTCATCAGGGATACATAATGTTTTGCCATTTGGAGTTTTTCAAAAGAGAAAGGGAAAGGGTCCAAGGTCGCAGGCCACAAGGAAAAAAGAATTTGAAGGACACAACACTGCCCTAAGACTGGCAAGGTCAGCATTCGACTTCTATCTCTATTCTGAAGCTCCACTTGAAACTTCAAGCAAATTCATATGCCTCAGGGCCTTGTTTTTATTCTGTGGGCAGTAATTTTCCTTTGTGGTTTAGAGTGGATGAGCTGCCTTGCATGAGGGACCTTGGAGCTAGCTGCTAGAGGGTGATACCACCAATACTTAAAACCAATCAAATTTGCATTGTGGCAGCTAAAATGTCAGAAACTGAAACAATCCAGATTCTAAAATAAGTTATAGCGGCACAAGTGGTTGCCGTGTTCTAAATTGCTCATAAGAATGTGCAGCCACAGCTCTCTTAATATAAGGAAAGCACTGTAACTGGATGTCGCACAGTAGCCCACAGGGCAAGTTTTCAATCTTGCCTGAATAGATGTGCAAGAGCAAGACTGCCAGCTGATATATTATGCACTGTAGTCCAATTCTGAATTTATTCAGAAGAACAGGGACTCTCTCTTGGCACCTTTAACCTACACTATTTGCATCTCTACCCAATATATTGATCTGCCCCCCCCCCCAAATAACTAGTGATAACTCCCCAATTTGCCCTTCTCTTACTTTTGCTCACACAGATAGATTATACAGGGGAAATGCCTCTTCTACAGTGCAGATTATCAGTGAGGGGCTGCAGGTTCAAATCCACATTCTTAAGGGCATCCCCCAAGAACAGTATCTTATGGAATTAACTACCCTGGGATATAAAAGTCTCTGGACTCACCTCACTTCAGCTTCTTTATTGCTACGTTCAAGAGAAGAATTGCAGATTGAAATAAACTGGCAGAAAGTCCATAATTCCCAGGAAGACCTTTTGTACCCACACCAATAATAATATAATATAGTTGGGGGGACCTTAAAGTTCATTTAATCCAGTGGTACCCAAACTTTCCCCCCTTCCAATGGCAACATGAAAATTGCTAAGCGTCTTGGCAGACCACTTAATGATTTCCCTGCCTGCTGTAGCAATTGTAATGTGCAGTAATAGATGTCGCATGATTTAAATTGAATTTTTATTGCTTCTTTTATTTCTTATATTGTATTTTGTTGTTTTACAACCTGAATTCAAATTGCATTTTATTGTATCACAGCAAATAAAAGAAGCAATAAAAATTCAATTATAAATCAATGTGAATATTTAATACAGACACATCGTGGACCACCTGAATGAAGCTCATGGACACAGGTTGGGAAATGCTAATCTAGTCCAACCCCTTGCTAATTCAAGAAACCTACTACTACTACTGCAGCAGCGTATTTTTAAAAACAAATTATTAAAGATTTTCTTGGGTTGCAGAAGTATGTGCATTTTCAGGTCATAGAGTATTTTCTACAGATCAGTTACATTCAATGAGAGACATCTGATGAGCAGAGACTAGGTGGTCACCCAATAATCTCTAACAAGAGAGATTCCACGTTACATAGCATTCACAGAAAAACACAGTAGCATCAAGAATTTTGTCAGAGTACGAAGCAGGGTAACTCAAGAGTGGCCAACACAGTGCTGTGGTGCCCTTGTCCTGACACTGGCACCACTGGCATTTACTTGGATGGTACAAATGGAGAGTCAGGGTAGAACAGAAGTCTTGGCAAAGCCAAACTGGTGCTGCCACCATAGGACCAGCCTCTCTGTTGGCCTGCCAACCTGCTCACTGTCCAGGTAAGCAGCCATGATGCTAGTGTCAGAAAGGTGGCTCTGTGGGCAATACACCTAAAAGAACCTGGAATTCTTTGTTTGAGTAAACAAGGGATGAACACCCCAAGATATCAGTTATGAGGGAACAACCTTTGCTATTTGATTGTGTCAATAAGCCTTGACTAACAACATTCCTCCAGTGTACTAACAAATGCCACCGGTTCTGTTTTTTTAACTTCCTTCCTTCAAGTTAGTCAGGTTCAAAGTGGATTCTTCCCCACAGACACTAAATGTAGCAGCTGCTCCTACTCATGGAAAATTTCAAAAACGCTGGTGCACTATGAATAGCCGACTAGTCAAAAGTTTAAGGACATATAAAAGGCATTGGGAACGTCGTGCAATATGCACTCCTGCAAGAGGCACAAGCCAAGAGAAGGGTCAGAGCTTCATAGAATGCTTGTAGGAACTGAACACACACCTGCTCTCTCCCTTCCCATTTCAGGACTTGTGATAAATGTACGAAAGGGATGGAATAGAATGGAGACAGTCTTTTAGGCAACCTGTGTAGCATAGCAACAGTAGTGAAAAAGGTGTTGCTTGCAACAGCACAGCTTGGCTCTTTACAGAATACTTTCATATGAAGTGCTCGCTCCAAGACTATATGAAAGTGGAACCATCCCCATCTCTGAATGGCACAGCTTCTTCCTCTAAATCCCTACAGCTGAAGGGAATGATGAATACAAATGAGAACAGAACATACTAATGTCCACTGGAGAAAATGCTTGCAGTCTAATATTACTATTAAAAAAAAAAAAACCTTTGTGATGGAAGGAAGGTCACATTTGAACAGATTTCCTGTTCTGCCACCCATGGGGTTTTTTTCACTGTCCCTTTATAAGTCAGCTGCTAAAAATGCCTAGCAGCTCCACCAGCTTCCTTAATACTTATATACTTGTCTTCAACTTTATTAGAGCCCATCATCCTTACAGTAACAATTTCATCACCCCTAAAGCAACATGCCAATCAACTCCAACTCACTTGGCTGGAAGAAATTAAAAATTAAAAATCAATGCCAGAAGCCTGAAGTTTCAAGGTACTAGGTCTTCCCCTTCACAATTAATGCCAGTATTGTGCTCATCCATCTGCAAAAGTCACTCTCCCTTTTGTTTTCTTAGAGAGAACGGTCAGTTTAAACACCCCTGGCACAAATTCTAGTCTGGCAAGGCAGGTGGCTCCAGTCTTATGCATTATCTCATCTTGCTTAGGGAATCTCTTAACTCTATGGAAGAAAACCATGCCAAATAAGTATTTTAAAGATAGTTGCTCCATGAACTCAGAAAAACAGTGGAGATGCTGGAGGAATCCAGAATGTTGTATGAGCAAAAGATTGTGCTTAATCTTTTAGATTAACTCTTGCTTGGACATTACATCAGGTAGCAGAGAAAAACAGAAACCTCTGAAGAATAGGCTTGAAGAATCTCATACTGGATTTCCAAAGCAGAGTTCCTTCCCTTCCCTCCTCCTCCTCCTCCTCTCCTACAAAAGCCAAAGCTTGTACCTGACAGAAGTCCACTTCAAGGGGTCTGGAGGCCAGGATAATATGGTTTAAAAGATATGGGAGGCTTCCAGGTGAACACAAGACTCCCCAGGTTACATAATGTCCAACTTCACTATCTGAATGGTTTGCAGGCATCAAAGATTTCAGATAAACCAGCATGCACCTAAAGATAAACACAGGGCATGGCCTGGCTTTTTAAACACACAAGATACAGGGATAAACTTGTGAACACTCCAAACCGCAAGTGGGCCCTGCACAGGATTGCATGCTCCCTACAAAATAACTCCATGCACACAGAAAGCCAGCTATTAGAGAGAAGGCTGGTCCTTGTATTACCTTAGTAACGGGCTAGCTTTCTGTGTGGAGGAATCTGTCACCAGTCCTCATGGAGGGACAGCTCACAGTTTCCTTCTGCCATGTCAAAACCTAGACCCAGGGAGGTCAGAGGTGAGGTTAACCTTCAAATCCCAGGATGTGTTTGGGCTGCTGCCTTCTCCCCAAAACCGAATTAGTTCCCCGAGTCTCCTCCGGGGTCTGAACTTTCTTCCCTTCGAGAGCCCCAACACACAGCCACCGAAAATCGCACCCCTGAGAGGCGAGCAGCCGAGAAGGAGCAAGCTGGAGAGCTTAGCTCCAAGGGGGCCCTGAAAGAAAAGGCGCTTGTTCCTGGAGCCTCCTCCTCCTCGCCCCACCTTTGCTCTGTTTACACTGCCGCGCCGCCGAACTGAAAGAGAGAAGCGCGCCACGCAGGGCACGAGCCGGCGAGGGCTTACCGGCTCCGGCTTCGAGGGGCTCCCCTTCGAAAAGCGCCCGAGCCCCGCTTCCACGCGTCTCGCCCTTCTTCCACGCCCCGGCTGGGACTCCCGGGTGTTCCTCACCGTCCGGCCGAGAGCAGAAAGCAGAACTGGCGGCTTCTGGTTTCCAGCGACAACCTGAGGCAGGAGGAGGCGGAGCCACGGCTAGGGAGCGACCAATCCGACTTCGCGCGGCGCTGGCTCCTCCCCCGTCGCTCGGTGGCATCGGGCGTGGGGTGCTTTGGGGTGTTGGGGTTTTTTGCTGAGGCTGCAGAGGGGGCGGGGCTGCCTCCCCCCCTCCCGGCTTTAGAGATGCCGCTCTGCGTTGTCAGCGGCAAGGCGGAAATTCAACAGGTGCTGCTTTTCGTGGAACCGTTTGCTCCAGGGGTCAGGCTAGATGATCCTTGGGGGTATCTTCCAGCTCTACAATTCTATGATTCGGTGGCAGGGCATCATCTTTGCATGCAGAAGATCCCAGGTTCAAAACACCCCCCAACCCCAATATCCAGGTAGTGCCCAGGGCCAGATTTAGGTTTGATGAAGGTCATGGGGTCCTTTATATGTCCAGCTGTCCTTTGTCAACAACAAATTGTCGCTCTTTTTTGTGTTGAATATATGCTATATGGTAGGGATGCGGGTGGCGCTGTGGGTTAAACCACAGAGCCTAGGACTTGCTGATCAGAAGGTCGGCGGTTTGAATCCCTGCGACGGCGTGAGCTCCCGTTGCTCGGTCCCTGCTCCTGCCAACCTAGCAGTTCAAAAGCACCTCAAAGTGCAAGTAGATAAATAGGTACTGCTCCGGTGGGAAGGTAAACGGCGTTTCTGTGTGCTGCTCTGGTTTGCCACAAGCGGTTTAATCATGCTGGCCACATGACCCGGAAGCTGTACGCCGGCTCCCTCGGCCAATAAAGTGAGATGAGCACCGCAATCCCAGAGTCGGTCACAACTGGACCTAAAGGTCAGGGGTCTCTTTACCTTTTATATGCTATATGGTAATTTGTGGACCTAATAGGTATCTAAAGCCATTTGCACATAACAAAATATTCATTTTATCAAAGTAATTGTGGAACTGAAATACAATTCAGAAGAAGTATATTAATAGTGAAATTTGAGGGGGAGGGTCAAGAGAGTGGAGCCCTAAGCTATAGCTTGTTTATCTTATAAGTAAATCCGGCATATTTACGTTCATTCACTAGTGCCATAGGAGCCAATTCCTAGGGACCGAGGTCCCTTTGTCCCTCCCCAATAAAATATTTGAAGGGATCACCGTCACCTCCTCCAAGTTGATGGGCATTGCCATTAAAATAGGGTGTGTTTGCCACATCTTGTGACTGATTGTGTGGGACTTACCTGGCTCCCCCCCCCCCACACAATTTTATTCAAGTTGCCACCCTTGGGTAGTGCTGGGAAAGGCCACTTGCCTGAAATTCCTGGAGAGGTGCTGACAGTCAGTGCTGGCAATATGGAACCAGATGACCAATATGCAGCTTTCTGCATATTCTCATATGTTCCTGAAGAGATTTAGCAGATGCCAGGAGAAGAAGGCATGACAGATAAATTAAAACCTCCAGGTTCAGAGCAGAGGTAATTTTCCACTGAAAACCATGTATAGGGGGTGGCCCCCAGTGGTGCAGTTGTTTAAACTTTTTCTAGACGAGCCAGTTATTTGATGGTTATTTTGCATTGTTTTATGGTGTTTCATGCTTTATTACACCTGTCTAATAGCTTACTTCTTTCATAAAAATTATATACCACTTGATTGCAGAAAACCTTAAAGCCTTTTACAAAAGCAGCTGGTTTTGATATGAGGAGGTGGTGTATAAATATTTTTTAATATATAAAATCTGTAACTGGCTGGGTAAGTACATGAGTTGATGGATGGGCAAGCTCATTAGCTATTATGTCACTGAGCCAGGATAACACAGTCTAGAAAGATCCCAGGAGCTCGTAATTTAGGTACTCACGTTAGTATAAAATGGCATGAGAAGACAGAGACGGGAGTAATGGAAACCCTTGGATTCTGGCTTGGTTGTACACAATATTGCCATTTTGTAGACATAAGGGTAGGCTTTGGGTCATACAGGAGGTCTGAGTGAGGCCTGATCTCCTCTATTCATTTCAGGAAAATAGGGCTGGCACCAGGATTTCCTTACTCATGTTATCTGCCACTGCTGAATTGCACTGGGCAAAGTATTTCTGCCGTTCCAAGGACAGAAACAACAACATGAGGTAGATCTGACAGCCCTGTGATCATTTCCAACAATCCAATTCCCCTTTTCAATAGCAATGAAAACACAAGCCTATTATTTTGTGACTTGGCTTTTGTATTCATTCGCTTCCCCATTTTTCTGCAGTGGATTTTGTTATCTGCTTTCTGCTGCAAAATGTTATTTAAAAGCAAAATCAAACCCGGCTTCCTCCAAATAGATATCCACATCGAACAAGTGAAGGTGTGAACACCATCAAAATTGAAATTATTTAATTAATAATCACCACCACCTCACACTCATTTTTTATTGCATCCTTGCCATCGCAGGAACTGGAATAATTAATTCCAGGCTAACTTCTAACCTGAAGGAAGCATAAGGTGATTTAAGAATCCAAATACAAAGCAGAGGATAGAAAACATGGACTTTGTTGTGATTAACATATGGAATGACACCAGGATCTTGTAGCAGGTAGATAATAATGCAAATGGTGATTATAAATGGAAAAATTTGCATGTTGGAATACAAGGCAAAGAATGCTATTAAAAGAAAACAAAGTTAGCAGGAGCAGTGCTCCCTCATTCCCCAGACAGATAGAATATTTTGCTTTTGTATTTGAATAATCAGGTGTCTTTTTCTTATTTAGATTTGGATGCTACTAAAAGACAGAAGAATGTGCATACAAAATGGAAAAGGAGATTCTCCATCCCCCCAACAATACACAAATTATTTGTGAAACTCATTAGTATCGATCAGTAGCTATCATAACCAAATTGGGCCAGAAATGTGATTACTCCCCCCGCAAAAAAATGCATTTTAAAGCATGTAAAACTTGAACAGCATGCTTGCCCCCTGCTGCATTGTTGAAAGAAAGCAGTTGCATTTCAGATCAGAAGTTCAAGGTATGTTTGTCAATACCAAAGGCTGAGTGAGAGCCCCTGAGCTCCAGTCTCAGTCAAAAGAGAGTTCATTCATCTCTTCTTTCCAGAGCAAAGAGTGCAGCTCAGTTAATAGTGTCCAAAATCAAGTATAGGTTGGTGGTGGAGATCATCCATGTCCTGCTAACAAAGTTAATAAACATGTATCAAACCCATTCAGGAAAGTCTTTTTTTTCGGCCCACTGGCAACACTAACATTTGTGTTAACTTTTCAAGCAAAACCACCTGCCATACCCACTTATATGCATCCCCTGAAATTTTTCCAATTACATGGCATCAGTTTGATGGCTTAGCAGCTCTTTATGCTTCAAATCTAAATCAAGGCCTATATATAGATTTAAAAGCACCAGCTGTGGAGAGGGGTAGACCCACTGACCTGTAATGGAGCTGGCTTCCTGAAACACCTGCACCCCCCCCAAAAAAGCCTATGCTTGGGTGTGATTACTTATTTGGTTTGGGTGGAAGGAATGCATGTAACATGCCCAGATGATGCATACAACATCATTGCCTTCGGGATTAAAATTGATAGTTCATTCAGCAGCTTGGAACTCCCTGGCATTGCATACCAAACAGGTGCTCTCTCTATCATCTTTTCAACACCTGCTAACATTCCTCTTTCAAACAAGCCTTCTAAAATCCCAGCTGCTACCCGTCTATTAATTGAATTGATTTTGTGTATGTGATGTCGACGTTTTACACTTTTTTTTATATTTATAATGTTTGTTGAATTGCCTTTCTATATGCAGTTGTTTCAACTGTTTTACATACATACACAAAGTATCAAATGTGGTGACAGTAATAATAATGCAACAAAGCAACACCACCACAAACTGGCTTATAAGTATAAAACCAAATTTACTAGAATAATAGCTAGAATAGAGATAGACTTGTAACCATTCAAGCAACAAACACACTAAGGTGCCATATGCAAAACAAAGCCTGGAGATACTGTAATCATGGAGTGGATAAATGTACAAGTTATCCACAAGTTATCTTAACAAGTTACATGTGCAATAAACATTATACAGACTGGATAAATGAACCGTTCAACAAGTAGCGTAAGTTCAATCACAGAATGGCAACCCCGTGCCGCCACAGTGGCAAAGGTAGCACACTGGAGAATATGAAAAAGTTTTTCAAAGCTGTTTTTCAAAGATTGAACTGGATGAGATGTTCTTCAATGGGTCTTGAGTTGGAAACACAAAGCCGTATGTATGGATCAATCACAGGAAGGCAAATCAAAGCCACCACCCTGGTGAGAATAACGCAAGTGGGCAAAAGGATTTTTGTTGTTGCTTGAATGGTTATAAGTCTATCTCTATTATCAACTGTTTTACATACAGTAATGTCACTTTTACAATATTGTAGATCTCTTTGGGGTGCCTCAAGGGAAGTGGTTTGTAAATTCTATAAATAAAACAATTCTACTTTGAATCACTCTGTTTCTTGCACACTGCCTATGAAGCATCTGCCACCAGGTCTTGTCAAAAACGTGCAGTAAACTAGATGGAGAAATAGGTTAAGCAACATGCATGTTACATATATTTTAGGCTGCAATCCTATTATGGGAGTGCGTCACATTGAACTCAATGGGACTTATTTCTGAGTAGACGTGTCTATGGTAAACACTACAAATAGCTTGGATGCAAAATGGTCTGATTTCAGAAGCCACTTAGGAGAAATGTGCACCTTGTGAAATAAATATGCAGTTAAAATATTAACATAGAATTATAGAATTGTAAAGTTGCAAGGGTCCTCGAGGGTCATCTAGTCCAACCCCATGCAAATGCAGGAATCTCAGCTAAAACATCCATGACAGATGGCCATCCAACCTCTGCTTAAAAATCTCCAAAGAAGGAGAGTCCACAACCTCCCAAGGGAGACCATTCTACTGTTGAATAGCTCTTACTGTCAGAAAGTTCTTCCTTATGTTTAGTTGGAATCTCCTTTCTTTCATGCTCATCGAGATACAGTTCTCTTTACATTATTTTATCACCTACTTTGAGGGTGTTTAAAGTCAAAAGATGGGTTCAAAAATGCCCAAGAAACAGCTACAAAAATGTGCATCAACGTTCATGCCCGCAATGGCCCTCTACACCCAATTAAAACCAGGGCATAGGCTGGCACAATGCCACAAAACCATTAGCTTGTTTAGCTTACTAAACAAAACTGATCCTGTGTGAGATAATTTTATGAGCTATCATTGAGTTCAGACTTAAATCTTGCCACTGTGTCACAGGAACTATTTGTTGGACCATAATGTTCATTATATCATCATCATCATCACCAGTGGCAATGAGAGCCTAAGCCTGTAATTTGAATGGAAGGGATGCAAAAAGAGCCTGCTGGTTATCCAGAAGAAAAAATCAGCTGTTCAGAGACATCTTGAGGAGCAGTACTGGAAATGATCACTGCTTCTGAAAACCAGCAATAAAAGGACCCTTCAGATTATTCTTTGTACCTCTGCATCTCATTTTCTCTACTACTGATGTTTGTTATTGTCTGCCAAGATTTTAGTAATATTCCCAATCTTCTTCCTTTGCTCGTTCTACTTAGATTGCACATGCTTCTGGCAGAGACCATGTTACTTTTAAGCAGTCCTAGAACACAGTGGGAATTAAATAAATATTATGGAGAAATAATTATCCCGCAGCAAGAAGACTTGGGTCATCTGACTTAACTCCTTCTAAACACTGGGACACCACACAATTGCACTCATTTCACATGCTAGCAAGTGTTATGCTTAAAATTCTACAAGGAAGGCTCAAGCAGTATGTGGACCGAGAACTCCCAGAAGTGCAAGCTGGGTTTAGAAGAGGCAGAGGAACCAGAGACCAAATTGCAAACATGCGCTGGATTATGGAGAAAGCTAGAGAGTTCCAGAAAGACATCTACTTCTGCTTCATTGACTATGCAAAAGCTTTTGACTGTGTTGACCACAGCAAACTATGGCAAGTTCTTAAAGAAATGGGAGTGCCTGATCACCTCATCTGTCTCCTAAGAAATCTCTATGTGGGACAAGAAGCTACAGTTAGAACTGGATATGGAACAACTGATTGGTTCAAAATTGGGAAAGGAGTACGACAAGGCTGTATATTGTCTCCCTGCTTATTTAACTTATATGCAGAATTCATCATGCGAAAGGCTGGGCTGGATGAATCCCTAGCCGGAATTAAGATTGCTGGAAGAAATATTAACAACCTCAGATAGGCAGATGATACAACCTTGATGGCAGAAAGTGAGGAGAAATTAAAGAACCTTTTAATGAGGGTGAAAGAGGAGAGCGCAAAATATGGTTTGAAGCTCAACATCAAAAAAACGAAGATCATGGCCACTGGTCCCATCACCTCCTGGCAAATAGAAGGGGAAGAAATGGAGGCAGTGAGAGATTTTACTTTCTTGGGCTCCATGATCACTGCAGATGGTGACAGCAGCCACGAAATTAAAAGATGCCTGCTTCTTGGGAGAAAAGCAATGACAAACCTAGACAGCATCTTAAAAAGTAGAGACATCACCTTGCCAACAAAGGTCCGTATAGTAAAAGCTATGGTTTTCCCAGTAGTGATGTATGGAAATGAGAGCTGGACCATAAAGAAGGCTGATCGCCGAAGAATTGATGCTTTTGAATTATGGTGCTGGAGGAAACTCTTGAGAGTCCCATGGACTGCAAGAAGATCAAACGTATCCATTCTGAAGGAAATCAGCCCTGAGTGCTCACTGGAAGGACAGATCCTGAAGCTGAGGCTCCAATACTTTGGGCCATGAGAAGAGAAGACTCCCTGGGAAAGACCCTGATGTTGGGAAAGATTGAGGGCACAAGGAGAAGGGGACGACAGAGGACGAGATGGTTGGACAGTGTTCTCAAAGCTACCAGCATGAGTTTGACTAAACTGCGGGAGGCAGTGGAAGACAGAAGTGCCTGGCGTGCTTTGGTCCATGGGGTCACGAAAAGTCAGACACGACTAAATGACTAAACAACAACAAATACTGGTGGCCTGCAGCCTAACTTAGTATAAAGTCCTTTCAAATAATTACATCAAGTGCTGTTTCTTGGCTTCTGTACTGTGAAATGGGGTATAGGAAGTGTTATACAAAAAAGGCCAAACCAGCTGACATTGTGTGAATGAAATTAACATGGTGAGCGGCATGGGGACTATGGGGGAAGGGTGGAGAAAGAATTTTATGTCCTACAAAAGTTGCCCTTCTCAAGGCCAGTACAGGATTCCCTTCAAATGCAAATAGCAGCCATGTGTGTGTGTGTTTCATCAGGATCACAGCAGAAGGGAAAGGGTGGAGCTCCACCTTCCAACTCCTTCAACCATTTACATTTTTTTTAAATGTGTAGTTTAATTGCATCCACAGAATTCACAATGAGCCTCATTTGGCCCCTAGCAAGAGCTGGACAAAAGGAGAAAACATCCTTGCCATCTTTGAAAACTGACTGCACAGCCTCTGAAAATGTCATAGATAAATTTAATGGAAACCAGGTCCCTTTCAGATGGAGTCACTGGGTGGTAATAAATGAACAGGCAGAACAAATTCTGCTTGCATAAGGGGTCTTCCCTCCCCCCCGCCCCACATGTACCCCCAATGTTCCCCCCACCCCACATGTACCCCCCCCCAATGCTCTGGAGAGATGACAGAAGCCCCAGAACAGGTTTAGGGTGGGCGGGGAGCAGTTCAACTGCTGAGCAGACTGTCAAATATATTGTCAAATCTACCTTGTTGTTGGATTGAGAATCAGTAGCTAGACATAACATAGGGAAGTGGGGCTGGGACAGATTCTGCCAAGTGCCTGGCCTAAGACTGATGACTTTTCTCTGGCAGACTCACTGTGCTTTGAGCAGGTGTAGGAAAGGCTGCAATTTAGCAGGTGCAATAATCCTATCACTTCATCTCCATGCTGGGAAATGTTTATGTACCAATTTCCTGCCTTCAAACTATTATGGCACATGTGTGGTAGATTGCTAATAGAATAACTGCTTTATGATTTATCATAAGGCAGATATGGGCACATCTGGAGGTTTTTATTTTGTAGTTTGGAAGGGATATGATCAGAATTATGTTATGACCTGGAGCTGAGACAAATGCTATTCATTTGTCGTCTCTCTTGCAACTGTGAAAGGTAAATCAGCCTTGATTGTTATTTTATATGTCCTTATGAATGTTATAGATTTGTTTTAATTGCAGCTTCTGCTGTTTATTTTTTTAGTGGTTTATATATTTATTGCATTTTTTAAAAATTGTATTTCAGCCAGGGAGTTCCTCTACCCCATAGTGAAACCAAACACAGACCCTTCTCTTTCTGTCCCTTTGAATTCGATGATTCAAAATCAGTGGCGTAGCGTGGGTTGTCAGCACCCGGGGCAAGGCAAGTAATTTGCGCCCCCTAACCCGTGGATTTGCGCCCCCTAACCCTAACCCCCAGATGTTGCGCCCGGTGCGGCTGGCCCCCCCTGCACCCCCCACGCTACGCCACTGTTCAAGATGGCCTTAACAGATTGCAGATCTGGGCCCAAACTAACAAAATAAATTTTAATAGGGACAAATGTGAGGTTCAGCACTTAGGCAGGAAAAACCAGTAGTACGTGTGAAAAGGATCTAGGGGTCTTAGTAGACCACAAGCTTGACATGAGTCAACAGTGTGATGCAGTAGCAAAAAAAGGTGTTGATGCTATTCTAGGCTGCATCAACAGAAGTATAGAGTCCAGATCAATAGTCCCACTCTATTCTGCCTTGGTCAGCCCACATCTGCCTGTGTCCAATTCTGGGCACCACAGTTTAAGAAAGATATTGACAAGCTGGAAAATGAGCAGAGGAGGGCGACAAAGATTATCTGGAAACCAAGCATTATGAGGAATGGTTGAGAGAGTTGGGTATATTTAGCCTGGTAAAGAGGAGACTGAGAGGAGATATGACAGTCATCTTCAAATATCTAAAGGGCTGTCACATGGAAGATGGAAAAAGTAGGAGAATAGGAGCTGAACAAATGGATTCAAGAAAGGAGATTTTGACTAAACTTCAGGAATAACTTGTTGACAGTAAGAGCTGTTCAACAGTGGAACAGACTGAGGTTTCTAAGCAGAGGTTGGATGGTCGTCTGTCATTGATGCTTTAGTTGAGATTTCTGCATTGCAGGGAGTTGGAATAGATGACCCTTGGGGTCCCTTCCAACTTTACAATTCTATGATTGCAAAGTTTGGCACTAAGTGAGAACAAGTTACATTCAACACATACCTCTCAAATCCACACTCTCAGCCCACCTAACAAGAAAGACTGGACCCTGGGGTTAATGGTAAGATTTTGCCTAGCAATCTGTCTTACTCAGGATGCCTACCCAGTTACC
The DNA here is from genome assembly GCF_964106645.2 of Podarcis pityusensis. Lineage (NCBI taxonomy): Eukaryota > Metazoa > Chordata > Lepidosauria > Squamata > Lacertidae > Podarcis > Podarcis pityusensis. The sequence continues at coordinate 40,576,761 of NC_138030.1, forward strand.
CCCCCCCCCCCCCCGTTACCCCATGCTAAGTTTTCAAAGAGAGAGACTAGGAAGCACAGATTGATAAAAGTCTCTCTCTCTCTCTCTCTCTCTCTCTCTCTCTCTCACACACACACACACACACACACAATCACTATAAACACAGCTGATGTCCAACCCACATTAAAATTATTCTGCAGTATTGTTGCTTCTTGCATGATCGTAAATACATGTTCCAACCTGTAATACTGCTGCTATTTCTGCCTCTTCATTCCAGGATTTTTCAGACTCCTTTATTATTATGATTATTATTATTTTTTACATACTGCGTTGTCCTTGTGCTTCTGATTTCAATGTGAGTTTTTAAACTGAAAAGCAAACTGTGTGCTTGCTTTGGATACAAACAGGAAGAAAGGGTCTGCTTCAATTAAATCTGGTATAGAAAGTGTGAATTCTCTGCATGGATTCTCTGGGTTCTCTGCATGGTCTGTCTGCATGGCAGGAGGCTGTTGTGGGCTGCAATTTTTTGCAAACTACAGCTATTGCAAGAACTAGAAAATGAGACAAGCAGGAAAAGTACAGTAAAGGGGAGGGGGAAGCAGTTGTTATTTAGGATCCCAGGGATTTTTATCACTTGGTGTCCAAACAGCTTACCCCTCAGTTACAGCACTGATAAGTGATCACACTGATTATCACTTAAAGCTTGTATCTGCAGAGAAATAATATGAATTCCTTAGTTTCCATAATATTATGTCAGCATCCAATCCATGCAGAATATCTGCAGTTTATATCTGCTTCAGAAACGTGCTTTTTAGAGAGAATAAAGGCTTGTATTGCAAGACAACCAAGGCCGGCCCTGCCATTAGGCAAAATGAGGCACCTGACTCAGGCAGCATATGCTGGGGTGCGGCAGCAGCCCCTGATCATTTCTCCTAAAGCCCATTGCTCTCTGTTTGTCTGCTAAACACCTATATCTGCTAAACAGCACGCCCTTGACTCCCTAAACTAGCCTGCTGCCTCAGGTGTTGCAGAGGACACTATCCCATCCCCAATACTGAAGGAAGATTCAGCTGCCTGTCGAGGCTGCTTGCCTGCTTGAAATGTGGAGGTGTACTATCTTGTCCACCTCAGGCAGCAAAATGTATTGAGCTGGCCCTGAAGACAATATAGAAAGAGCTCAGCATGTATTTTTCCACCACAGCCTAGATCAGCCTAAGGTCAACATAGACTGCAGCTCCAAATTAGCAATGTCAGCAGCTGCCATCAGCTGCATTTCCTGATGTTATGGCCTAGCCCTTGAGATCCTGTGGATTTACCAAGCCTGTGGTGGATTAGGCAAGTCCAGACATTAGGTGTGAACAAACTCTGGAACTGGAAACATGTTTGTCTGCTGTGTTTCCTTAGAAAACCAAAAGGAGCCTTTAATCCTTAATGCAGACAATAAGAAGAAGAAGCCAACTATGTATCTCTGTGGCTGGGTCTTAAGAAGAGGACATTTTCATTAGGCTCTGGGGCTTCTTTTCCTAGAGTATGTTTCTGAGGCCCAAATAGCCTTTCAGTCAAAATGTGAAGAAAACAATACTCAATCCATCATTATTGCTTTCCCTCTAATCTGAAGCTCCTTCAGGTGAGAAAAAAGTAGTTCCAGAAGACAAGTCTGATGCATTCAAGTGTGATGTTCTGGCCTTATGCAAGGGAGAGTGATGATGAAATATTTAGTTCCTTGCTTTCCTCCATCTCTCTCTGCCCTGGTCAGAGCACTCCCCAAATCTACTTTGTGTTGTTGTGGGACCCTTCATAACAGCATGACAGGTGGTGTTGGGGGCAGGGGCGGAGGAAGGGGGCAGTGGTGGCGGTATGACCTGGGTGTCATCACTGAGGGGGGTGACATTCAGCGCGCCACCCACCTGGGACTCCCAAGCCTACCCCAAGCCGTCGGGGGAAGGGGCAGAGCTGTGCCACCTTGCCGGCAGCCTTCCCTCCTTCCTCCTTCATTTTGACAACTCGGGGGAGGCTTGGGAGTCACGGGCGGGTGGCACACCGTTGCCCCCTGCTCCCAGGCTGGTTCCTGGGAGGGGGAAGCCTCCCCCGAGCTGTCAAAAGGATGAGGGAAGGCTGCTGGCAAAGTTGTCGTCGTCCCCCCCGCGCCCAGGAAGCAGCCCGCCATGGGCAGCTATCTCCGCCCCCCTGCGCATCTTGCCCCCTGGCCACACCCCCAGGTGCACAGCATGTGCTTCGCTCTGGGTGCTGGAGCAGTTAGCTCCGCCTCTGGTTGGGGGTGAGGAAAACTGGTGAAATTGGCTCCTTCCCTCTTCTATTGAAAGAAGCCTTCCATCAGTACTGGGGAAGACTCACACAAAGAACTTTGCTTTGATCCAGCAAGCTCAGCTCTTCCAGAATGTATAGGAAACATCAGTCAATGTATTTTGAGCTGGATGCTTTTCCTCAGGTCTAACGAAACCATTAGGCAGAGTGAGGCGACCACCAATGGCAGCTGATTTGGGGCATCCTGGGAAGGCAACAACTTTTAGGGCACAATCCCCCTCATCTGCCGCACAGGGTGTGTGTGAATGGGGTGGAGGTCTCCCTACACCCAGCCTACAGCAGCTCCAATGGCCTGTCCTCACCAATTGACATTAGTGACACTCTGGCAGGCATGGATCTCCTTGTTCCACTGGCTGAAAGTGTGGAAGGGGAGAATTATCACCATTGGGAAGGACAACACGAGGCATTCTGGGAATGAGGAGGGGCTGAGCCAGCCTGGAATTCACTGGATCTTAATCTGGCCCCACAACACTATTGGGCCAGATCCTGACCCACTTCCTGTGCCAGCTCCAGCATGGTGTAGCCCAGAGCAGGCTTTTCCCTTGCCTTCTCCCCCAGCCAGTGTGAATGTCAGGGCTGCAGATCTGGCAGTGGCTGTGCTACTGTGTCACACCCTGCCTGGTCAGAGTTTGAATTGCTTTATTACTACATTTTTATGCTTAGGGAGAGGTGCTTGTGGGATTTTCAGCCTCTGGTGCCAAAATGACTTGGCCATTCTTGGGTACTATGGACCTTGACTATGGGAAGAGAGCTGGCCTGGCCCTGCTGTCATCCTGTTAGTCACATCAATGTCCATGGTTTGTATTTTCCCTTTATTCATGGCATTGGCTTCTGCTGTGATCCACTCCCCGCACCCAGAATAAGGTACAGGTGGCCTTCTCCAGGGTCAGTATTCTAGTTACTAAGCATGCAAGCACACAGCAGTGAAATAAATACAAGTAGCTCTATAGCCCTGAGGATTTAGCACTACGCTATAGAGAAATGATGAACCCTTTATTTCACAGCAGCACTGTGTATCCTAGACACATTATTCTCTGCATGTCTAATCTAGTCTGCAGGTAGCAAAGGCACCTCCTATTCCCTGTTCAAGGGCAATCAGTCTTTTCCCCATCTGTAGCTTCTGCTCCAGCAGAACGGCCTTGCTGTCTCCCAGCTGCAATCATTCCTGGAGGAGTCCCAGTGAGGTGGGCTACAGATGCTCAAGGACATGTTTTTTCTCTGCTCCACCAAACGTGCTTGTTCACAAACATGCTTAGCTGCGAGAGGAGCAATCATGAGGGATCCCAAAAAGTGACCGCCCGCTTTCCACGGCGTGTTGCAGTTCCCATTGCATTTACACTCTGAAGCAGCACAGGGCCCAGCTCAGGAAATAAAGCCCATCCATTCTCTTCTCAGCCAAGCTTCATTATGCAAAGATGCACGCTTGAGCATAATTATACCGCTCCCCGATTTTAGGAGTGGGAAATATTAGCTTCATCCTTCCCATCTCCCTGCACCATTTTGGGAGCCCATAGTTACTTGCAAATGCTGTTAAATGTTTTAGGTTCTTCGAGCAGAGCTACTGCCTGCCAGGAGTTTGCTCTATTGAAAATAACTGGCAGGGGGAATGGATGTGCATGACATTAGCCACTTAGGTCACCAGTGATTTCAAATAAAATGAGCATGTATTTACAAAATCCATAGATTCATTTGGATGTTTCACTATCCAAATAACTTCAGAGTTTATGGAGGTTCCTTTGAATGAGGCTACCTTCATAATGAAGGGGGTGGAGGGGGGGGGCTCAGATGATTCCCCTCACCATTTCTCCGAATGGCCCCTTTGTGAAAGTGGTTCTCCTTCCCTACATACTTAAAATGAAAGGATGCAGGAGTTAAATTACACCTGCTTTTATGTAGCATGTAGTTTGACCCTAAGCTGCAAATCTTTGGTCATCCAAAGAGGCTGTCTTGCTTTGAGGTTGAGAGGCTGCTGAGTGATTTCTGTAACTTTCTGTTGTTGCTAACATGCACACACACACACACACAGAGAGAGAGAGAGAGAGAGAGAGAGAGAGAGAGCGCGCGCGAGAGAGAGCTTGTAGCTGTATTCTGATCTTGCCTAGTGTTTTGAGGCACTATGGCTGCTTGCCAAGTTGTATTGCTTCCTCTTTCAGGTCTGTGGAAGCACATTTTTAAGTTGGAGTAAGACAACAGAAATGAGCTCATTGCTCTGGATGTCCCCCACCACCACAAAAGTCACATGCACAAATAGAACAGACGGTTTTCACAAGCTGAGAAAGGAGATGTGGAAGCTCAAATCCAGGGCCAAATGTGGTCTTCTGGGCATCTCTGTCTGGTCCTTGGAACTCTCTCCAAGCCACACACCCCCTGGCCACACCCCACACCAGACCTGTTTTGCATCCTCCTTGTGTATTTTTGCCTGGCCGATAATGCCTCTTGCCCGCCTGCATGGAAGAAGCAGAATGGTGTGTTGAGTGTGAAGATACCAGCCTACAGTACAAAGGCAAAATTCATAGTTATTGCCCTACAGTGGTACCTCGGGTTAAGTACTTAATTCGTTCCGGAGGTCCATACTTAACCTGAAACTGTTCTTAACCTGAAGCACCACTTTAGCTAATGGGGCCTCCCGCTGCCGCTGCACCGCCGGAGCACAATTTCTGTTCTCATCCTGAAGCAAAGTTCTTAACCTGAAGCACTATTTCTGGGTTATCGGAGTCTGTAACCTGAAGCGTATGTAACCTGAAGCATATGTAACCCGAGGTACCACTGTATTTACATTTGCCTCTGGTCCTCCTGCCACCAGTGTGCATCTCTTGGTAGGTTGTCCAGAAGGAAATACAGCCCCTAGGCTGAAAAAGGTTTCCTGCCCCTGGCCTAAAGGTTTGCTTCCCTTTTAATAAGACAACAAATCCTTAGATATTACCACTGAGGGACACAATCGTTAATACAGTCGTACCTTGGATCTCAAACACGTTGGCTCCCGAATGATCGAAACCCAGAAGTGAGTGTTCCAGTTTTTCAAACATTCTTTTGGAACCTGAATGTCTGATGGGGCTTCCATGGCTTCCAATTGGCTGCAGGATCTTCCTGCAGCCAATCAGAAGCCGTGTTTTGGTTTCCGAACATTTTGGAAGTCGAACAGACTTCCAGAATGGATTCCATTTGACTTCCAAGGTACAACTGTAGATGGTTGTGACGTGCAGGACAGTTCCTGGACTTCCAAATGTTGTGAGTCTGCTGAGGACTGCTGAGATAGGTAACTAGTGTGTTACCTATCTTCTCTTGTGGCTTCTATATATGTAGCCATAGGAACATATATGTATGTAGTTATTAAGTCCTGCATTGGCTGTAAAATAAATGATGCATATTTCATGCACCTACACACCCTTCTAGATCAGAGAGCTCTCCACCTCATTCTGGATATTCAGTGAGAAGCCTAGGTATTGCTTCAATAATCCAAGGTATTGGACTGACTGTGACCTTGGACCACAGGATAAAAACGTAAGCTCAAAATGCCTTAAACAAAATAATTTCGATGGGAAAGGGCAACTGAGAGGAATTCATGCTATATTTTCCAGCAAATCTTCCCTCTCAGGTTAATTTTAACAGTGGTTTCCCAGATTTAGTACCAGAACCCGTGTTCAACACCTTGTTACAGTTCCAGTAATAAGAAAAAGAGCACCTCTGAGTACATTAAGAGTTATTTTCCTTTATTGTTGCACCCCACACATCTGGCAGAAAAGTGAGGGTGCCAGCCATTGGAAAGTATGGCTTCCAGGCGGGTTTGAGCTGGAGCATCTTATTTTAGAAACTAATAACAGCAAGATCTCCTAGTCTTACATATAGTCCCAAGCTAAGTCTGCCACCAGCAGTGATTCATTCTCTTCCAGCTGCACACACTTATTATTTTATTACACATATAATTCCATGTGATTAAGTGTTCTGAGGGAAAGTGGAGTCTTCCGCACTTCACCCCGGCTCTTTATAAATCATGCTCTTGCAGAAAAGGAGACTTTGCTCCACCTCTACAAAGGAAACAAAAACAGTGTTTCAGAGATTGTTACCATTTGCCTTTGCTTATATAAAGTTTGGCTATCCTTGTTTCTCAAAGAAGCAAAGATCGCATGAGGAAAAACGTGAGCAACAGAAAGTCTTCCCTCTTCCTGTGTGCCCCCACGCTCCCAACAGAGCAGATTTAGATTTAAGGGAGAGGAGAGGGAGAGGAAGTTCCTGTGTTCAGCCAGAAATCCTTGCACTAATGGAACTACTTTGTTGGACAGCGCCCATCAGGTGTTTTTTTTTTTTTTTTTTTTTTTTTTTTTTTGCGTGGGTGGAGATTGTCTCATGAAGGCAGCCTTTGCCAAGCTGGTGCCTTCCAGAAGTTTGGGACTAAAACTCCCATCAGCCCCTGATGGAGGGCACTGGCTTGGCAAAGGCTGCATGAACCAATGTTTTTTTTTTAAAGTATGGGGCCTATTTGTCACTAAAAAAGGAAAGTGCATCAGCTGTTGAGAGCCAGTGTGGTGTAGTGGTTAAGAGTGGTGAACCTCGTAATCAGGTGAACCAGGTTCGCGTCTCCGCTCCTCCACATGCGGCTGCTGGGTGACCTTGGGCCAGACACACTTCTTTGGAGTCTCTCAGCCCCACTCACCTCACAGAGTGTTTGTTGTGGGGGAGGAAGGGAAAAGGAGATTGTTAGCTGCTTTGAGACTCCTTAGGGTAGTGATAAAGCAGGATATCAAATCCAAACTCTTCTTACTCTTCTTCTTCTTCTTCTGTTACACCCCAGCAATTCCCCTCCAAGCTAATGTATCACAGTCCTGCACATGCAGTATTTTTCTCTTTTCCCAAAGCAATTCTTGGTTATTTATAGGGAAATTGGTTAACTTTTAAATTCTTAATCACAGAAGAATTAATTACACAGGAGCAGAAATCGAAGGAATTACCTCTCATTTGTCATTAGTAACAGCCATTACAGCATGTAATCAACAATTCTGTTATTCCATGAACTATGTATGGCAACGAGCTCCTGAGATAAAAAGCTGGGGTATAAATTCTGTGCACGTGTTTTAAAGACAAGGGGAGCTGCACTGTACAAAAATACTTGAAGTTAATCTGAAGTTTATAAAGTCTAGAGGTGGCTTTTTGGCCCTTCCCTTGCCTTTTTCTCTCACAGGTATGCAGAGACCTGTGCACCTTTTCTTTAGGGAGAAAAAAACCCCAGGAAGAACAGAAGAGTGCAAGAGCAAATGTTACCAGCCTTAGCTGTCATATTTCACAAGAGGCAAAAACAGGGGAAGAATACCCTAGCTTAATGGTAGAGGATCTGACTTGCAAGCAGACAATCCCTTGTTCAACCCTTGTTCAATCTCCAAGTAGGGCTGGGAGAAACTCCTGCCAGAAATCATGGAGCTGCCAGTCAGTGTAGACAATACTAGATGGCCAAATGGTTTGACTTAGTATGAAGGAGCTTCCTATGTTCCTAGAAGCTTCTGCTTTTTGAAAAGGGAGGGCAATTTCCATCTGGGTTTCTTGAAGAACGGTTTTTAATACTGAGGTCATGCTCAACAGCAATAGTTACCTGACTTTGTCTTGCCCAAGAGTGAGAAAGAGGTATTGTGCAAAACCTTGTTGTTTTTATGATAAAAAGAATGTACTGCATTAGTCTCCAAAGCAATCTCTCACATGTGGCGCAGGGAGATCTTGGGACAAGAAGCTCTTCCTAACTGGGTTATTAACATTCAAACATGACTTCAGCACATGATAGGTAAAGGTAAAGGGACCCCTGACCATTAGGTCCAGTCGTGACCAAATCTGGGGTTGCGGCGCTCATCTCGCTTTATTGGCCAAGGGAACCGGCGTGCAGCTTCTGGGTCATGTGGCCAGCATGACTAAGCCACTTCTGACGAACCAGAGCAGCGCTCGAAAACGCTGTTTACCTTCCTGCTGGAGCAGTACCTATTTATCTACTTGCCCTTTGACGTGCTTTCGATCTGCTAGGTTGGCAGGAGCAGGGACCGAGCAATGGGAGCTCACCCCTTCGCGGGGATTCGAACCACCAATCTTCTGATCGGCAAGTCCTAAGCTCTGTGGTTTAACCCACAGCACCACCCACGTCCCTTTTCAGCACACAACAGTCGGTGCAAATAGGCACACTTGTATTACTTGAGCATCCAGGAGCAAAATGGCATGGTTTTGCCCAGGCAATGAGCAAACGGCCTTGGAGTCTGTCCATTGACATAGCACAGCAGCCACCCACCCCAAATGCACCAAACAGGTTTTCACACTAACAGAGACTGCAAATGCATAACAGGTTATTTTTTTTACTCACTGGATTTTTACATTTCCAAATTTGCATGAACTGTAAACAGCAACAACAACACAAGTTGGAATTTTGATGAGGAAGATGTTTGCAGACTCTGAAAAAACCTTGTGTGGATGAGCAGCCCTGATTCCACACTGAACTCCCACCTGGAAACACCTCACAGTTCCCTGTATTTTATGGCTGTTGTGTTTTTTTGTAGGTATGTCTATTGTGATAGTAAGAATTACTTTAAAAAGATGTTCATGGAGCTAATCTGAGAAGCCTGTGTATCAGACAGGACTCCTTTTTCCCTTTAATAAGGGAGAATTCCTTTGAAGGCAGAGGCAACACCACACCTGTATGGGGAAACCATCTCCTCCAGAATCCTTTGAAGCGAACAATAGGTTCGTTCATATAAAGCTTAAACTCGGCTGTTGCTCCAGGAATGGGAAATTACATATTAGAATCTCATGTATGTAATTAGGCAGTGCCATTGTGATAATGGGCTCAGATACAGGAAGGCTCAGGTTGCGTTTGAAGAAGTGGTGAAAGCCCCTTCAACACTGGTTCAGGAATAATGCTGGGTGACAAAGTTTATACAGGGAACAGATTTATTCAGGAAACAAGCATTTCCATATGGATGGGACACAATTCACCATCCTTTAATGTTCAGTATTTGTTTGTTTTCTGATGTTTGTGCTGCAGAAGTATGGATGGGTAGATTCCAAGCTTGAGGGCAAAGAAATAGTGGGTGATATTGAGTGTTAGTTGTGAGTAGACCCACTTGCAATTAACAGATAAATAACTTAAGTCTATATTAATCAATTAATTAACACAATTTAAACACCTATTGATTGTTATGAGAACTCTGAGTGGCTTAGAAAAATAACAATTAAAACATTAAAATTACCTATAAAAGACAGTTTAAATATATATTTACCAACTTTCAAAAACGAATTAATAACAAACCTCAGCTAAAGCATCCATGACAGATGGCCATCCAACTTCTGCTTAAAAACCTCCAAGGAAGCAGGGTCCAACACCTCTCAAGGGAATATATTCTAATATCGAACAGCTCTTAATGTCAGAAAGTTCCTCCTGATGTTTAGTCTGAATTTCCTTTGAACTTGAATCCATTGGTTTGAGTCCTGCCCTCTGGAACAGGAGAAAACAAGCTTGCTCCATTGTCCATGTGTCAGCCCTTTAACCATTTGAAGATGGCTATCATATCTTTTCTCAGTCTCATCTTTTCCAGGCTAAACATACCAAACTCCCTCAACTGTTCCTCACAAGGTTTCCAGACCCTTGATCGTCTTGGTCACCCTCCTCTGCACATGTTCCAGCTTGTCAATATTCTTCTTAAATTATATCGCCAAGAACTGGAAACAGTATTCCAGGTGTGGTCTGACCAAGGCAGAACAGAGCAAGGTGGAATCTACACAGATATAAGAAACGCTGTGAAAATGCTTTTTTAAAAAAACGTTTTGAAAAACACACTGAATTTTGCGTGGCACAGTGTCGCCATCTAGTGTCACACTTGTATATTGCACTTTACAACACATTTAAAACGTTTTGTTTGCAGCCCCCGAGACTATTTGAGTCCTAAGACTATTTCTTCCCTTGATCCAGACACTATACTTCAAAGCAGTATAGAGGATAAATCAACAATGCTGGCTATATGTCAGGAACACCAATCAACTCTGCAGCAAATCAAAACTCAAACCAGTCACCTTCATATTTCATCTAGGGTGTACACCAGAGCTTTCCAAACTGTGTGTCGCAACACATGAATACGTTGGCTGTAGTGTGTAGGTGTGTCACTCAAACATTCCCTGTTCTCCTCCTGGGGTTGGAAAGTGGTTGGTTTAACCTCCAGTTTGCTAGTAAAACTGAATTATTGTGTCATAAAATGATTTGGAAAAGTTTGGAAAGCTCTGGTGTACTCACTCTACTTGTTCCTTTGCATACAATGCTAACGTCATCAGCCCCCTCCAGATGTTGTTGGACTCCAACTGCCATCAATGTGGCCAAAGGTCAGAAATGATGGGAGTTATAGGCCAGAGGGCACCAGTTTGAGGAAGGAGGCCAGGGGAAAAGGTGTGTCACCTTTCAAAGCTCTGAAAACTCACTCTCAAAAGAGTTCTCAACTCTTTCCTAACCATTAGCTCCCTTTCAGGCAACATCTCCCAGCCATCATTCCTGGGTCATTAAGCAGAAATCTGCGAGACACAATGAATAGCTGGCCAGCAGCCATAACAATATTTTCATTTGCTCCGAAGAAGTGTTGCCCAACTGCACAAAACCAGCTAGGTAAGGTTGCTCATTAGCTTGCTTTTCTCCTTATAATGACTGCTTGCCTAGAGCTTGTCTCTCACCTTCAACCTACCTGGACAGTGCATTGTAATCTGTGATGCTATGCATATTAAGCCCCACTATGCTCAATGGACTCTAATTCAATGTACATTTACCTGCCAACTCATAGATAAGTATGCCTAGGATTGAGCTGTTAATTGCCCTCTTCACATAATCCAATTCACATGATTTATTGGAAAATGCCTTGAAGGGCCCTTAGCTGAGTATCAGAACAGGCAAGAGGACACTTAATGTATGGAAATGCTGCCACTGTGTGGCATTTTAGGTTCACTACCAAAGATTCACAAGGAGAAGGGGACGACAGAGAACGAGATGGTTGGACAGTGTTCTCGAAGCTACTAAAATGAGTTTGACCAAACTGTGGGAGGCAGTGGAAGACAGGAGTGCCTGGCGTGCTCTGGTCCAGGGGGTCACAAAGAGTCGGACACGACTAAACGACAACAACCAAAGATTCAGAAGGCCACACATGCTCCAAAGAAGGTTTTGAATTGTTCATAGAATTTAGCACATTTCTGAAGTGAAGGGTTTGGTTTCTAAAATGTATAATATGTTGACTGACACACATCAGTATTCTAAATATCTGGGTAGGTTTGTCTGCACACAAATGTTTTTTAACAGGTGCCAAAAAGAGTACAGTGAAAGCACCTGCCTGATATCAAGAGGCAGAGAGTTCCAAGGTTAAGTGCTGCCACGCTAAACTAATCTTACAAATGTGGAACAGGGATTGTGGTGGCAGCTGTAACTGTACCAGTTCCTCAGATTGAAATGGTAAGGCAATCTCATAGGTAAACTGTTCCCAACTTGTAAAGGTAAAGGTAAAGGTAAAGGTAAAGGTAAAGGTAAAGGTCCAGTTAGGTCCATTAGGTCCAGTCGTGGCCGACTCTGGGGTTGCGGCGCTCATCTCGCTTTATTGGCCGAGGGAGCCGGCGTACAGCTTCCGGATCATGTGGCCAGCATGACTAAGCCACTTCTGGTGAACCAGAGCAGCGCACGGAAACCGTTTACCTTCCTGCCAGAGTGGTACCTATTTATATACTTGCACTTTGACGTGGATTTGAACCGCCAACCTTCTGATTGGCAAGTCCTAGGCTCTGTAGTTTAACCCACAGCGCCACCCGAATCCCAACTTGTCAAAGAGCTAAAGCTAATTGTTGCAATGTAGCTCCCATCATCTCTGGGCACTGGCTATGCTGGCTGAAGGGATTAGGAGCCCAAGACCTGAAGGGGTCCCACCTGATGCCTTCTTACTTACCATCAGTCCAGAGGATGGCATTGGCTCTCACCTTCCTCCTGCTTAGTGCCGGTGTTGCCCTTGTAAAGCGCAGCAGGGTGGAGGGTGGGACAAAACTTGTTGGTTTTGCCTGTCTTTGGCTTTGGCTCCCCCTACTGTTGACTTCCCTGCCTTCCACCCAACAAGAACTGGTGTACATCAGCCACTGCTATTAGAAAGACCTTCATCGTTGACGCTACTATTTTAGGTTGCTGTTCCCCATTGGCGGTTAGTCTCAAGCACCTGCTGTGAAATAAATTCCTAGCAGGCATCTAGGCAATTAGGTGGCATGGCAAGTAACGGCAGAGGACCTGCTGCTAAACCTGAATTTTGGAGCAAGTCCCAGAGGAGGTGATATTTTGAGTCCAGAAAATGAGATGCTAAACAAACAGCACATACATCCTTGGCACGTACTTCTCATGCATATTGATAAAGAAATCATAGAAAGCCTCACCAGGGACTGCAGTAAAAAATGAATTTTTTAAAGGCCTATTATTTATGGGCACCGAAGAGTTCAGTCTTCTGATAATGCTGAAACTGAACTCTCGCTGCAGGTCTTGCCCTTTTATCTCCGTTTTTGCTAATCTACATTCCAAGTAGAGTGTGCTAGCTGATGAAAAACTGCTGTCATCCAAAAAACTGTTGCCATCCTGCTTGGTAAGCAGTAGTTGACATGGTGGGGTGGCTGGCTGTGCTTATCTGAGCTCCCAACAGCTGAGTCACTGCTGCTTCCTGAGAGGGAAAGTGGGAGGTGCAGCAGGAGCAAATCCACTGGCAGGAGTGCTGGATTGACTCCACTGGTACTAACTTCCTTCCCACTTTGCTCCAACCCCTTCCTCCTGGTAAGCAGCGCCAATGCAGCCACCAGGAGGACAATTAAGCGCCGCTGCTGCTCCACACAACCTGCTACCAACCCTGTTTAGAAAACCTGCAATGGAGGAGAGTCCAGCACCTTCTGAGGCTATCCGTTGCGCTGCTGAATAGCTCTTCCCATCAGAAAGCTCTTCCTAATGTTTAGTTAGAATCTCATTTCTTGCATTTTGTTTTATTTTTTATTTTTAAAATAATCTTTATTGCTTTTAAAACTTACAAGAAAAGAAGAAAGAAGAAAATAGGCGAAAGAAAAAGACAAAATAAAGCAGAGAAGGAAAAAAAAGAGAAAGAAAAGAAAACACAATACAATACTGTCAGGGAACTGCCATCGGAAGGAAGGGAGGTGAAAGGGCTCACACAGGTTGGGAGAGACTCAGCAGCTGAAGAGGGAACCAGTAGGGGGAGAGGAGGTGAGCTGAGGGAAAGTGAGCTGGAGGGATGGCTCAGAGACACTTCCAGCGAAAACAGTGGGGAGGTTTCAGGACCTCCTGTAGGGACACCCACTCCTCGCCGGAAACTGTCACACAGAGAGTCCAGAAGACGTGTTTCCGTTAAGGAGCTTTTATGTTGGAAGCGATTCCAAAAGCAACCACTGTCGGAATCTGCCAGCGACTGACGGAGCCATGTTTAAGGGGCTCCGTTACAGACAGAGGTTTGCAAACTTGACCAAACTCTGAGGGACTTGGATTTTACACACAAGCAGCTCATCGTCCCATCACAGCATTCCGACAGTCTCCGTGAGCAGCTTGTGCAGGAGAAGGCATCATGAGCAACCCAGCCGGAACCGGAGAAGCAGGAGCTGGAGCGGGTCCAAGCCTGGAAGAAAGGTACCGGGCGTTGGAGGTCCAGCTAGCGCTGCAGACGGCGAGGCTCGAGGAGAGGAGGGCTCAAGATGCAGAGAAGGGGAAAACCACCCCGCTCGCCAGAAAGTTGCCAGGATTGGTACAGAAGTTTGGGGGGGAGCCCAAAGACTATCATGCCTTTAGGACAGAGATGCAATATGCCCTTAATCTGCAGTTTGATGACTTTCCCGACGAGGAATCGCGGGTGGCTTTTGTGATTGGGCATCTCGAAAAGGGGGCGAAAGACTGGGTGAGGCCCCTGATGGCAACGAATAATGACATCCTGAAGGACACGAGGAAGTTTTTTCGTGCCATGGATCTGATGTTTTCCAGCGATATTGAGCAGGGAGTGGTACGCAGACAGTTAATGGCGTGCAAACAGGGGAGCCGATCTGTTCGTGAGTACTGGACTGAGTTTACCATGTTGATCCATAAATTGGGGTGGGATCTATCGGCGGAACCCATTCAAATGCTCTTTGAAGAAGGGCTTTCTTCGGCTGTGAAAGACGAACTTTCCCGGGCGCCCAGGGCGGAGTCTATGGACCAGCTGACCAAATCAGCGCTGACCATAGGAGCGCGCCAAGAGGCGAGAGCCTTGGAGAGGCGGGAAGGGAAGGGGGAACGTTGGAGGGAGCTTCGCATTCCAGAGATTCCAGAGCCACCGTTCCCGCCGGGAGAGCCGATGGAAATTGGAACAGCGCGCGCGCGCGCAGTTTCAAAGCCCAGTGAAGAGCGGAAGAAGGAGGGGAAGGGCGCCAAGAAATGTTATCTCTGCCAACAGCCAGGTCATTTTGCCAGAGTCTGCCCCCAAAGAAAGGAATGGCAAGGAATGGCGGGAGCTGTTGGGGAGAGGGAGGAAAAGGTACCGGAGCAAGTAAAAGCCAACGCCTGGCTGCCACCGTCAGGGCACAGCAGCCAGGCCAAAGAGCAGTGAAAGTGCCCATGCCGGAACCTCCTAAACCCGCCCTAGTGATAGAGGTGTTACTAGAGCTGCCTAACGGACACCCACTAAAGATAAAGGCGCTATTGGACTCAGGCAGCTCCTGCAATTTCATGAGTAAGGAGTTTGCTGCTGAGCACCAGATACAGACTATCCCTTTAAGTAACCCTTTGCAGGTGACCACGATCGATGGAAGGGAGCTGCTGGGAGGAGAAGTCAGCCAGCAGACCGTCCCAATGATAATGAGGGTAGCAAGACACACTGAGCTAATAGCGTTTAATGTGGCTACCTTGGGAGGAGCTCCCATTATTTTGGGGATGAGCTGGCTAGCGTTACATGATCCGCTAGTGGGCTGGCATCAGAGAGTGGTCTCCTTTGGGTCAGCACATTGTCTAGAACACTGCAAAGAGCGGGAGGCTCAAGGAGGGGCCAGAGCCACTCTAGCAGGGACGGAAGTAACAGAGAAGGGGAAGGTTCCCCAACAATACGCCGACCTGAGCAACGTCTTCAGCGAGAGGGAGGCAGACAAACTACCCCCACATAGACCCTTTGACTGTCAAATCAATTTACTCCCTGGGGCACAGCTCCCTGTAGGCAAGCTGTACGCCATGTCAGACAGAGAGATGCAGGAGCTAAGGGAGTTCATTGACAAGAACCTGAAGAGAGGGTTCATCAGAGAGTCCAGGGCGGTGGGGGGCAGCCCAGTGTTTTTTGTGGATAAAAAAAACACGGACAAACCTAGACTTGTAGTGGACTTCAGGGCCTTAAATGCAGTGTCAGAACCAGTGACTTTCCCGATGCCCAGAATTGATGACATTTTGACAAGGGTCAGGAAGGGAAAGATTTTTACTAAACTGGACCTGAGGGGGGCGTACAACCTGATACGAATAAGGAAGGGGGATGAATGGAAAACCACCATGTTCACCCCTTTGGGGGCATTTGAATATTTAGTTATGCCCTTCGGCTTACAAGCAGGCTCCGCGTGCTTTCAATCGTTTATGAACCACGTCCTGGGGCCTTTGCTTTACAAGAATTGTGTGGCCTTCTTAGATGACGTGTTAGTATATTCAGAGAATGAGGAGCAGCATGTAAAAGACGTCACGGAAGTGTTGGGCAGACTGCAAGCCAATCAGCTGTGGGTGAAGCTAGAGAAGTGTCAGTTTCATGCCAAGGAGGTGGAATTCCTGGGGTACCGCTTGTCGGACAAGGGATTGGCCATGGATCCTGGCAAGGTCCAAGCGGTACTGGAATGGAAAACACCGAAAACAAGGAAGGATGTGCAAAGATTCCTTGGATTTGGAAACTTCTATCGGAAGTTCATCAGAAATTTTGCCCACTTGACGGCGCCCATTACGGACTGTCTCAGCAGTAAGAGGAAATTTGTTTGGACGGCAGAAGCGGAGCGAGCTTTTGAGGAGCTGAAAAGGGCGTTCGCTTTGGAAGAACAGCTCCTGCATGTGGATTTACAAAAACCGATGCGAGTGGAAACGGACGCATCAGACCGGGCTGTGGGGGCGGTGCTGCTGCAGCCTGGCAAGGAGGAGTCGGAGTGGAGACCGTGTGCCTTTTTTTCGCGAAAGCTGAACAAATCTGAGAGGAACTACACGGTGTATGACCGAGAACTACTAGCCATTCATGAAGCGTTCAGGAGATGGAGGCATTTATTAATTGGGGCACAACATAAGGTGCAAGTGTGCACGGACCACAAGAACTTAGAGTATTGGAGAACGGCACGAGTGCTCAACCAACGGCAAGTGAGATGGGCCCAGGAGTTCTCCAAATTCCACTTTGAAATTTGTTATGTGCCAGGTCCAGAAAATGTTAGGGCGGACGCTCTCTCACGCAAACCTGAATATTTGGAAGGGGAGGGGGCACCCGAAGAGAGACATGTCATCCCAGAGGACCGCTGGGTGTGTGGGGCGGCATTGGTGGGGCAAAGAGAACTGGTAGAGGAAACAGAGAATGATGAATACGCCCAGAATAAGCTCAGAGGTCTTAGGGGTGAGGGAGAGAAACCAGGGGGTTTCGAGGAAAGAAATGGAGCTTTGTATTACAAAGGGGCACTGTATATCCCTGAAGGAGACTTAAGGGGGAGGGTACTCAAGCAGTTGCACGACAGCCCCACGGCGGGGCATTTTGGACAACACAAAACCATGTGGTTGGTCACCAGGGAATTTTGGTGGCCTAAGGTGAGGGAAGAGGTACGGGAGTATGTAAGAGGGTGCGAGCAATGCCAGCGAGCCAAAGGGGAGAGGCGGGCGCCGGCGGGGCTATTAGAACCCTTACCAACCCCAGAACGACCTTGGGAGGCAGTGTCGATAGATTTTATGACTGATCTGCCGAAGTCCAAGGGGAAAACAGCCATCATGGTGGTGGTAGACCTACTAACAAAGATGTGCCACTTTGTAGCCTGCTCGCATGCAGTCACAGCGGAAGAGACAGCGAAGTTATTTGTAGAACACATTTTTAGGTTGCACGGAGTGCCATTGAGGGTGGTCTCAGACCAAGGAAAACAATTTACTTCCAGGTTCTGGAGGAAGCTCATGAGCTTACTGCAGGTGGAGGTCAACTTTTCGACTGCCCGGCACCCTGAAACCAACGGGCAGGCGGAAAGAGCAAACGGTGTCCTCCAGCAATACCTGAGGTGTTATGTCAATGACAGAGAGAATGACTGGGTAGAAAAGTTGGCGCTGGCGGAATTTGCCTACAACAATGCCGAGAATGTGTCCACAGGGATGAGCCCCTTCTGGGCTAATTATGGGTGTCATCCCAGGGCTTTCCCAGGGAGAGAAGGGGAGAGATGGAGCGTCCCGGCAGCCGAGCATTTTGTAGAAGAAATGGAAGCAATCCATCGTCAGCTCCAACTCAACTCAGAAAGGGCGAAGGAAGAATACAAGAGGCAGGCAGACAAGAACCGAAGGGAAGGTGAAACCATAAGGGTGGGAGATAGGGTGTGGCTGTCAACCCAAGGGTTGCCGTTCAAAGGAGGTTGTAAGAAATTAAGACCCAGGAGATTGGGTCCCTTTGAGATCATTCAACAGGTCAACCCAGTGGCTTTCAGGCTCCGGTTACCCAACCACATGAAACTGCACCCAGTATTTCACAGGTCGTTACTGTCACCGTATGAGGGGGGACGAGAAGGGATGGCCACTCGGGGACCGGTCATAGAAGAAAGGGAATGCAGCAGCCATGTGGCAGAAATCCTCGACGCCAGGTGGAAGGGGGATCAGGTGGAGTATTTGGTAGCGTGGGAAGGAGAACCGGAGTCAGAAAACACTTGGGTAATGGCAGAAGATATCAATGACGAGGTATTGATAGAAACGTTCCATCAAAGGTTCCCAAGGAAACCTCAGCCTGTGGAGAGGTTCCGGAGGGAATACTTTGGGACCACCGATGAGGAGGAGGAGTTGGAAGGATTCCCGGACTCGGAAGGGGAAGGGGAGAAGGACTCTGAGGAGGAGGAGTACTTCGAGACCAGGAACCGCAACAGGTGGAGAGAAGTGTTCGAGACATCGGAAGATGAAGGAAGTTCATTCCGGGGTTTTGCCTCCTCACCGCCCATAGAGGAGAGGGCGGGAGGGGGTGAAGGGGGCCCTGGAGGGGAGGTGGATGTCAGGGAACTGCCATCGGAAGGAAGGGAGGTGAAAGGGCTCACACAGGTTGGGAGAGACTCAGCAGCTGAAGAGGGAACCAGTAGGGGGAGAGGAGGTGAGCTGAGGGAAAGTGAGCTGGAGGGATGGCTCAGAGACACTTCCAGCGAAAACAGTGGGGAGGTTTCAGGACCTCCTGTAGGGACACCCACTCCTCGCCGGAAACTGTCACGCAGAGAGTCCAGAAGACGTGTTTCCGTTAAGGAGCTTTTATGTTGGAAGCGATTCCGAAAGCAACCACTGTCGGAATCTGCCAGCGACTGACGGAGCCATGTTTAAGGGGCTCCGTTACAGACAGAGGTTTGCAAACTTGACCAAACTCTGAGGGACTTGGATTTTACACACAAGCAGCTCATCGTCCCATCACAAATACAATACAATACAATAAACAATACAAAACACAACCTTAACACACTAAACTAAACAAAGCAAAAGAACAACAATTTAAAAACATATATCATACCATTTCATCACTCTATCTTTCATTCCCTTATTTCATTGACCTCCTCTCACCTCCCTTTTTGTATTCCACTTCTATTACTTGTTTCAGCAATTCCTTTCCATCTTTCTCTATTTTTATCATTATGAATATCTTAACATATTTTGTACCTTATTTTCTATTAATACTGAAATACTTATTTATACCTAACTCCTTATAACACTTCTGCTAAAGCCATAAAATTTCATTCCAACAATTTTCTAACACTCATTAAATTTACAATATTTCTATATATAAACTTTAAACTTTCCCAATCTTCTACCACCATCTCTTCTCCCTGGTCTCGGATTCTGCCAGTCATTTCCGTCCATTCCATATAGTTCATCAACCTGGAGATCTTCTGTCCGAGGCTCTTAAATCTTTTCCAAGTCCCTTCTGCAGTTTTTCTTCATATTCTTTGATGCTGAGGGTGCTGAAGCGCAGGTCTTGGGGGGGCCCCGACCCAACCATACCCCCATTCCCTCTCGACAGACCAACCAACTCTCCACAGCTAAAACCAGTGTCCATACAATATCTCAAATCATGTTTCAAGGCTCCCCCAGATCCAAAGGCCCCCACAACTCCAATCACCTCCTGACCCAGATTCAAGACCCAAAGGTCAGTAAATCTCTGCATGAAAGAGTCTATCCAACCTTCCTTCTTCAATCCAAACAGGGCTCCAATCTTCAAATTCTGACTTTTTCTATATTCATTCATAAAAGGCCTCCACTTATAGTCCTCAGCTTGCCTCTGTAAAACTGGGGCTTCCACTTGTATTATTTTAGGTTTAACAACACCAACATTCTCCTTCGTCTTCTCCCCAGTTTGTCCTGTCAAAGTAGGTTCCTGTGTCAAATCCTGAACAATTTCTGTATTAATGGTCACTTTTTGTTCCAAATTAGTCACTTTTTGTCCCAAGTTCTCAAGTTTGGTATTCATAGCGTCCGTCTTCTTGTGGAGCTGTTCCAATGAATAGCTTATCTTAGATAATACAGTCACTAAGGCTCCTTCTGTCAACATTCTTAAAGTCCAAGGTCGATCTCTATTTCACACAGTTCTTATCTTGCAACTGGAAAAAACCCAGCTCCACTCTTGTAACTGTTTCAAAAGCTCCCTCTAGAGGGAAACAGTCTCCACTTGTATCAATCCTTTCAAACACAGTTTAAACTATAAAGATAGTTTCTTTTCCTACTTTTTAAACGCAGATGAGTACAATGGAAACAATATATTTCTCTTACTGCTAGTTGTCAAAAAATGTCACTCTTTCTGGCAGCCCGTTTCCAGGTTCGGAGCAGTGGTAATTTGGTTTTTCACTCTCTCCTGCAGGCTCACTAGGTCCAAAATTTTCCCCCTCTTCTCCTGCTTCCAAGGGGGGTTTAATAGTTTTAACCGATGGAGATTTAATCCTTTACAAAAATAAACTTTCCAAGGCTTTAACTTGCAACTTCTTTGCTTCAATCTGTTTACAAAAAAGGAAGGCGGACTTCCTGTTTAGAACCTTCCCGTTTCAATGCCAAATTAATGAATTTAAGGATCTAATTTTCCGTTCTACTCACGGGTAGTTGTTTAAAATCCAATTGTCCACAGGAAAAAGTCAGCGCTCTCCAGCAACAGTGATGCAGCTTCTCTCCGGATCCCCAAATCAGGGTTTCCCCGCGAGTAGGGGAGGTGCAAAGGGTGCCAGCCGAATCCCAAGTTCACAGGCTTCTCCCGCCTGTGATTTCAGTGGATCTCCGCCTTCGCCGTGGCGGTCAGACCCTAATTTCCACGGAGCAAATTCCTCCCGATCGGAGGAACTCCGCCATTGCCTGGAGGCGCCAACCCGGACGTCCATTTCTTGCATTTTGAATCCATTGGTTGCTTCCATTCATGGATGCTTCTCCTGAGAATTTGTCCAAAGGCTGGTTAATATTGTTGGCATCCGTCTGTCCCGGGAGACAATGGAGGAGTGCACCTTTGGGGGTGAAGTCAAGCCATTGGAGAATTACAGCGCCTGCTGTAGCTGTAGAGACCAATATGGGAGAGAGAGACATGTTTTGTTGCAGCTGGGGCAGATGAAGGCGTCCAGTTGTGGTGCTGCTGCATCATGGCATTTCTTCTGTCTGCACTCCTCCCACTTGTTATTCCTTCTCTTGCCACAGTGTGTACACAACCTGACTGTCTGTATTCAGGCACAACGGTCATCTGCAAGTGGTTGGTGTTGCAAACCTTCATGTCTCGTTTGCAGACTTCTTTGTAACACGGAGTTCGTCTGGCAGTGGGTCTGGTGCCAGAAGCCACCAGGATGACCAAACCATATTCACATTTGAAGCACAGTAGCATTGATTGCTGGGGAGCCTCACCAAGCATCCACATAGATACCAGGAGACTGTACATGGTAAGACAGATGATTGGTATAGCCCAAATCCTGTATTACCCATCATACCTCATGTGCCACCAGGAGGCAGAACTTTGATGGGACTTGTGACATTGAAAGGAGCTTGAAAAAATAGAATTGAGCTGTTGTTGGTCTTATGGCCTGCCAACACACACAATGATGTTAGCACCTCATGATAAGCCAAAGAAAAATTGCAACAAATAACAAGGGGCCATCCAGACATCCTTTTTATTGTGCTTTCATGGTTATTTGTGCTCATGATGATATTGGGGTGGTTAGAAGCAAACCCAGTTTCAATACTGCTGGCACCTGCAAAAGTTTCAGGGCTAATATAGTGCTTTGTTACCAGTCTGTGGATGCTCTGTAGCTTCCTGCTGAAATCCTGTAACTTTTCATATCACATAAGCTCCACCTTTGCTGTGCTACAGGGCAAGAGCATCCCTCTAGATGGCGATAATGTGGTAGCATTGAGGAAGCATCACAGAATGACTAAAATAGCAGAATGATGTGCAGAAAGTCCAGCATAAATTCACTGTTACTGTGTCAATAACAAAACAGTGAAAACCCTCCAGTCCTAAGGGGTTGTGAGTTGTATCCAGTGCTGTTGTGTTTAAGAGGAACAGACTTCTACTCACACAGTGTGACTTTCTTTTCCTTTCCTCCTTGCTTTGCCCCCTGCAGCAATCTCAAATTTGGTTTCAGGGGGTTAGGAGAGCCTCCACAATAGATTTTGGGGGTGTACAGGAGTTTGCAGAGGGGAGGGGAGCAAAAAAGTGAAGCCCTGTCTTAGAGTGGTACTCTGTTCACACTGCTCTGGACTCCACTCAGTTTTCTTTCCTGAATAATGACTTTGCTACTGGCGCAAAGAGCCAAATACATATTTTTTTGTGTGATCTTATTGGGCTTATTAGTCACTTGTCATCCAAAGGTCTCCAAGCAACACACAGCAAAAAACAAAAAATAGATATGCAATACATAATACCAGGGGAGGGGAAGTGGGAGGGGGGTCATATAATACACTAGTATTTCATATAACATAATATTTATTAAAAACTTATTCAAATAATACACAAAGCAATACTGTGACCCACTAACACACACTTAAATAAAAATAACAAACAAAGCAATACTCTCACCCACTAATTAGCAAATAAACAAAAATAAACAAAATCTCAACCTCCCCCAGTCCAAAAATCATTTACATTGAACCAACAACTTTCCCCCTTTAACCTCCCCAGCCCTCCCTGAAGCCTGGTGTCAAGGCCAGCTGTTACAAATCAGTGGTGGGTGGGTCCAAGTGTCCTCCAGGGGTGGTCTGACATCTTTCCTTTCCCTTCAGGTTGGAGCAGTAGCAAAACAAAGCAGGAAGATGATAGCAAAAGTTTTACCTACTTTGCAGTTGACCTGGCTATTGCTCCTGTCCTGCTGCTGGTGGTGGGGGGTAAAAAGGGACCCCTGACCATTAGGTCCAGTCGTGGCCGACTCTGGGGTTGCAGCGCTCATCTCGCTTTATTGGCTGAGGGAGCCGGCGTACAGCTTCCGGGTCATGTGGCCAGCATGACTAAGCTGCTTCTAGCAAACCAGAGCAGCACACAGAAACACCATTTACCTTCCCGCTGGAGCGATACCTATTTATCTACTTGCACTTTGACATGCTTTCGAACTGCTAGGTTGGCAGGAGCAGGGACCAAGCAACGGGAGCTCACCCCGTTGTGAGGATTCGAACCGCAGACCTTCTGATCGGTAAGTCCTAGGCTCTGTGGTTTAACCCACAGTGCCACCCGTGTCCCTGGTGGTAGAGGGTGCTTTCTATTTAAATTACACTCTGTTCTTCTGATTCCATTTATTATCCTAAATATAATATGTATTTTATTTCACAACAGAAAAGTTTCTGCTTGACCGTTTAAAAAGCAATTTCAGGCTGCATTTTTTGAAAACAACAACAACAACAACAACAACAACAACAACAACACAACTTCAGTTCTGGAGTATAATTCTGTCGACACGTGAACATTTGCTTCCAAATCCTTATCAATAGCTTGTGTCCCTTTGAATCAATAGGAAAAGACAATGGCAAGTTCACCCTTTGCACAATGCATGTTGAAGGTTTGAAGAACACGATGAGGACAGACTTGAGCTGATCCAGTTGTGCCATCTTTGGAAGCTACTGGAAGCTACGGCAGCAGGAATTCTCTTAATAACTAGACACGGGCACAAAGGGCAGAAAGCTGAGAAGTAAACAGGGACATTTGGCAAACACAAATTTAGCAGAGAATTAGCACCAGGCCTAATAAAGAGCAGCATGAAAAGCTGCTGTTTGCCATGGGAAGCATCAAGCCCCAGAAATTAAAACTCTGGTGCCATATGCTGAAACACGATCCATGCATATGGAAGGAGCTGGCATTCTCCACAGAGAAACTAGCCGTATCGTTGAGGGGAGCTGGACATCTCCGGGTACCATTTCCAAGCAGAGCCGCTTGAGGGCAGACTTGACACGCGCTGCCTTTCCACACTCGCTTTTTCGCCCGGGGAAGAAGTCAGTCTTTTAATTCCTCCTCCTCCTCCTCCTCCCAGCACCAAAGGGAGCAGGACAGTGACACAGGAATAAGGGGAACTGAGGCGAGGGATGGCATGTACAACCTAACGTACTAGCACAGCTGCCGAGGAGCTGAGCCAATGGCTGCGCAGCCAAGTCCACCCATCCAGTCCTGCTCTCAGAGCCTTAAGTTACTGCTTTGAACTACCCTTCTTGCTCAAAGAAGAACATGATGATGATGCTCAGTGTGAGTGGAAAGGAAGACCCTGCTGACAGTTAGATGACATGGCCCCTGACAGGGATTGCTGCTGAGAGGTACGTGGTTTCTTCCACAGGCCGAAAATGCAAAGCAAAGCAATTGCCTTGGGGATGCAAGCTAAGCGCCAGGATTATTAGTATTGTTGTTTTCATTTTTAAAAACAAGTAAAAAATCCAGCTTCATCTAAAAATTATTCATCTTGTCCCCTCACTCCACAGCTTACAACGCTCAGCTGATTTGTGCATTTCTTAATGTTCCTGGCAATGCTCAGCGCAGAGGCTGAGTAGATACTTCAGGGTACAGTGGGTGGGTACCTGTTAAGGCTGTTAGTTCTGGGTGAAGGTTGGCTTCTGCATGGCATGAAGGTTATGTGGTGTACAGGGGTGTCCATGTGTGTAGGTTCTGGATTTAATGCTTTGCACTGAGATCTCCATAGTAAAAAATGATGAGCATATGTCCCAGTGGAGGTATGTGTGTGTCCATGGACAAGCAAGTCTTCAGACGTAGGATTGCAGCGAAGTTTCTATTGTGAGGGAGATTTGCAATGCAGCCTCTTATAAAATCAGCCCAGGGACCCGTGTTGAATAAGCTGTTTCAAATCCTCCTCCTCCCTGCCAAACACAGGCACCAGCTTCCTATGTTTTCTTCTAGAATGGTGTCCTCTCTCTGTCAGTCTGTGGGACACAGCATAAAACCCTAGCCCCCTCTAAAATGGGTAAGGGATGCTAGGTTATAAGGGCACATATGCAGTTTCTTCAAAACTGCAGCAAGAAGCAACAGAAAGGGCAGAGGGATGAAGTTCAGCAACAGAGCAGAATAAGGCACTGCCATATGGCAAGAAATCACTGCTCATGTTGATGCCGTATCCTGCTTCAGGGTCAGAGGAAGACACTGAAGTGATCCCTTAATGTAATTGTCACATGATGGTCACATGACACATTTACAAACGGCAACTCTCAAAGCACAGAGAGCTAACTCCCTCGGTTATTTTTTTTTTAAAAAGGAGTTTTAAATGGGAGGTGTGGTTCTTGATTCAATGTGTATGCTCACTCAGCTCAAGATTGCTGCAGTATGTGTGTGACAGTGACTTCTACACTTATAGGGTGGTGTGGTAATTGGACAGATTTTGATCTCTGACCCAGATATTGTCATTCTGGTGATGCAGATAGCTATCTCAAACAACCACCGCATCTAAACTGATATATCGGATGTTGCATTTGCACATTCTTGCAGAAACTAGTTGGGGCTTTACTGTTGAAATTCTATAACACTTTCTTAGGAGTCACACCCCACAAAACTATCTTCTGAGTAAACACACCTAGGACTGTGCTGGAATGAATCATTATGGAAGGCACATTCAGGGACCCTCTGGACTGGTGTTTTTTGCAGGTGAATTCTGGAACATGTCATCGATGGAATAATAATACGTTGGTGATGGAGTTATACTGGACTCCACACTGGAGTTATACTAGAGATCATTCTGCATTCTTAGTTCTGCAACACTTCTTCAATTGCCACATCCACACCATACATTTAAAGCACCATGATGCCACCTTAAAATGCTTGGCTTCACCCAAAGAATTCTGCGAGGTGTAGTTTGTTAAGGGTGCTGGGAGTTGTCAGGAGACCCCTCGCAGATTCCAGTTCTCAGAGTGGTTTAACAATCAACCCCTCTTCACAAAGAACTCTAGGAACCGTAGCTCTGTGAGGGGGTTAAGGGCCTCCTCAGTGCCCTTAAGAAACCACAGCTCCCAGAATTCTTTGGGAAAAACCATAGCTGTTTAAAGTGGTTTTGTAGCATTTTGAATGTATGGGGTGAACATGGCCAATGCCAGCACATTATTGCCCTCTGGAGGGGCACTTTTGCACTACAGTGCAGCAAAAGTGGACTAGTTTTTTAAAAAAACAAAAACCTAGAACATTTGCTGTATGAAAAGTTACAGGATTTTAGTAGGAGGCTACAGATATGTCCCGATTGCACACAAAGCAGTATGACAGTGCCAAAAGTTTTGCAGGCACAAATGGTATTTAAAGTGTGATCGCATCTAGTCGCCCCACATCGTGAGTATGAATCATGACGAATGCTCAGTGAAAAGGACATCTGCAGGGGCTCTCAGACAAGACATAAAAGGTACGTTGGCATATAGGTACCTTGAAAAGCAATGGAGTAAGCCAGACAGCACCTGTGTTCAGTTGCTCGTTCCGAGGCACATTTTCATGTGCTTCCAATGTACTTTGGCAATTCATAAAAGCATCCTGTTAAAGCTTCCAGAGATGTTCAAGCCTGTGGGTGGACAAATGGAAAATCCCATGGAAATAGAAACAGGTCTCACACATTCCTACTCTCACACACCTACTCAGCTGGTGCTCGCAGAGAATGCCGAGTTCTGCCTTGACAAGACTTCAGTCTGCAGGAGGTCTGCTTCTGATGTTTGTTCCTCCAGATGGCAGGGATTCATCCTAGCGCCTGGTAGGCAGGGATTGGCGCTTAGGGTCAGCTGACTGAAGGCTCAAGCAGACTGCTATTGATAGCACGAGGTGGGGCTTTAAAGGCGCCTCATTTATGGAATCACATATTACAAAATTAATAGAGGAGGGTGTGTGTGATGATGATGATGATTTGTCAGCACCACAGCATGTGGGAAGAGGTCCACTCTTTGCTCTCTTGCTGCTTCCCCCACTCTTAGTAGTAGTAACAGGACACTGGGGGGACACTGGGGATGCAGAAGAAGATACCAGAGCCTGACAGCTGGGAGCCCCAGTTTGTGACTCACCTTTCTGCCTTGCTGAAATCTTAAGGACATTTTCAATCTTCAAAAGGAGCCCTGCCCAACATAAAGGCCTTGCTTGGGCCAGTCACAGTCTCTCAGCCTGACCTACCTCACAGGTTTGTTGTGAGGGTGAAATAGAGCCAAGGGGAAAGCTGTGTGCACCACCTTGAGCTCCTTGAAGGAAAGGCGGGATACAAATAAGTGTGGAAAGATTGGGTGGAGAAAACCTGGATTTAGCCATTGAAATGTATCTGAATTAGTTTGAGGAGTGACAAAAGCCAGTATTTATTTGTGTGGTGCACCACTGTTAATCTGTGGAATTCATTGCCACAGGATGTGGTGGTGACCACTTGCTTAGATAGATTTAAAGGAAATATAATATACAAGCGCATACATTAATGGAGGAAAATCAACTGTGGACTACTCGCTAAGGTGGCATAGTGTGTGTGTGTGTGTGTGTGTGTGTGTGTGTGTATCCCATCTTTCTCCCAGTTGGGATATATGAAACTTTCCTTCATATGCCTGCTGCTGTGGAGCAACAGCAGGAGAGGATGAATGCCTTTTTGTGGGCTTCCCAGAAGTGTCTGGTCGATCACTGTGGAAAACAGGATTTTTGGTTCAACTGAGCTCTTTCTTATGCCGTTACAATAATGAACTCTGGCTCAGAGTGGCAAGGGGCCTGCTCACCTGTCCACACGCTCTCCTTTCCAAGAGTGCAAAGTGTTAGTCTCAATCTTGCCCTCTACTGACTAGAGGCATGCCTGGTTGCTTATACCTGACAGGAAGTCCCACAGAATTTGGTGGAGTTTCCTTCTTGAGTAGACACGCATTGCAGTGCAAGCAGACAGTTTGCATCCTTCATTAGTACCCCCAACACCACCAATTGAGGTGGGCTGCCTTTCCCTACCTCAAGGGGCCAGAGAACCTCTCTGTCTGGCTCCCAGGCCACTCCCCACACCAGCCTTGCTTCATACCCTCTTTTGAACTTAACTGGAATGCGTCCTTGAACTCTGATGGTCCTCGCTTGCCTGAAGGAAGGTCAGAAAGGAATGTGGGTAGAAATCAGGCTACTGTACAAAGATACTGTTTGTTCATATCGCTGTATTCACCTTTGCCTCTGGCCTCAACTGCCATGGAAGGGAATTTCCCTTGTGTGGAAAATGGTTCCTCATCCCTGCCCTACTTGACGATGCTGCTAAGACTATTGATGTTATTCAAGAAAGAACTTAAGATGCTTCCTAAAACTATACAGTCATACCGCATGTTGCGTCCGCTTCAGGTTGTGTTCTTTTGGGTTGTGGACTGCCGAAACCTGGAAGTACAGGAATGGGTTACTTCCAGGTTTCGGCAGTCACACATGTGCAGAAGCGCTAAATCACGCTTTGCGCATGTTCAGAAGCACCGCATCACAACCCGCG
The DNA here is from genome assembly GCF_964106645.2 of Podarcis pityusensis. Classification (NCBI taxonomy): domain Eukaryota; kingdom Metazoa; phylum Chordata; class Lepidosauria; order Squamata; family Lacertidae; genus Podarcis; species Podarcis pityusensis. The sequence continues at coordinate 40,605,156 of NC_138030.1, forward strand.
TGTGCACAGACGTGGGTTGCGAACACTGTGGGTTGCGAACGTGCATCCCACATGGATCATGTTCGCAACCTGAGCATCCACTGTATAATGAGCAGAAATGAATGCCCTTTGGTTTCCCAGAGGATGCCTCCTGGCTCTTCAGGAGCTCCCCAATGACTTGTCTTCTAACTGCCAGATTGTTGGTCCCCAGAGTATCTGTTTTCCTCTCCCCAAACCTCCTGGTCCTGGACCTAAAGCACCAGAGACTTTTCTCCTGGGGTATGTGACAGGAAGGGAACCTTTTCAGCACAGTGTGACACCACCAGCATCAGCAGCCACCCCGTTCTGGCGTGAGGGAGACTGTCCCTCGTTAATCAGCATTTAATTAAAGGACATGCTGACATTTGGAAATCAGAAGCAAGTCTCCTGTGTGGGCTGGCTCCCTCTCCTTGCCTTCATCTTGCCTTTTCTCTGAATCACTTGCTGACATTTTGCCAGACGGCCATGCATTTGTCTCCTTCCCCTTTTCAATTTAAAAAATAAACAGAGGAGGAGGAAAGCTGCACTGCTGCTCCTTTGGGAGAGGATGATGCGAAGGCCTAGGAGGCTCCGGCAGTCAATGGCGGGACTGCGCGTTGCTCTCAACAGTCTGTCAAGACAAGGAACGAGCAGACAAGTGCCTAATTACTCCTTGTTGTAAGCCATGCCAAAAATTCCTGCTAGGCCTTGTCTAGACGGAAGTGCAAAGGGCCGCTGTCAGCTTTTGCTACCATTTTCTAAGAAGTATAGTGTAGTGAATGCAAGCATCCCTGCATGTCATGGCTAAAGCATGATGCCTTCCTTGTTGCTCTTTGGATACAATCCTTTGTGCACTGACTTAGGCTCACGTTCTACTGAACTAGATTCTACACAGCCATACTTTCCCCATCTCAGACACCTTGTCTCCTGCCGGTAAGGTCAAGGCAGTCCCATAATATCAGCTGTGCTGATAATATCTAATGTAGATTCTATATTGTCAGGAAACTAACCACTCTTGCCTATTTATACAAGTTGTTAGAAAAACACAAATCTAGTTTTGGGGCGGGTGGGTCAACTTATGTTAATTTCAGGGGCTTTTAAAAATATGGATTGTATCCAGCGAAGTCATCCTGTTTGTACAATGATTTCCATCTGCTCAACTGGACTTCCTTTCCTTCTGCCCCCCGTGCATAGGAGCCAGCTCCTAGGGGCCAAGGTCCCTTTGCTCCCCCACAAAATATTTGAGGGCCTGGGTGCCCCCCCCAGTTGGTGGGCATTGCTATTCAAATAGTGTGTGCACGCCACACCTTGTGATCAATTACGCATGGAAGGACTTACCTGGACCCCCCAATATTTTATTCAAGTTGGCACCCCTGCCCCCATGTGCCCCCCATGTGCTCCAGAGGGGGTTGGAGAACCCGCAGAACAGACAGGGAGAAGCGAAGGAGAGGAAGTCCCCTTGTGCAGGCAGAAGTCCTTGCAATAATGGGGCAACTTTGCTGGATACAGCTCAGTGTATTTATTTTAATTAGTGGCCAAGGGTTTATTGAAGCCTCATGCCCTGGAAGAGATCTTGCTAATTTTTTTCTTGTTTTTCCTTGTTTGCCCGAGTGAGGGAGAAACCTTGAGAGCCCTTCTGCTGCTCATACAGAGGAATGTATAACAGCAGTCATGCATTTATTTCAACACATAAAGCAAAAGAGAACACCTGAACAGTCAAGAACAATTCCCCCTCCTGCAACTGAGTGCCTCAGCAGTGCTATTTATCTTTCAAGTGAACATCTGCAGCAGTCTGGGTGAGAACTCATCAGCCGGGCTGCCCTTACCTTCTGAGCCGATCTGGACAGGGCTTGAGAGTGAAGCTCAGGGTTGCAACCTGAAGCTTTGAAACAGCTGAGCCACATCCCAAGCACAGTTTTCTTAAACAAAGACTACAACAAATTCTGAAACAGGCAGGTTACTGTTTCCTAACCCAACTCCGGTGGTGTCCTGGCTCCCGCTTGAAACATGCAAACAGAGGCTGTTACTTGTTAGTAAGAAAGATATATTTATCCGGGCAGGCAATGGTACAGGCTGCGCAGCAGATACAGTGCTCAGAAACCATGACTCTGGGGTTCAAGAACAGGGACTCTTCCAAGGTCACACCCTTCCCAGGCCTTGCTTTGCACCTTCCTCAATGGCCTTTGCCTGCGTAAAATGTGTCCTTGAGCTGCCTCTTGTTTGCCTGGATGTGTGATGTGTGTGTGTGTGTGTGTGTGTGTGTGTGTGTGTGTAAATGTATAAGGTAAAAGTATCCCTGACCATTAGGTCCAGTCGTGACCGACTCTGGGGTTGCTGTGCTCATCTCGCTTTATTGGCTGAGGGAGCTGGCGTACAGCTTCTGGGTCATGTGGCCAGCATGACTAAGCCGCTTCTGGCGAACCAGAGCAGCGCACGGAAACACTGTTTACCTTCCCACCGGACCTATTTATCTACTTGCACTTTGACGTGCTTTTGAACTGCTAGGTTGGCAGGAGCAGGGACCTAGCAACGGGAGCTCACCCCGTAACGGGGATTCGAACCGCCAACCTTCTGATCGGCAAGTCCTAGGCTCTGTGGTTTAACCCACAGCGCCACCCACGTCCCCCCGTATAAATGTATATATGTATCTAAAATGACCTAATTGCTGAGTGAGGGATGTAAAGTAGAGATGTGGTGAAGTTTCATCCAGGTTTACAGCAAGCGTCAGCAAACTTTTTCAGCCGTGGGCCGGTCCACTGTCCCTCAGACCTTGTGGGGGGCTGGACTATATTGGGGGGGGGGGAATGAATGAATTCCTATGCCCCACAAATAACCCAGAGATGCATTTTAAATAAAAGGACACATTCTACTCATGTAAAAACACGCTGATTCCCGGACTGTCCATGGGCCGGATTTAGAAGGTGATGGGGCTGCATCTGGCCCCCAGGGCTTAGTTTGGCAACCCATGGTTTACAGCATCCCCATTCCTGAGGTGCCTGAAACCCTGGCATCACACTGCAAGAGCATTCTAGATTGATGAGCAGATAGACTCTGCAGTCATTCGAGGCAGAAGTCCCATTGAAAACTTCAAGCTTGCTGCCATCCAACTGCCTTTGCAAACTCCCAGGCCCCCCTCTCCGCATTAGGTGCTTCCTGCCTCCCACACCTTCTGCTACTTTTGAAGCTGGTCCAGAGTTTTTGTTTATCTCTGAACCCATTCCAGGGATGGAGAAATGCAATCAGCAGTGAGCGATGGGGAGAGGAAGGCGAGGTGGGGGCGGGGGGGGAGCCTTCACCATTCGCTTCCCCTCGGCTGCTCATTTCAGCCTTCTTTCAAGCAGAAATTACTCGCATTAATCAAGGGAGAGAATGTGTTTGCAGCCCTGCGAATCTGGTGCCTGGAATCAAATTCCATCAGTGGCAGCGGGAGGACAGGAGCCTCTATCTCTGTCACACATGGCCTAATAGAGCCATCACCGGAGGAAATTGGATGTGAGAATTCTCCCAAATAAATCTGCCCTTAAAAATACCAGATCTACATGACAAATGGATGCTCGTAACAGAAACCAGTTCAGATGTCCAGTGTGCCAAATCAGTATGGATCACCCTGGCATTGGCTAAGGTGGGGGGGGGAGGTTTTGCAGAGGAAGGGTCTTCTAAGTGGGATTGTGACAGGTTGCAAGAGGAGAAGGGGCACAGCAGTTTCCTTGATCACCGTGCAGGGTATAAGGATTTGGGGATTTTGTTGCTAGGTTAGGTGTGTGGATTCTAGGATAATAACACAGGAGCCAGGACTTCTGGGGAATGTATTGCTGCTGAAATAAGAAGCAGCTCTCAAAACCTTTGTAGGGGGGCATTTCCCTCCAGTCATTCCTCTCCCCACCTGGTTTGGGTCTTCAGCAGTCAGGTGCACATGTTGGCCTATACCTACCCACTCTCTATGTTCGTTCCCAGAGGCACTATGAAGGTTCCTCATCCTGCTATAGTGCCCTGAATGTAGGTAATATGTTTGAATTTATTCACCTACCCCAGAACACTGAGACGGTACAGAGAGGCAACTTCGTTACACGCAAACAGCACTATTAAGTGCATTGTCCAAGATCACAGAGGGAGGAGGGATGGAGCTCTGTTGCAGAGCAGCAAAAACAAAGAAGTGTCTTGTGGATTCGCAGATTTATCACGATGGACCAGAGCCCGCTTCATCAGAGTAAGGAACTGAATCCGACCTCTCTCTTTTTGCAGCTCTGTTTAGCAGACTATTTTTCTTCCATGACAAGAAGCAAGGGGAGTTAATGTCCCAGGTCTTGCTGCTTAATTATAAGCAACACTGTAGCTTCTGGCAAGTGCAGCCATCTTCCAGGCGTCCTGGTCTGAGCATTTATCCTGAGCTCTCTAGGTGCTTTGAAGGAGCTATAGTGTTGCCACTATCCGGGCGTGACAGCTGGTTTATTTTTAGTAGTGGGACTGGGAATAAGAAGGTTGATTTGCACTTTGCCTTAGGGTGAGCCTTTTGCCTGTGTGAGGGAGACACTCATGTCGACTGGAAGGGATGATCTCACCATCTAAACATCTTCTGCGTACCAGGCGGAAAGGTCTCCAGCTGGGGCAAATTACTGTCACTCCTTTCAGATCAACAAAAGGATGGAGATTTACATCCTGCTCAGGAGATGCAGGTTTGAAGGCCAGAAAGGATAGTTTTGTAGTCGGTTGGATTAATCTGCTCAGTTGCCAAGGCCAGAGCATTTCCACCACCTAGTCACACTTGTGTGAAGTGTGTCTACTTGAGCTGCTGCTGTCTCTCTGGGTTAAGTTTATGGTGCTGTAACAGGGATGAGTGAATACGTCCATGTCAGTTTCTCCCTCATTTTTTCAATCTTAAATTGGGTTCTCCATATTTCTCCCATCAGTTTGTGAGTGGTTTTGGTGTTTTTTTTAAATAAAAAGTTCTCATGAAAATCAACCAGCATTTCAGCATTAATTTACATTAATTAGCACACCACATTTTTGTTAACAAATTTACCTAATATACATACTGTTGCAAAGAAATTTTCCCTAATACAAGGAGTTTTTCTATATTATTTTCAGTAATATTTGCATTTATATGCACACTTTACCCTTGTATATGCATTTTTATACACATTACTTGCCTGGAAAACTACATTGCAAAATCCATAGCAGTGCAGGTTTTGAAGGATTGCTGTGTTTCATTTTGCATATTGTGTGGATTAGGTAACTTCTCCTTTAAATGTGAATGGAATCAAATTTCTTCCCCATCTCTTTCCACTTAAAATGTTGGTACAATTTAAAAAAATAATAATTAAGGCCCCTCCCCACAATCCAGCCCACCTCATAGTTAATAATTAATTTGGGTTATTCATTTCCAGACTGGTTTCAGGCTTATCCCCCTTCACCTAGCCTGTTCCTAGGTTCCATCTCTTTGTCACACACTAGCGGGTGGGGCCATGCAGATGTCAACACTGGAAACAGCACCTTCTTCTGCGTAGTTAATATTGCGCACTGAATGCTTGGGAACTGCGATATCCCCCGCAGCAAAGAACAGCCCTGAAGGAACAAGATGGGACTGTGTACAATGAATGAGAAAAACACATTTATTCTGCAATAAGCTAAGGGGCGAAAGCCCCCAGTCAGTTGTTATGTCTCTTGCAAGATATTACATTTTTCCAGCTTCTTCACCCCATTCAATAGGTGTCCACTTTGCAAGGAAGTCATAAAGACAAAAACCTGCTCTGGCTTCTGCAAAGGAGTTAATCACTTTCTCCCACATCAGACTGCAAACTCGTCTTGCCATTGTTCTGAGCAGTGCCCGCCCTGTACCCCTATCTATTCCTTTTCAACTGTGTCTGTGCCTGTGGAGCCACTGAATGCCTTCTGTTCTTTGCTTCATACCCAGCAGCACCAGATGATTGAATCTTGACCTTTATTGTTGTGCTTTATTAACTCTCTGTCTTACTGTGTGAGGACTGAGCACCATGGCAGGTGGACAGGGAGACAAATGCCATTTCCATTCCATGCACATACCTGGGGGTTGTTGGACCACAAAACAAAAAATTCGGAGTGAGTTAGTGCTGTGGATTTCTCAAAGGTTTTCTGTTAAAGAGGCTTCCAGTTTTTTCTGCCTCATTCTCAGGGCACTTTAGAATGTCTTTAGACCGTCAGTGGCTTTTGAGCTTGTTTTGTTGTTGCAAGGTGGCCGAGAGTGGCGTGTCTGTTTTTCTTTGGTGAAAGCCAGAAATCACCAACACGGCACCCTCAAGCATGCACGCTCCTCCAGAGGCCTTCCCTAGCACTCGCAGGGTGCCTCTGCTACTGCTCAAATTAGGCTTGAAAGAAGCATCCTATTATAGTCAATAAGACAGGCTGTGGTTTGTGTTTGGTTGTGCTTCGAGGCCCCAAGCCCTTCCCCCATAAATAACTTCACACTGACACTTAAATTTTAGTTTAAGTTATTGGGCAAAATTTTAGGCCACAACTTTATTAATTACAGCAAAGTGAGCAGTATTGGCTTAGGCATTGGCAACAGACTATAACTGACTCCTGCCTCTCTGGCTGGTAGTCTGAAAGGGTAAACGCCAAACGAGGGAGCAACATTGATGAAGATCAACCGAAGCTCACCCCAGGGTTCCTGTGGTCCTGGCGTGGCCCTAGCTCCTCAAGCGGACTTCGGATGAGATCCAGGGCCCTCAGATTCCTTTATCGGAATACCCTATTTCTGGAGGGGCAGTTGATGGCTGCACCTCCCCTCCCACATACTTCAGTAAGCCAATGCCTAACCGCCAAACCTTACAAAGTTGTGACGATTGCTAAGGGGGTAGGCGAAAACCAAGTGGCTACAGCCAATCTGCTCAATGGAAAAAAATCCTACCCAGCCCCTGCTCCAAAGCAGGCGACCCAATCCAAAGCAAGGCCAAAGACCTAAAATCAGGGAGGGAGGGCGGATGTTCAGCATCGCGAAGCAAGTGCCCCCAATCAAATCACGCTGCTGCTTTTATAGGCCTCGGGAATCACGCCACTTGCCCTGATTGACCAAAACAGCCTGGCGCAATCCCAGGGCCTAATGGTTAAGGCTTGGCCAACACCTAGCTACAACCTACCCTACAGGGGTGTCCTGGGGGCCTGAGTGCAACCAGGACCCTCATTAAGGAGGATCCCATTTGCGCTTCAAGGCCCCCAAGCTGTTGCCCCATAAATAACTTCACACTGATACATAAATTTGTGTTTGGCTGTGGACTACTTCCTATGTTCAGAGTGGTTGAATTGCCCTCATGACAGCAGAACCGGGTGGGAACCTGTGTAGCTACTAGGGCCTACCCTGGTATACCTGATTGCAGTTTGTGCATTGCCCATGATATTTCTCCAGTTTGCAAATATCCCCACAGACTCAGAAAGGATTGGCGACCCCTTCAGTAAACGTTTCAACAACACTCTCCCGCTTCTCAGTCATCCTTAGTTGAAAAAGCCCCATGGGTGGAGTTAACACAGGAAGGCTTGCCCTGGTTTTTAATTGAGGGACAGGAGTGTAAAGTGAGATGATTTGTAGAATGGGAGAAAAGGGCACTCAGGAGTATCCCTCAGCTACCCCATAAAAAAGCACGACAAAACCCTTTCATCCCACTTATGAGAATTTCACCAAAATTTTCTCTCCTGTTTGGAGATTGCCTGATGCAAATTCTTTCTCATTAATTGATGGGAAATGGTAGTGTGTGTGTGTGTGTGTTTTGGCACTAGCAGGTTTTGTGACTGGATGGGAACAAAGAAACAAAGATCTCTGTCCTCTTCAGCAAAATCTTATTGGGTAATTTTAAGCAATCTGCCACAAAAAGCATGGCGCTGTCTTCTTAGATGTTATTAAGGCCCCCTTCATGCATTATGCACATGAAAGTGTTTCCATGAAGGAAAGCAGGACCATGCTCTCCACCTTGCCCCCAGCATTGTTCCTCTTTCCACCAGTGCCCCTTGATGTCCGTACCAGACCCATAGCTATGGGGAGGCTAGCCAGGATTTTTGCCCCAGGTGAATCCTCGAGAGGGGTACCATTGAGGCTCCCAGCCCATGTGTGTACACAAATGGACATGGGTGGATGTGTGCCAAACCGGTTCTTTGACCTGGGTGAAAAAAAGCCTAGTTTTGCCCCTGGTCTGCTCTTTGAGCATAGAAATCAGAAGAGGGGAAGCCTTGCTACTTCTGTTTCTGTGTGATCTGGAATACTGCCCTCACAGGGTTAGAGATGCATAGAGCTCTATGCACATAGGCCCCGCTTCTTCAGATGTCTATCCTGAGGGCAAGTGGCACAGCCCTCTTCCTCTTCATTGCATGAATCTCCCTTCCTACGTCTGGTGCACCAAGGGGGTTTCAGACCACATCCAGAGAGTAGTTTCCTCCAGAAATCACAGCTCTACATGAGAAAGGGAATCAGGTTTTTCTGCCAAAGTGGTACCTGCCAACTAACACAGTGGTGTTTTTGTTTGTTTCTGTTTTTTGCTAGTAACTGGTTTAGGCTGTGTTATCTGTGCTTTCAGGGATCAGCATAGATTGTATGCAGCTAATTGGTTCCATGCGCTTGGGACTTTCAAAAGCCTCCCGGAAAAAGCACAGACATTTTCACAGCAAATAGAAATGAAAACAGGTAAAAGTAATCAGGGAACCAGAACTGGCTATAGCTCCCTGTCAAGTGTAAACCCAGGTTTATTACCCTGTAATGTGTGAAACAGCCAGCTGTAAGCCAGCCCCAGTGCCCCTGTGTTGCAGATATTAGTGTTTGTTTTGTCCTTCAGTGTTACCTTTCAGACGCTTCCTGCACATGTTGGGCTTCTTCTCACATTGTGGACTGTTAATATGGGTCAGGTGAGTCCAATTCTGACTCATATTTTTTCACCTTTGAGGGCACCAATTTCATAGTTGGAACCATGTAGAAGAGGAGCAGCCTGTCTGCCAATGGTGCTTGGGCGCCGGCCACATTCAGGGAGATGATATGCAAATTGCCTTAATTATGCAAAATATAATTATATAAAATCAAAATTACATGAAACGGAATTATGCACCTTAGCTGCATCCCTCCAGCTCATGACAGATTTCAGATATGCTTCTCTGTGCAGAACAAGTTGCCCATTGCTGCATTAAACTCCCAGGTTCTTTCTGTTATTTAAAAATTCAATTTCCCCCATGGAGGTTTAGAAGTATTAAACAAAAAAGGGAGTACAGAATACAGTAAACAAAATCATTATCTACGGCACAGAAATAGAAAACCCGAAACAAATTAGAAAAGGATTCTTGGATTTCTACAGACAACTATATAAAAGTAAGGAAAAGAATAATATGAGAAAGATAGAAAGATTTTTAAAGGAAAAAGAAGTGCAGAAGATCCCGACGGACAAAAAAGATTTTTTGAACGCCCCAATTGAAACAGAAGAAATAAAAGAGGTAATAAAGGAATTGAAAAAAGGGAAAGCTCCAGGACCAGATGGATTTACAGCCAGATATTATAAGGAAATGAGAAGCACCCTACTTATACCATTGAAAGTAGTCATAAACAACATATTAAAGAACTGTGAAATTCCGGAAACATGGAAAGAAGCCTTTATCACACTTATCCCAAAACAAGATTCGGATTTGACACAGGTTAAAAATTATAGGCCTATTTCACTGTTGAACACTGACTATAAAATCTTTGCGAGTATATTAGCAAAGAGAATGAAAAAAGCATTGCAAGAATTTATACATAAGGATCAAGCGGGCTTTCTTCCTGGCAGACAGATGAAAGATAATATAAGAAACATAATAAATATATTGGAATATCTGAATGCCAGGAATGAAAAACAAGCTATTTTAATCTTTGTGGATGCTGAAAAGGCCTTCGATAATATATCATGGAACTTTATGTTTAAAAACCTAGAGTATATGGAAGTGGGTAAGGAATTTTATAATGGGATAAAGGCAATATATACAGAACAGAAAGCGAAGCTAATAGTAAACAACTATACCACAGAAGATATTAAAATAACCAAAGGTACAAGGCAGGGATGCCCACTGTCGCCACTATTATTCATTATGGTGCTGGAAGTTTTGCTAAAATCAGTAAGAAAAAATGAAGATATAAAAGGGGTGTCTATAGGGAAAAATGAATACAAAGTTAAAGCATTCGTGGATGACTTGGTATTGACAGTAGAAGAACCAGTGGAAAGTATTGAAAGAATCTTAGTAGAAATAGAACAATTTGGTCGAGTTGCAGGATTTTATCTCAACAAAAAAAAGACGAAAATCATGGCTAAAAACATGAATCAAGAACTAATTGAGGAAATACAACAAAGGACAGAGATAGAAGTGGTGAACAAAGTGAAGTATTTAGGAATATGGTTAAGCCCCAAGAACATTGACTTGTTACAAAACAATTATTTACCTATGTGGAATCAGATAAAAAGGGATTTGGAGGTGTGGGGAAGACTGAAATTGTCCTTTTGGTGGAGAATATCCACGATAAAAATGAGTGTGCTACCAAAGATGTTATTCCTTTTCCAATCATTGCCGATAATTAAGGGGGCATCAATCTTTAAAGAATGGCAAAAAATAATTTCAAGATATATCTGGCAGGGTAAGAAGCCAAAGATTCAGTTTAAGTTATTAACAGATGCAAAAGAGAGAGGTGGCTTCGCCCTGCCAGATTTGAAATTATATTATGAAGCATCATGCCTCTGTTGGATAAAGGAATGGATTAAATTAGAAAATGGAGAGCTGTTAGATTTAGAAGGATTTGACAACAGATTTGGTTGGCATGCTTACCTATGGTATGAGAAGAAAAAAATTCACAAAGGTTTTGAAAACCACATCTTCCGAAGATCACTGATAGAGGTGTGGGAGAGGTATAAAAACTTGTTGGAACCTAAACTCCCCCATTGGATTTCCCCATTAGAAGTGATGAGTGTGAAAAAAATTAATATGAGGGGGAGGTGGATAACATATGGAGAACTGGTAACAAGAGAGGGGGGGAAATGGAAAATGAAAACTTATGAAGAGGTGAAAGAATTTGTTTACGACTGGTTACACTACTTTCAGATTAATGAAATGTTTAAAAAAGATTGTAAAATGTGTGGGTATGAAGGTAAAGAATCAAAATTCCAAGTGGAGGTATTGAATAATGAGTATAAAAACCTGTCTAAAATGTATAAAGTGTTGCTGGAGTGGCATACAAAAGATGAAGAGGTAAAAGTAGTAATGATACACTGGGCAAGAGACTTTGGTTACAATATACAGTATGATGATTGGATGAAATTATGGAATGAAAGGCTAAAATTTACGGCATGTACTCCCGTTGAAAGAAAATATAATGAAAATGTTTTACAGATGGTATATAACGCCAGTTAAACTGGCCAAAATGTATAAAACATGCAATAAGTGTTGGAAATGTAAAGAAAAAGAAGGTACTTTCTATCATATGTGGTGGGAGTGTAAAAAGGCGAAAGACTTCTGGGAAATGATCATACAATGAATTGAAAAAGATGCTGAAATATACGTTCGTTAAAAAACCAGAAGCCTTTCTATTAGGAATGGTAGGAAACGAAATCAATAAGAGAGACTGTAAACTGTTTCAATATGCAGTGACTGCCGCAAGGATACTTCTGGCCCAAAGATGGAAACAGGAAGAAATTCCAACAGTGGAAGAATGGAGAAGGAAATTGACTGAATATGCAGAATTGGACAAATTGACTGGGAAGATTCGATATCAGAAAGACCAAAAGTTTATCGAGGACTGGGAGAAATTTACAGAATATCTGAAAAATATATGTGATGTACAGACAACGCTTGTTGGTTTTGAAGAGACTCTGTGAAATAGTAAGAAATACTGCAAAAAAGAGAGTAAGAGGAAAAGGAGTGGGGAAAGGCAATATTATGTTTAGAAATGTGTCAATGAATAGAAATTTTTCGAAAGATTGACAGAGAAACTGAGGGAAGTCAAAAATTGAAGCATGAGTGTAAAAAAATTTGTTGATTGTATAAAACTTGTTTGGAAAATGAATAAAAATTATTAAAAAAAAAAAGGGGGGGGGGGAGGGAAGTGGAAGGTCCCAATATGCTTGGAGTCCCAGGACTCCAAAATCTGAGGAACTACATTTTTAGATGATGTATATCAGATGTGCTGCTTCTGCAAGCCACTTCCACTACACTAGAAGCACACCTTTTTAAAAATAAAAACAAAAAATTCCAGCCAGCTGAAGTAGAATTGGCCTTGTCTCTTATTCCTAGATGCTCTGGGAACCCTAAGATTTTGTATGGTGAGTTCTATCCACTCCTCACCCTTCACTGTGCTCTGCATCTCTCTCTCTCTCTCTCTCTCTCTCTCTCTCTCTCTCTCTCTCTCACACACACACACACACACACACACACCTAACAGGGAAATGGGAGTCAGCTGGGATTCTTTGGATCTTTTAGCAGCACATGATACCATAATGGTAGCAATTTCATCATGATATTAGCTGTAAAGTAAACTTGTGCCACCAGGTTTAAATCTGAGACCATGAGGACTAGAAACTAGGATTTAAAAAAATTATAAAGCTGAAATCTGGGCCCATTTGGCACACATGCTAATTTATACATGCAGAGTCCCAAGTACTGTCAACAAATCTAAAATGTGACAAATAATTTGACACACACACAAATTCATGAAGAGGCACGCAGACACCTTGCACAATTCTGAACCATCTAACATAACCGTATCATATATTTGTTGGCAGTACTCCAATTACTGACCCAGCACAGTTCCCTTAGTGAGGTACAGCTAAACATAGTCACATACTGCTGATGAGAGGAAAGTGTGTGTGTGTGTGTTTGTGTTGAAAGAGAGAGAGGAGTGAATGTGCCTCTGGGAGCGAAGGCCCCATTCCCACAGGCAATACCAGAGGTGGGGTCTACTTGCTAAAGCATGACAGGCAGCTTGCTGGCCGCAAGGGAATATTGATTACTTTTACAGTGTAAAGTGACAGAGCCTATTTGGATGATGTAATGAAGACAGATGATTCTGGTCTCCTCTCTGCTCAGCTTGGAGGAGGAGCTGAGGAGGGGGAAAGGAATCATCAATCAGATCCTGAAGACACACTCCATCGCTTTCTCCACCTTTGCTCCCCCCCCCCCGCCCCGCCTGGTCCCTTTCTCCCATCACATTCCCCCAGGCCTCTTTGTTCACACCTCTAGGCTATTCCGCACCCCTCCCTCCCTTAACCTTCTTTTCCGTTGCAGCTCATTTTCTCAGAAATGAGCTGGCTCCCTATTAATTGCCCTGCCTCCACCGATGCAACAGCCGCTGATCATTCCGTTCTCATTAGTGCAGTCTCTGCCCGTGTCTCTGAGAGCTGGGGGAAGCCATTCAAACCCCTTTTTAATAAGCAAAGAGATGAAACAAGGTATGGCTATTGAACGACTAACCCAAGACCTCACAGCACATGTGTGTGAGAAAGAGGACAGGGACCTGAACCAATGTCCACTGTGGATCTTGCTCCTGCAGGAAGTAGTGATGGCCACAACCTTGGATGGCTTTAAATGGGGATTAGACACATTCGTGGACTGTCAATGGCTATGTCCTTCCTCCACTGTTGAAGGCAGTATTGGTTGCTGGGAATCGGAAGTGGAGTGAGTGCTGTTGCACTCAGGTCCCGCTTTGGGGATTCTCATAGACATCTGCTTGGCCACTGTGATAACAGGATGCTCGACTAGGTAGACCATTGGTCTGATCTAGCAAGGCTTCCCTTGTGTTTGTGTATAACCTAGACAGCCATCTTATTTTTGACCAGTGGCATTTTTCTTCACTACCCCCCCATGAGTATATATGTGTTGCTTGTTTAATAATGGAAATTATTTATAGCAGGGGTCAGCAAACTTTTTCAGCAGGGGGCCGGTCCACTGTCCCTCAGACCTTGCTGGGGGCCGGACTATATTTTGAAAAAAAAATTAAATGAATGAACTCCTATGCCCCACAACTAACCCAGGAATGCATTTTAAATAAAAGCACACATTCTACTCATGTAAAAACATGTTGATTCCCGGACCGTCCGTGGGCTGGATTGAGAAGGCGAGTGGGCTGGATCCAGCCCCCGGGCCTTAGTTTGCCTACCTATGATTTAAAGCCTGTGTTTCCACACTAGATGCCCAAGTCAGCTAACATCAATATAAACGCAAAAACGCACAGCAAAATGAATGAATAAAAAGGAGAAGATTTAGGGAAATGTCCCCTAGTTCAGTGGTAGATCACCTGGTTGCATGCAGAGGATGGCGGGTTTTAAACCACTGCTAATTGCCGATAAAACTGGACTAGATGGGCCAGTGATATTTCACAAGGATAATCTATACCACAAATAATGTGAGGAGAGGAAAGGTGGCCTTCTACAGGAAAGAGGAGAGTTCCTCACTTGGTGTAAATAATGGGGAAAAGATGGCTCTACCCTCTCTTGGAAACTTCTGTCTGTTTCCAGCTTAATGAGGAGATGGGAAGAACTGGAGCAATGATGACACCCTGTTCCACTGCCCTGTGCAACGTGCATGCGACAGATGTTCAGAAAAGTAATGAGTTTGCACATTAATTTCAGGAGCTACCGCCCAATTAATACCTAGGGTGGGTGGAAGGGATGTGCCTTCAAGTTGGACGGCTGTTCTGCAACACAAAACCTGCTAAGGATTCTGCAGCTCATACTGTGGGGGAGACCGATTCTGAAATCTGCCTTTCCTTCCATTTGTGATGGTTAGTACTGAATGCCAGGGATGCATACATGACGCAGATAATGTCAACCTCATTGGTGTTCTGCAGTGCAACTTAGGACGCACCTTTTCCTTCCAATTTATGATGCAGAAAGAACTATTATTCCTTACTTGCTATCAGCTTCTACTGTGCATGACTGTTAGGACTGAAATTGCATTCCAGCTTCTCCCCGGTTGCCTGGGCTTCCTGATTTCAAAAAGACACATGGGAAAAGTTACTTTATGGTGTCTTCCCCTGAGTTTTATTTGAAGTGTGGGAAGCTGGAGCAGCGAGGACTCCTGAGAGCAGCATACTTACTGATTTTGTTTTTAAGTTCATCTTGGAGTGTTGGACTAGGACTTGTGAAACCAGGCTTCCAGTCCTCACTTGGCCAAGGAGCTCACTGGGTGACTTTGGGGCAGTCATTGTCTCTCAGGCTACCTCACAGGGCTGTTGTGGAGACGAGAATAAGTGGTGTTTGCCACCTTGAGCTCTTTGGAGAAAAGGTAGGATATAAATGTAATAGCAAATAAATAACAGTGGCAGGCCAACTGTATTATGAGGATGGGGCACTGAAAATTCATGCTATGTGTCACATTAGTGACCTCTAGGAGCAGGGAAAACTTCATAGGGGATTTCTTAAAGGCCTGGATACCTCTCTCCGTTGTATGCAGGGATTAGGATGCTGCTATAGCTGTGATACACAACACTGCTACTAAAGCAGAATTATAAAACCAGACGGTTAAATATCTCTCCATTCCAGCTCCTGTTTCAAATAGAGAACAACTAAATATTCATAGACAACTTTCAATCAATCTGATTGCTCTACTGAATTTTCATGGTGCTTCCATCAAGAACTTTAAGTTCAGATCTGCCTCATATGTGCTCATGAATGATGCTTCTGAAAATACCATTATGTTTGCAAATGCTGCTTTTGAAGTTCACAGAGGTGCAATAATTTTGTTGCTCATTAGCTCTCATAGTATTTGAGATGCTTTAATCTGGTGTTGCTGAATGGTTAATTCAGTGTCTACATCTGATTACTTTGGGGACACACAGTCTTGATTATGTACTTTGTGGTAGCTTGACTCCATCTCAGGTGTGCTATGAATATAAAAACAACCTGCCCGCCTTGATTCTAGGTGATGGGAAGTTCTGAAAGAAAATGAATAGGCCACAATTTAGATTTGGGTACTTGTCAAAGAAAACCACAAACTGCACATCTGTACAGCACATTAAACCTCTGGCTGGCATAGTATCTTAAATTATATTCAAATTAGCTAATATCTGTGCAAATAAAAGACTTGACTATTTTATCTAGCCATTGTTAGAGCAGATTCTTGGATCAGCTGCAGAGGGGTATCCAGTGTTGTTAGACTCCAGCTCCCATCAGTCCCCACAGTCTGTGGGCAGAGATCATGGGATTTGTAGTCCAACAACATCTGGAAGGCATGGCCACATGGGCTACCCCTGGTCTGATATAGGCTCACCCAGATGGTGATTTGCTTCCCATGTTGCTGGTCTGGTGTCACAAGCAGTGAATTGTGTTTACTTCAGGTCAATGGTATAATTCAGTGGAGAACCTGCTAGTGGAGAGTTTAAGGAAGTTTCAGAGTGTGTCCCTTCACTGAATTCCTGCTCTTTCATTCTTGTCTTGTGAATTTAGTTGATCCACTATTGTGTGCATCATGCCTTCTGCCTTCTGTGCCCTTGGTGCATCAAACAAAGTGGCAGGTGTCAAAGGGTGTGTTTGTGTGTGTTCAGATGAGACCTTTTCAGAAAGGCATCACAAAAGAGAAGAAGTGCTGCAAACCAGCTCACTGAGAAACATGAGACATGTAGACAACAAAATACTATGGATAGAGTAAGAGGTCAAAGCCATGCATTGTTGTGGAAGTGTTTCTGGTGAGCGTGTGGAACGTGATGTGGCATGATAGCACAATATCCTTCCTCCTACTGGAAGTGTGGCTCCAGTTTTTTCCTTCAATAATACCAAATTTGTGTAATTGTGGCTATGAAATCACACGTTCTTGCATAATTTTAATACATTTCTGCAGTGCACCGGGCCAGAGGCGGCAGTGGGGGTGGAGTGGGGGGCAGGGAGAATAATCTTGAACTACAGTTGTGAACTCACCAGGTCCAGAATAGTGATACAGCTGTGCAGAGTTCTAGGAGAGGGTGGTGCCTACCATACAAGTTAACAAAGTTAAGGCATGAATGAGCAGATAGAAGAAGGTTACTTAAAGGGCTTTTTTTCCAGCCTGAACTCACCAGAACTCAGTTCCGGCACCTCTCAGGTGGGCGCCATTGCCATTCTAAGAGAACGAGGGAGACGTTTATGGTGAGTTCTAGCACCTCTTTTTCTAGAAAAATAGCACTGGTTACTTCTATTCTGATTCCACTATATTTGGGATGCATCAAGCTTGGGGGGGGGGGCTGCATGAGGTGTTAGGTAGCACCTCTCTGGTGGGAGACACATCATGCTGTTTCTGGGGTAGTTTGTGCACTTTTGGTCCCCACCCTGCACTCAACTCTCATCTATGGCTCCTAGAAGTTGCCAGCATACAACAGCAACCACATCCCAGGAATGGCTTTGACTGGCTAGCTATACCAGGTGAGGGTAGCTGATGGGTCTCAAACCTTTGGTGAGTTAGGGACTGCCCCTGCATGTGAAGATGGATTGAGTAGACAAGACTAATAGTGGGTCCAGTCAAGAAGGTGGTTTCTGCATGTGTTATAGGGGTCAAGTGAGGGGCAGATGGGGCTTGTCAACTTGGGAAGGTAGCCCATCTAGGAGAAGGAAAACTCCACTGCCTTGTGGGATATCTTTGGGAGGAAAAAAAAGGCTAAGGAAGGCTTACACCAGCGGTTCTCAACCTGTGGGTCCCCAGATGTTGTTGGACTACAACTCCCATCATCCCTGAGCTCTGGCCTTGCTAGCTAGGGGCGATGGGAGTTGTAGTTCAACAACATCTGGGGACCCACAGGTTGAGAAAGGCTGGCTTACACAAATCCAGAGTGGAGTCCCTAAGATGGTTTGATGGTGCCTTGTATGACTCCTTCTGGCAACTCCTGCAGCCAAACTGGTGCCAAACATATTGCTCTGCTTTCCTTTGGACCACAACAGTGAGGCTGAGAGGACGATCTTGTCATCTGGGCAGCTCAGGAGCTTCATACACACTGCCCAGGCTTGTGCCCCGGGGAGGTCACTTTGGTGCTGCTAAAGCAGCAGTTTGGCTTCACCCCGGAGGCACACTCCATGGTCTCTTGAGACAGGTGGATGCCAGCATGAAGGATCAGTCAAGAAACAGTTCAGCAGGATACAAGCATGGGCAGAAAAAGGGGGTGCACTGGGGGCGGGCCGCCCCGGGTGTCACCACTGAGGGGGGTGACAAAATGCTGGGCGGCACTCACCACAGGGCCTGCAGTGTGCCCAAGCCACGTGTCTCACTTGGGAGTGACGCGGTGGCTTGGGCGCCCTCAGGCTCTGCGCTGCCCAAACGGTGTGCCCACCACCTCCCCCTCAACTGTAGGGCAGCTGAGTGGGAGCAGGCAGGCAGACTCCACGGAGCATCCTGCCCCGGCTCACCCCGCCCTGCGTGCTGCCCCAGGTGCCCAATTGGCTTGCTGTCTCTTGACTGATCCTTCATGCTGGCATCCACCTGTCTCAAGAAACCATGGAGTGTGCCTCCAGGGTGAAGCCAAACTGCTGCTTTAGCAGCACCACAGATTTTACACTGGAAAAGAGGGCTGTGGACTGAGCATCATAAGCAGACTGCTGGGTGAAATGTGTGAATGAGTTCATTTACTTTTGCAGTTATCAGTACCAAATCTCACAAAACAAGCTGTGCCATTTTTGGATGCACCCAAAAGTGCCAGAGCCCCTTTTGCAGAGTTCTGCATTTATCTAAATTTCCCTTTCCTATCATTTCCTTTGGGTCTGTGGGATACCAATATTCTGCATGTGCTCTGGAGATAGTGAGATCTGTAGATACAGCCACCAGTGGCAATCATACTAGAGTCTAGACACTAGATGAGCAGCAAACTATATCTCCAAACTGTGCTCACCTCTTTGCCAGGTGAGTCATGGGCAGAGCCCTCCATCTCTGGGTAGATCAGCCTGGTTCTGCAGAACTGGACTCCTATTGCAAAACATTTCTTAATGGCAATTCACTTCATGAAAAGAATTACAGAAGCAAATCTTCAGCGGCACAGTTATTTTTAGTGACCATTCATCCACTAAGAACAAAAGTTCTGTCAAGCTCCATTGTGAGGATCATGCAAATGAAAGCCGCCAAGCCAAATAATAACAATAATAATTTTTTTAAAAAGAAGCCCAGCTAGGAACAAAGTCAAAAAGAAAGATCAAGAGCACACAATGTTTGTACCATCATTGCTGCTTCTGAAAGTTGCACAGATGCTGGCGGGTGGAAGGGGGAGCGGAGGCTTCTGTTTTTCTGCCCAGCCTAATAAGGAAAGACCCCAGTGTGCATCACTTGGTCTTGAGTGCTCACAAGAACACCTTTATGTGGACCGATACATTTCAAAGATGGACCAAATCCTAGATTCCTATCAGGTCCTCTTCCCATGTTCAACTCCAGAAAAGTGATTTGGATGACCTGTCCTTTAAACAGACCCCCACATATCTTGTCACTCTTTATAAGCTAGTCTGTGATTGCAAATTGCCACCTCAGAAACGGACCTCAGGGGAAGCCAAAAGATACAAAGGAAGTGCTGGTGGTGAACAATAGATGGCTAGCTACATTTTATAAAGGAGGCGCTGCTCTTTGAGACACAGAATACTATCTGTAATTTCCTGTCGTGTTGAAATCATAAAATAAATTGAGAGTTGTGATTTTTAAAATCTGGTCGCAGGGAGACAGAAATAATATAGTGTGTGTGCCGGAGGGAGAGAGACTGCAAATTAATTTGGTGCTTTTTCACTTTAGAATTAATTAGGTTCTTAATTGAGCTTCCTAACTGGGTAATAATGCCCAGATCCAGGAGCCTGCCTTAGCAGAAGGTAACAGTGTGGAACTGTGCGGTGAATGTAAAGATCTCATCATAACACCATTGATGCAGAAGTCTTGCCGGCGCTGCGGCCCAATGAGGAGAGAGCAAGGGATGGGGAATAATGTATTCAATAACCTCACTTTCAGGTTGCAAAGCTCCTTTCCATAGCCTATGCCGGAGGGAGGGAGGCCTCTTCATATGCACTCGTCCAAGGGCTTCCCTCCCCCCTTCCTTGCACACACACACACACACACACACACACACACACACACTTCCCTTACAATTAGGAAGATACCTATTCAACACTGCTCTTATTGCTAGGCTTTGTCTCTCTGTCCTTTCTTAGCTAGCAAGCTCTATCCTGAGTCAATCGGTGTTCTTGCGCTCAACGGTTTGGTTGGTTGCTTTTGTGTTATCTCTGCCCAAGAATTCCAGCTCTGCTGAAGTCTTGAAATTAAGGCACCAGGGAAGAAATCACATAAAGGAGGAGAGAGGGGGGAAAAGTAAGGCAGTGTTCTTCTCTTTCTTTGTTTAAAGTCTTGTCTGGTGGAAGAAAGCATGAGTGACATTTTTGTGAATGTGTGTGCACTGTGTACTATATAATGTTACACTGTATCTCTGTGTTGTGTGTGTGTGTGTGTGTGTGTGTGTGTGTGTGTGTGTGTGTGTCCCTTTATTCTTATTTTAAGCAATGAATCGAATGCCAGTGCCTGTGAATGATAATCATACGTTCTCATTTACGCACACACCCATTTGTTTGAATAGTGTTTTGTTATACCTGCAATCAGTATGTTCACATAAATCTGTGGATTCTTGATGAATAAGAGGAGATATATTGTCATTCCCAAGAAAGTCACCCTAAGTGGATGCGAAGACAAGTAGCTGCATGTGGATAGGGTCCTAAACATACCCATATGTCTGCAGTGGAAAGATAAATAATGTGCATATGCACACACAATAAATCCTATTGGATCAGAGCTCTTTGGCTCAATTTAGATTTGTTTTAAATATAAGACAATTGTATGCAGGCATATGGGACCATTTGCTTATAATGTGTTTACTTTTGCTCATGGTTGGACACTATGTCCTTTTCAGATAATAGTTTTATAGGAGTGTGTGTATATGTGTGGGCTACTAAAATGAACTTTTTGATTTTTTGCACTCTATACATATCTTTGTTTATATGCTATAAAGAAAATTATTACGTCTGCATGATTAAAATGCTGCTGCCATGTGTGAAGTATGCATGCCTTTATAACCATAAGTTTATTTCTGTGGAGACAGGCAACATATACTAGGTATGTTGCTCTTACATACATTTCTTAGAAGTTATTTTGAAATGAATGCAGTTGACTTTAGACTGAGGTGTGCTCATGGAATCAGCCCAATCAGGCACAAGTCCTTGCTTATTGTCAACTGCCATCTGTGTGTATGAGTAAAGCCTTTGTTTTTTCTGATGCCGTTTGCAACCAACTGATGGCTGCCTGTATATTTGTGTGATCAGATAAAAAGTTCCTTAATCTGTTGCAGTCAAATATCCCTCTTTGACTGCAGGCGAAAGGCAAAGACACACGGTTAGTAATTACATCTCTTTAAAGGAGTGTGACCTGAACAATAGATAATGGTAGGTAGCTTGATTTTATTTAAAAAGTAGCATGCCTTTGGTTACAGTTACAGAGAAGGGTGATGACCACCTCTAAAATGCGACATTGTGCTAAGTAAAAGCTAGAACTTCAGCGTAGCAACTGAGAGTTTTTAAAGGAAGTCTTTATGAAGCCCAATCAACAGGCATAAACAGGAAAGATGAATCAATTCTCGGAAGGGAGAACCTTGATTAAAGTCATTTAGTTATTATAATTACTTCAAGGGTGTACATAAAGATGCACTCTGGGACAGCCTTCACCAGCCAGGTGTTTGGGGCTACAGTTCCCATCAATGGTGCTGGTTGGGCTGAGGGGAATTGAAGTCCAATGCAGCTGGAGGGCACCAGCTTGGCAAAAGATGCTCTAGGTGTATCCCCAACTGCCAATTTAAGAGATAACAGTTTGGTGCAAAGAGACTAAAGACTTTTCACTGATTTACGCTCCTACCAGTAAAGAAAGATGGTCAACATGAAAGCTCGTGAGATGAATAATCGTTTTCTCTGTTGGAAGCTTACTTGAGAAGAACACAAAAGAAAAGGGTGAACAGGGACATAAAGAGTGGAGAGAGGGAATGAGAAAGCAAAAAAGGAATAGAATTTGAGACTGTGTTGGTAGTGAATTTTGGAAGTGTGTGTGTGTGTGTGTGTGTGTGTGTGTGTGTGATCTCACCCACCACAACCCCATGGGGATATTGATTCGTGTTAATAGTGTTTGCCAGCTGGCATGATTGTGAGATGAAAGAGTATGTTGAACTTCAGATAGGATCTCCCTTTTCCTTTGATTTTGCCTCACATTTCCAGATCCTCTGCAGGTTCGCCCAGGATAAGAGAGACATGGCATTATTGGTCATTGCCTTGCTCCCACTGGCTTTATTTGTAATGAAGGTGGAGAAATCTTGTTTGTACTCCATACTGTGCGATGGAATTTGTCTATTAAAAGCAAGCTAGCCAGGGAGACACCGTAGTCTCGATGCAGACACATCCCTGCTGGGAAGAAATCTGCACTCCCTTTGTTTCTGCCTTAATATTTTTTCAATAAGGAGAAACTGCTAGCCATAGATTACAGACGGCGCTGGCACACCTCCTGGGCGAGGCGAAGTGCACTGCTTGGGGGTACAAAGAACATTTGCTAACTATTAATTGTTGAGCTATAGGATCCTAATGTGATGGAGCTGTGTGGGTATGTTTAGACTGGAGAAGAGAAAAGTAAGTATAAAAGGAACAGCTGAAGATGGAGGAGAATTGGTCTGTTTTGCTCCAGAAGGCAGCTAGAAATGGCAGGGAAGCAAATTTTGGCTAAGCATGAGGCAGCACACTCCCCTAATGGTGAGAACTGGTTGGCAGTGGCCCAATTTGCATGTAACATGGAGCCAAACCATAGCTCAGCAGAAATGAGGAAATACAAGTGAGTTTCTGGAGTGAATATTTCAGCCACCATGTGCTCTTTCTCTGGTCCTGTTGCTGCCATGCTACTTCAAACTAGTTTGGTGTGGCATTATGTCCAAACCCAGGTTTGCGGCTAGTCGCTGAGTCTGGTGTCATGAAAGAGGAGCAAGTTGTTAAATATTTAATTTGTAATTGTTGTGTTTTTTACAGCCAGGAAGGAGAAGAGACAGTTACTAGATTTTCTGCCTCAGCTGCCCAAATAGCTTGGCCTGCCTTGAATGCCATGCACCTTGACTTATGGTGGGAACAGGGCACCATTTGCTGCTCCATTTCAGGCAGCAAAATGTCTTGAGCAGCCCTGGGGGGGGGGGGGGAGGCTGTCCGTCTTGGAGGCATTTAAGCAAGGGCTGGGGAGCCTCCTCTCAGTGGTTGCACGCATCCTGCACTGCAAATCCTGCACTGAGCACGGGCTTGAACTAGATAACCTCTTAGCTTCCTTCTAACTCCATGTGTGGTATCCAGCTCAGTTTTACCCAGAGTACAACCATAGAACTGAATGAACACGACTAAGTTAGGTCCATTCATTTCAGTGAGTAAAACTTGGTTGAATGCCACCCTGTGGCCCTGATTCAACTAACCTGGTGTGCTAGTGGAAGCCAGCGCACAAGATCTTGCAAGTGCAATGGGATTTCCCCTCTGCACATCCCCTGCACCTCTCCTAAATCCACTCTGGAGGGTCAGTAGAACCCCCAGACCAGTGCACAGGCGGGGAGGGGAAAGGGGGGATTGTTCCAGCTGGCTAGGGGAAATGCTTGCACTGAAGAAGCAATCAGAAGATTATGACATTGAATTCCACCCTGTGTTTCTGTGATTCAAACTTGGGATATGGATCAAGATAAATGTGAAACTTTCCCCCCGCTTATGCTCAGAAAAGAAGGTTATGAATACTCTAGATTGAGCTAGATTATAGCTGTGAATATCAGCAGAGTGAGCCTATAGATGATTCAGAACAGAGTGTTCATATTTCCAAAACGAAAAAGAGGATTTGCTGATGTCCCATTGCCAGAAAACTGAAATAGCAAAAGATCTCTCTGTGTGTCTTGAAAATGTATTCTGTAAAAGAAAAGGGGGGGGGGATCTCTGAGTGGTGTGAGATTCTAAGGGTTCATGTTTCCACCACCCTCCCACCCATTTGCAATCTCACACAGAGCCCCTTTCCTTTGCTCCCTTTAATGGTCCATCACCCAGACAATCGCCTCATCAGGAAGCTATCCTGGGTTATATTTGAACACTTGCTTGATCCAGGGGTTAGAAGGGTCTCACATACAGCCTAACCCCACAAATGAATAACACTACACAGACACACCCCAGAACAAGACATTTGTCCCCAGATCTACAAACAGCAAAATACAGATTCTCTGTAGAAATACAACAGACAAGTAAGCAAAGGCATTAGAACACACATCATTAAATCAGCTAGTAATACACAATTGCTCTTTTAACCCAATGCCTGTGAAGTAACAGCTTATTCAAGCAAGTTTTCAGTCCATCAGGATCCCTTCAGGCCTTCCTCTTTCTCCTTGGTCCACACTCCCAGCCACATTTCTGCATCTCAGAGCTGCTGTCTCCCACATTTGGCAGTTCCAAATGGTGAGTTTTGACATGTTTAAGCCAGGATGCAAGACTTGGTCCCAGAGCTGCATTGCTCAAAGGCCTTGCACATTCTTTACACTGCATAATTAAACTGCACTCTTGGACAGTGTTCCAAGAGGGGGGCTAGGGATCTCTGGCAGTGGAGGAGCTTCATGCTCTGGCACCGGGGGCGGAGAGCAGGCGGGGGCGTGGCGCGTGTCCTGGGGGCATGGTGGGGTGTGCCACCTGCGGGGGTGGGGCGCCCAGCGCGGGTGGGTGGGGGCAGCCGCGATGGCACCCTGGGGATTGTGCTGCCGGGGGTGGTGTGCTCCCCCTCTTCCTCTGCCAGTGATCTCTGGCACAGTTTCCTATCACCTTTAAACTACAATTCCCAGCATTCTTTGAGGTAAAGCTACAGCAGTTAAAATGGGACAAAGCCTATGTATGTTCTGAAGATGGTGAAGCCTTGTGTATTCTATCCCTTGCCCCACCCCCAGCAGTCCTGATCTTATTGGGGGTTGTTTTGCAGAACTGAGACTCTATTGTCCTCACTGATTCCTAAATGAGTTTATCTGTCCATCCCTCCCTCTCTGCTCTCCCATCTCACCTGTCATTAGTCTGGGTATAAACCTGCTGAAGCTGCACATGCAGACCCTATTTTACAAATATGATGTGAATGCCAGTATGAGAGGCCTCTCTCTCAGTCCTCCTTAGGGTACTACTTACATGTTGTCAGACAAGAAGACGAAAGAGGATATGAATTTGCTTAACATTTCCACATGCTAATTCATATGTATCAGTACAGATTTCAAAATGTTTGCTAAAATTTAAATAGAAATACCACATGTCCTACCATAGTGGGGAAGCCTAGATCCTAGTTACCCCCTGGGAACTGAAGTTTACTCCTCACACAGCTACAGTTCCCAGCACCCATCAACACACTACAATTCCCATGATTCTTGGCACGGTTGCATGTTTTAAATGCCCTTTAAGTACATGATTTGTATGCAGCCTTGGACTGGGGTAGCCCTTCAAATAGCAGACTCCTTCCAAGTGAGGACTGTGTTCTGCCAAGTAGGACATAGGTAAAGGTAAAGGGACCCCTGACCGTTAGGTCCAGTCGCGGATGGCTCTGGGGTTGTGGCACTCATCTCACTTTATTGGCCGAGGAAGCTGGCGTACAGCTTCCGGGTCATGTGGCCAGCATGACCAAGCCGCTTCTGGTGAACCAGAGTAGTGCACGGAAATGCCATTTACCTTCCCGCCGGAGCGGTACCTATTTATCTACTTGCACTTTGACATGCTTTTGAACTGCTAGGTTGGCAGGAGCAGGGACCGAGTAATGGGAGCTCACCACTGACCTTCTGATCGGCAAGCCCTAGGCTCTGCGGTTTAACCCACAGTGCCACCCAAAACTACCACCCAAAACCCTTTCCTGCGCCTTCCTCACCATAAAAGACAGGTGAGAAGCAGTGCCTAGGCCAGTGCCTCTTGCTTTGAGTGTCTCTTGGTGGTCTCAGTTCAGCTCTGTTACCATCCCAGGTTTGGCCAAAAATGTTCCTGGCTTTTAAAAATTTCCTTAAACCTGGGTATATTTGCAGTAGACGGATATGTGACCATAAGAGAGAGAATGGATACAGCTTTTGCAGTTTGCTAACATGCTCTTTGAGGTTCCCTGCACTTATTATCCCTCACCTCCTTTCATCCTGAAGCTTCCAGTTCTTAATCCTATCGGGAACTTAGATCTCTTACCACGGATGAAAGAGGAGGAAGCTTCTGGTCAGGTCTGCACCTGGCAGGTGCAGCTCTGCTCTCCTTGCACTTCCATAGCATAAATGTCACTGCTCACTGAGACCTGAGGACAAACTGCACAGTATGTTAGGCACACTTTTGAAAAAGGAGCCGACTGTCAGCCATTGCTGGTGAGGAGAGATATTACCGTAAACAGAAAACAGTAATTGACAACTTCTCTCCTCTCTTTACTGCAGTGCTGCCTGTTTGCTCATCCTCTTTCTCTCTAGGCCAGGGGTTTCTAAGCCCTTGTTCAGGAGTCTAGTCCAGCCCCCACAATCAATTTTAACCCCCCCAAAAAACAACAACAACCCACATGATTCGTTTGTTTGTTTACTGGACACAGCATTCACTCCACAAATCACCCCTTTCCTGGCCAGCAAATCAATCATTTGATGAGTGGAGGGGAATTAACAACCCTCCTCCTCAGCTGGTTTGCCTGGATCAGTTGAGGAGGTGGGCTATGTGCCTCTGTCTGTGTGGCAGTATGTGTTCAAAATTGCTTGGACCACCTGCAACACTGACATGGGGCCCTGGGAGAATTGGTGAAGGGTGAATTTGGCTGATAAAAGGTTAGCTATCTATGCTCTCGGTGTTGCACCACAGACGGCTGGTGGTGGAAGGAGCAGCTGCAGTTCGTCTGCAGTCCCCCTCTGGGTGGCATGGTGGAGACTGAACTACTCATCCAGCCACCCTGTGGAAGCCAGAATGAAGAGGGTTCATGAGCCTTCCAGAGAAAGAGAGCAGCAGGCGAGTCATCAGAGGTGGCAGCAGCCCTCACAGAATCCTTGCTGCCCTTGTTTGTGTTCAGTGGCTAGTCTTATCTGATCCAGCTCCAATGTATTAGAGCCAAAATAGCCTTTAAAAATAGACAAATGTGCCCATGTCCCTTAGCTCGAACAGTTAAACTTTGTCCCTGCTGATTATAATTACGTTCCACTGATCATCCAGTTATCAATATATACAATTATTAGGCTTGCTAAAGCTTACATGCCTAGCCAATTATGAATTTCATATGCAGTACAAGGCTGAGCAGTTCCGTATTGCCCACACTAATACAGCTCACAGCAGCTACTCTACCTATTTGGGACAACTTTGCAGTGGCATTTTAGCATGAAAAATTCTGCCAGTGACCTTTGGCTGCTCAAACATCTGCCAAATATTCTCAGAATATTTGAAAGCTACATTTGAGATCCAGTGATACTTGATTTCATTTTTTGATCAAACTGTCAATATGTTATAGTATCCCATAGCCTTTGGCATACATGCATACATGCATACATGTAGTATTTGACTCGGTATGTCATCTTGATATTTCAGTGTCGTCAATCTGTCCACAGAGAACATAAGGAACCCTTTAAATGTTGCACAGGATTTTAGGATATTCAAATTCAATTTGTGTGGGACACCACTTGTCTTCACCACCAATCACTGTGAAGTGAGAGTATGCTCTAGAGCAGAGCTGTGGTTGGTTTGGAGCCCTCCAGTGTGAAGCACACTCTGGCCATGGGAGTTGTGGTCCAACAACATCTGGATGGCCACAGATTCTCCACCCCTGACTATAGTGCACCCAACACTCACCTATAGCTGTGCTTTACATGGGAACAGTGGCAGTGATTAGCTTTCTTTCAAAGAATTTCTTCCATCAACACTAAGCTTCTCCAAAAACCCTACATAAAGCCAAGTTCCCTAGCAAATATGTAGCTTGAAAACGACTGTGTGTGGGGGTGTGGGGGTGTGATGGCTAGACTGCAATCATATTTTCAGTATGCAACAGTATGTTTGAGAGCCTATGAGATTTCATATTTTGGATCATTCTTTTTGCAGCCAAACTGGGTGGCTTTATCTAGCAGTTGGTAGGAGTGTCTAATTTTGTTTTTTTCCCCCAAGTCACAAAGAGAGTAAAGGTAACCATGTTGGCTCATCAAAAATATTTCAAATTCCATTTTATAACAATACCTTTATTAGTCCCACCAAAATATCACAAAACAGTGTGCAAACTTTCAAGTTCGACAGAACTCTTTGTCAGGCCAGATGGTAAACACGTGTGGGATGGGGGAGGGCAGGGAGAATTTTTTTCAATTGATGCTGAAACCATGGAATCTGCATCTGGTCACAGTCTTATGATGGAAGGGGGAAAGAGGTAGCAGACATTCAAATGAGGTTCTTTTGAATGCACACACAGGGAACAGAATTACTAGGGGAATTGCCATGTGGGTGTTAAACAGCAGCAGTCGGAGCAGGCAAAGGAGGGAGGGAGCACAGCAAAAGCTCAAATCAAGTGAAATGGAGCAAAATGAAATTCATCTAGTATCATTTTAATCCAACGTTCCAGCAGCTGCCTTGGCTAATTATTCTTCAGCCGGTGCTGGTGGAATGTCAGCAGGCGGGCGGTGTCCGCAGGGAGGTTGGTTCGCAGAAAAAGGAGTTCAAGATTCTGCCAGCATTCTTGTCTTCCCATTTGCCTTAATTTGCTCTCCTTCCTACTGAAAACTTCTCTCTTTTTTTTTGTAAGGGATAATGGTACATGAACAGAGGACTTGGGGCCACTATAATGCTGAAAGTTCATGTCATATCAGATTGGATCAGATTTCAGGAAGTGGGACCAGATTTGTTTTTGAACCAGGAGGTAAACCATCCCCCCCCCCCTTTGCTGGTCAAAGTGGTTTAGTAAAAATGCTCCAAATTAACCTGACTCCCTGTAAGAGCCATAGTTCATCTAATCCAAGATACTCGACTCCAACAGAGTAAAGGCACACAGGCCAGTTTCATCCTTGGAGATATGTGTGGGAGCACTTAGTTTTCTCATTATTCCCCTTAATTTGTTAGCATTCAGAATTATAGTAAAGATGTAACAACAGAGAAATCGTCTGCTGTACTGAGCGCTCAGTTAATTGCCAGTGTCACTTCAATTTCACTCTGGGGGTGTGCAGCCATGCATATTTTTTGGCAGGGACCCCACCTTGGAAAAGCACTCACTGTCTTTCTGACAGGGAAGAGGAGCATATAGCTCTCCAGATGTTGCTGAACTCTCCTTAGGCCCAGCCAGCATGGCCAATGGCCAGGGATGGTGGGATTTGTAGGAAGCTGAATTAGCTGTAGAAAGGGGGTAGTCGGACATGGGGCCCTCAGATTGATGTGGGACTCCCAGGAGCCATATTAGAACTGAAAGAAGGGCTTGGATCAGGCCAAAGGGACAACCAGATGACCCAATAAGGAGCTCACAAGCAGGACCTTGTGGAATAGTTGGGGGAGTTGAGTATGTTTCAGTCTGAAGAAAAGAAGACTGAGAGATGATATGAGGCCCATCTTCAGATCTCTGAAGGGCTGTCACCTGGAAGATGGAACAAGTTTGTTTTCTGCTGCTCCAGAAGGGAGGACCTGAACCAAAGGATTCAAGTAACAAGAAAGAACGTTCTGATGGTAAGAACTGTTTGACAATGGAATGGACGCCCCCAGAAGGTGGTGGACTCTCCTTCACTGAAGGTTTCTAAACAGATTTTGGATGGCCATCTGTCAGGGATTCTTTAGTACAGTCGTACCTCGGGTTATAGATCCTTCAGGTTACAGACTCCACTAACCCAGAAATAGTACCTTGGGTTAAGAACTTTGCTTCAGGATGAGAACAGAAATCACATGGTGGCAGCGGGAGGCCCCATTAGCTAAAATGGTACCTCAGATTAAGAACAGTTTCAGGTTAAGAACGGATCTCCAGAACGAATTAAGTTCTTAACCTGAGGTACGACTGTAATGATTTCTGCACTGTAGGGGGTTGGACTAGATGGCCCTGGAGTCCCTTCCAACTCTACAGTTCTATGATTCTGTGAACATCTGGAGGGGCACGGGTTCCCCATCCTTTTTCTTCAGGTCCAGGAGGAGCCTGTTGTTCATGTTTGAGTAGAAGCCGGATTTGCACAGTGCTGATTTGACTGAGACTGTATTCAGACACCACTTCATTCCATTTTCATGATGTTTCATTACCTCATAATTTCCATGTTTTATGGTCCATAGCACATAAAAGGAACATTAGAAACTGGGACAGAAATGCTACCATTATAATCAGGATAACTAATGCAATAGACCCCAAGTCTGAATGCAGAGCAGGGCTGTGCACAGCTCTGATTGGCTGGTCTGTGCAACAAACATGCTCCCCCATAAGCAGCAGATTTCAAAGTGTAAAAAGAAGTGAAAATGACAAACAAATAAAATTTGAGCAGATAAACATGCTGTTGCTTGGGGGTGGCGGGCAGAAGCAAAATGCCACCTTGCACAAGGTAGAGTTCATTGTTACTTCTCTTAACTTTCTCTTAGCTTAACTTAACCCAGATACAACCCAAGCCCACTTTTTTATTGTTGACATTCCTTGGGGGACGAACAACCAAGAAATCCATAAACACACCCTGAGTGAGAATTCTAGGCTGGAGGCTGCGGTGCAAGGGTTATGCTTGTTTTCTTTGTTCCGGTCATGCAAGATGAATGGCCAGGCATTGCTAGGAAAATGTTTTTCCTCATTTCCCCTTTCCCTGTTAGACACTCTGGAGATCAAGTTCATGAGAGTGATTCCTTCACAGTGTGTGTGAGAGTGCAGGTCAGAGGCATCCTCAGAAATAGCTGGAATTCGAACACGCAGGGTTCGACCGGTAGCGTTGCCATGTTTCCATCCTCTCCCTGGAGTTACTCTTGTTAAGCTTGATGTGAAGAAAGGGTCATATGCCCTTTGCTTTGGGAAGTATGTGTTTGTGAAAGGGAGGTGGGAGAGAGGGAAAGAGAAAATGAGTGAGATCTGATGTGCTCCTAGTACAGTAGACGCAGGGGTTTTCAAAACCTTATTTTTCAGCTTCTGAAATGCTTGTAACAGAGAAGCCCCAGATACCTCTATCCCCCAAGAAACATTCCACGTATATACAATGTACACCATACAGTCAAACATTAGGCAGGTCCGAACAATAGTTTAGAGTTGATTATATCAGTTAAGTGTCTTCTACTCTCTGTCTTAACGGACTGTCTCAGAGTGAGCCACACTTAGCTGGCGGTGAAGAGACAACATGGTAATTTCCAGTGTACTGAATAAACATGAACCATACTGTTTTGAAATTGTCTTTGGCCTTTGTGTTCCTTCATGAGGTGTTTCGTTAGTTTCTCCATAACAGCTTTGTTCTATAGTGCATCTCACCATACCTCTAGAGACAAGTTAGCAGCCGTTTTCCAATATTGTGTTTATATATTTCCAGCTGTACACATGAAAAAGATCAATAGGTCCTTAAACAATCAGTACTTATGGCCATCTATAAACATATTAAATAACAACCGCCATGTTTGGCTCCACCCTCGACTCCTCCTGACGTCAAACGCCTGCAACGTTGCCCCCCACCCCATCGCCCTTGCAAGTGGGCACCTCTGGACAGGTGTAACCTGCAATGTATACTGATATTTTGTCAGTGACACCACTTTGTAGACTCAATCTGACTCCTTCTATGCTGTTTTCCCTCTTTTAATCCCCTTCTTCTAATCTTCTTTCCTCCCCGCTCTCCTCAGTCATATCCAGATCACTGAAGCATAATTTACAACACTGCTTCTTCCCTCACTCTCTAGTTGCTTGTCAAAATTACTGGGGATTAAGCAGAGACCTAACAGTTTAGTCCTTCTTTGCATTTCTGTTTTGGGCACCTGAAAATGACGCCCCTCATTCCCCAGCTCTTCCTGTCCTTTCCTGTGTTCCTGTTTGACTCTGCTGTGTCACTGTGTTCTCAGATGAGCCACAATTTTCCTCCAGGGGACTTGAAACCCAGACTGTTCAGTTTCATGAGGAGAGGTGCTCTTGCTGCTGCAAGGGAAAGATGGAAAAGTTCTCAGCTTGCTGATAGGAATGTAATAGGTACTCAGAGCAGCTTTTCCTTGGGCTGAATTGTTGTGGTGTTTTGGTTGTGCTAAGTAAGGGAAGAGACTGAGGCTGTGTCAACATCAATCACGAGGAGCCTGATGGGCAGGAGATGGGCAATACAACACCCCTCCCCGACCAGATTGGCTTTTGAATCTTATTTCAGCAGCAGTGATGGGACAGCATCTTCCACCACATCTGAGGAGAGTAGGCTGCTTAGGGCAGGGGTAGGCAACCTAAGGCCCGTGGGCCAAATGCAGCCCAATTGCCTTCTCAATCCGGTCCACGGATGGTCCAGGAATCAGTGTGTTTTTACATCAGTAGAATGTGTGCTTTTATTTAAAATGCATCTCTGGGTTATTTGTGGGGTATAGGTCTGAGGGACGTTGGACTGGCCCACGGCTGAAAAAGGTTGCTGACCCCTGGCTTAGGGCATGGGAGAGGAACCTGGTCTGGCCTTATCTTCCCTACTCTCTGCAGGCCACCCACCTGTCAATGACCTGATGCCACAATGCTACCAGGCTTCACCATGCACGGTATGGAAAGAGCCTGATCGGCAGCCTTGAAGTCTTGATCCAGCAGCTGATGAGTGGTGATTTCTAGCCTGTTTTCTGCATGGATTGGCTATGCAATTGAGTTTCCCACTCCTGACATCATGCCTTATCTTTAAAAACTTGTTGGCACACCTTCATCTCTTTTGAACTTCTCGCCTTTCCCCCAAATTCCTGGATTGTGACTCCCGAGCCTTGTGTCTACGGCTCAGCCTTGCCATTACTTGCTTGAACAAAACCCTCCTTCTTACTATAAGTAAGAGCCTTTGCTTGCATGTTTTGGAGGAAGAGCCAAGACATGCTTCTACATGGTCTAGTGGCAGCATACATGCAGAAGAACCACAAAGATGGTGTACAAACCCCTGCTATCTGATTGCGCTGAATGAGTCTGGATTTGGAGGAAAGCATGTTAATAATGGTGGGGTGGGGGGATTACTGTTCCTTAATGGTCAATGGCCAAGCTGTGCATGTTATGTCTTTGCTCAGGGGGGATTTACATATAGTTCCTCTTACTAGTCCACCATCCAGGCAGTTGACAGTTTTTAGAGTTGCTTAGCTACTTCAACTTAGTAGAAGTAGGTGATGTACCTGCAGACCATTTTCTGGGTCCTCAGTAGGGAAGGGAGAAAATCTGCCCCCCATTTAAAGGCACTGTTTACCTAATTTGCGTTTTCTGAAACAATATGAGAACTGAAACACAGTCATCCTTCAAAATATGTGCTTCTCTGAATTATGCAGCCAAGTACTATGAAGAAAATGCATAATCTGGGGCACAGTGTCCATAAATATGCATTTATTATTGAAAAAAACGTACAAAATGTATTATTTAAGGCAGTGCTTTTTTCTAAAAAAAATGTTTAGGGGTACTCTCATTTTCCTACTCATATTGAAATACTGCCCTGCAATGAGGCCAAACATAGATTCACAAAATGTTTAGAGGTAGCATACCCCTGCGTTCCCCCCCCCCCAAAAAAACACTGATTTTATGGGATTATGACTTTGCAGAGATGTGTCTATTGGGTGAAATTGCATAACATGTATATATTAGGAGAAATTCACACTAAAATGCTGGTGAATTTTCACAAGGACTCCCTTTTTAAAGAAATCACAAATTGATCTGAAAATGTGGAGGACTCAATTTGAGATTAGAAAAATGAGAAATTGTGATTGTAGCACTGAAAATAACCTTTACAGAACAGAAAAAAGGTTACTGCTATTGGGGAAAATATTATTTTGAAGTGCTTTATTTGATGTGGTAATTGCAGGGATTTTCACAGAGGAGACATTTCAGGCAAATGGCTCCCCATATGAAAATAAGGTGGGAAACACCTCATGTGTGAGTTTTACCACTTAAAAATAAATGTGTGAACCAGTCCTTTGCTCTAGTTCCCTCCTAGGGCAGATCCATCCATATGCCTTGGCTCACATCCCTTGTTTAGTTGCTAGTAGTATATGAAAGAACCAGTATTTATGGCCATTTTCTCCTCTAGGTGGTAAATTTTGCCGTCATAATGCAGTGTGCTTCCCAAGGTACCAGGTAATTATTTGAAATGGACCGATGTATAGGGGGCTTAGTGTCACTCTATCCCATTTGGAGCAAGCTAGATTGTTTCATTGGTTGTTTATAGGAGAGTTCTCAAAACTCTAATCTTTTATTGCAGAGCATTACTCTCAGTATTTTTAGGCTGTCACAATCTGCAATGCAATTTAGATGAATTGTTTCACCCCAATGAAAGACACTCTAGAAGAGAGGTGGTTGACCTTTGCTGGCCTTATACCAGGCATAGGCAAACTCCAGCCCTCCAGATGTTTGGGACTACAATTCCCATCAACCCTAGCTAACAGGACCAGTGTTCAGGGATGATGGGAATTGTAGTCCCAAACAGCTGGAGGGCCGGAGTTTGTATGCCCGCCTTATACATATGCCTTTGGCCAATCTTCTAGGGCCTGCATGCCTGTGGTGGGTGTGGCCAAAGTGGAGGGATGGGGAGAATGTTCCATTGCGCAAGCAAAAATATTTGTAGTGATTTGTACAAGGTGCATTGTAGCATGTACCTTCATTCTGCGTTGGACCTTAGGGGAGTCAAGAAGGCAGAAAGGAACCTGCCTTTTCGTCGGAACAAAGAGAGCTGCCTGACACAGAGTCAGACCATTGGTCCATGTGGCTCAGCATTGTCTGCAGTACCTGGTAGCATCTCTCCAGCATTTCAGATGGGGAGTCTTTCCCCGATGCTACTTGGAGCTGCCAGGGGTTGAACCTGGGACCTTCTGCATGCAAGGTGGAGGCTCTTGCACTGAGCTGTGATCATGCCCTTTTATTTTGCAGGGATGGCCTTACTGTTAGGCAGAATGAGGATGTTTCAGAGGCCGGATGCAGGAGTGGGGTGGCAGTGGCTTCCAAGTCTAGCTTGCACAGGCCCCCCTAGCATACTGCCCTCATCTATCTCAGCACCAGTACTGAAGTAAAGGCTGGTTGCTGATCTGCGCAGCCTTTTTACGTGGAATAGAGGGAGGTTCTGGCGCCATCTTGTTCTCTGCCTCAGACAGCAAAAGGTCCTAGGCCAGCCCTGAGGAATCAACACAAAGGACCGTGTGTGCATATAACTGAAAACTGAGAATCTGGGAAGCTCTCATTATGCTTAGACCAGGATTAAGGTGCTCATGAAACTGATGCAAATGTGCTTTTGAAGATTTAGCAGCCTGGCAGCCTTTTAAGAAATAATGCATCAATGCCTCCAGAATATCAGCATGTGGCTTCAAGAGTCAGCCAGGCATGGTGGGAAGCGGGACTGGGAAGGCTTAAATCTCTGAAAGAACCAATGTGACTAGAGTAGACCCATCACAATTAATGGCCCCAGCTTAGGACAGGATTCACCTAATGAACCCTGTCAATAGAAACCCTGAGCAAGGATTTCCGCTTGTGCCACAGCAATTTCCCCATGTCCTCCCTGCATGCTCCCCAAATGGACCCTGGGGGAGTCAGAAGAACCCCCAAAATGCCACACAGAGGGTATTGTTCCATTTGACAAGCTGAAAAGCTTGCACAGACAGAACATTCACCTTAGCACTATGATGAATTCCATCCATAGTCGAGTTCATTTCGGTGAGTGTCCCCTGTGTAAAAGTTAGTTGAATACCACCCTTGGTGTGGGGAGAGCAGGGGTCAAATCCCCATAGCCCCCAAACTGACTGGGTGATCTTGAGTCAGCCCCTGTCTCTCAGCTTACTCCTCACAGGGCTGTCATAAGGCTAAAAGGCAGGACATAATATGCTTTAGAGGAAATATTGGACACAAATCTAATAGATAAAACATCTTTATCCTCTCTGGCCCCACCACACACAACTCATTAAGAGCAACGTGGGAAACTGAACACCTTCCTCCGCTTCAGATATCTGAGTAATACGCACCTCCCAAGCCACCTTGGTAACGTCAGCATCCCCTGTGCTGTTTGCGTGTATTGGGGGAGGCAGGCTGCGTTTCCATTCAGTACTGGGAGAGCTTGGCTGCCTTGTGTAGGTGGTCTGCTGCAGACAGCCCACCAGTTGATTGTTTAGAGCACTAATCAAAAGGGGATGTTTTCCCTTGCACAAAGATTTGTGTGAGGCAGCCTCTGACTCCCCTCTCCTCCCCACTTTTAAGGAGCTTAAAATCTTTAGTAGCTCATTGTTGTCATTCTCTGTATTAGAGTCCATTACTCATCAGGGCTCTTTTGTGCTGTTCCTGCAGATCTAGGTGAATTCCCCACTGGTTGTATCATCTGGTATTGCATTTCCTAACTCGCCGCCTAGATTTAATTACAGGCAGTGCTGCAGAGAGATGAAATGTCTGAAAGACAAAGCAGCGCTGAGAGACACTGGGGCATCCTGACAGGCTGGGCCTGAGCCTGCTGCTGCTGCTGCTGCTGCTTTGAGCCGACAGGAAACATGACAGTGTTCCTTGTGTCTTGAAAGCCAGAGACGGTGTAGCTAGGGAATATATACACAAATTGAGCAAATATATACACATCTCAGTGCTGATGATACCACTTTTGTGTGATCCTGTGTTTATGCTGGGCTGCTATACAGAGTGCCTCCAAGCACATCTATTTATTTGTTTATATATTGAATTTCTATTCCACTTTTTTCTCCAAGGAGCTCAAGGTGGCGTACATGGTTCTCCCTCTCCTGCATTTTATTCTCCCAACAACC
Organism: Podarcis pityusensis; assembly: GCF_964106645.2. Lineage (NCBI taxonomy): Eukaryota > Metazoa > Chordata > Lepidosauria > Squamata > Lacertidae > Podarcis > Podarcis pityusensis. The sequence continues at coordinate 40,641,971 of NC_138030.1, forward strand.
CTGTGAGGTAGATTAGCCTGAGAGGCCATGGTGAGCATCATGGCCTAGTGGGGATTTGAACCCTGGTCTCCCAGGCCCTACTCTGGCATTCTAACCACTATACCACACTGGCTGTCATATTAGGCCAAAGCGGAATTGCTGTAGTTGTTAGAACATGGCTGACCAACACAGTGCCCTTCAGATATCTTTGAACCACAATTCCCATTATCCCTGATGGTTGACCATGCTGGGTGTTGGTCCAACAACATCTGGAGGGCAAAAAAAGCTAACCTGGGTTATGCTGTTAGACCAGGGCTAGGGACATCCAAGTTTAAATTCCCACTCAGCTGCAAAGCCCACAGCCAGTCCCATCTCACACAGCACAATCCTATGCATCTCTAGCTCAGTGGGGCTTATAACCAACGCAAGTGAGTATAGGATTGTGGCCTTAGCCTAATCTATGGTACAGGGTTGCTATGAAGATGGAACAGAGGTGGGGACATTTTGTCTGCAGTCCTGAGATCCTTGGAGGAAGGATGGGATCAAAATGGAATTAACAAGTAACAAGCTAATGGCAGGGTTTGACCTTTGCCTTGTCCTGTAGGTAAACCTTGAGGGGGAAGTAGCTAAGCATTGTAGCATGCTCTGTTATTTATCAAACGAAGTGTGTGAAAATGTGGAATTTAACACTTCTCCCTGTTGCACTGAAATAGTAACACCTTCAGCAGGCACAAGCAAGTCTGCTAACACTGCCTTAAGGCATGCCTGATGAAGACTGAAGAAATCCACACTTAGTGGGTGAGATGCATCTAATGTACACAGGGAAGTTGGTGCCCAAATTAAAGTAAACAATTGTCTGGGTTTTCATTTAATTGGGGGTGTTGTTCTTTTAGCTTTGACCACAGATTACCAGGAACAACATTTACTTATTTTACTTACTGACAATGAAAAGGTGATTTGGCATATTTTATATCATCAATTATTTCTAAAGGTCTTTTGATGTGGAAATGGGTTTTGGAGGAATGCTCTCTTGGCAGGATATCAGCCAGCCTTCTTGCTCAAAGATCTTTCCTGCAACCTTCTACCCGCCCCACCTCCAAGTGTTATTGTTGGAGCAAAACAGTTTTTACACATGTTCCTCTGTGGGAATTACCGTATTTTTCGCTCTATAACACGCACCCAACCATAACACGCACGTAGTTTTTAGAGGAGGAAAATCCATAGGCATGCCACCCGTAGGCATTCCCTCCATAACACGCACAGGAGGAAAAAAGTGAGTGTTATGGTGCAAAAAATACGGTACTTTAAGGCACTCCACTGGAGCAACTGACCTGTGTTTTGTCAAAACACAAGGAACCCGAGCATAGCAAAGAGGTTACAAGTAGAAATCCAATGGCTTGCTCACCCAAATGGCAGAGGTAACTTGAGCAAGTATATGGCAAATAGGTGTCCTGCTTTCTCTTTACTTTTATTCCAAGTTTCTAAATGTCAGATGGGGGCTAACTTCCAGGATATCCTAGGTCCACTCTATTAATCTTCAGGTTTTGTGAGTCATGCTGCTCTCTTATGCCAAACACCTATTATTGTGCAGGAAAGCAGAGCTTTAAAGTATCTACAAGAGTGCAGCCTGCTGGATATTGTGGACTACAACTCTCATCTTCCCTGAACGTTGGCTATGCTGGCAGGGGTTGATGGGAGTTGTGGTCCCAAACTTCTGGTGGGTACCACATCAGCTGCTCCAGGAATATATATGCCATCTATATTTCAATAGTTTGGGAGATGAGAAGAACGCTGCTGTCTCAAGCACAACTTCTATTCTTTCATGCTAATATGAAGTAATTTGTTAGCAAGTGCCACAGGAGCAATAGCAGCTTGCGCTCTGACCCTGGATCACTTGTGGTCAAACTTAGTTGCAAGGTTTCTCTCACTGGCATCTCCTAAGCAGGACTACAAGCAGCTGACAGGGGCAGATATCACGGCCTAATAGACAGATAAAGTGTCAGGCTGAGGCAGCATTCATCAGCTTGGTGCCCATCAGCCCTGACTTCATTCAACACCTTACCCGGCCATGTTACTCCTTAGGTGAAACTGAGCCACTCACACGCTCTCAGCTTAACTTACCTCACAGGGTAGTTATGAGGATAGTATGTTATGCATGCCACCCTGGGGGAAGGATTGAAGCCAGCTAAAACAAGAAGCTCGTTACAAGTTCATTAAGGTTATTGCCACTGTTTCACAGTAATAGCTATCTAATATGGTTTTCGCAATTAGCATACGTATCAAACCTCTCAATGATTATTATCTTTATTGTTCTCATAACATGCACATTTGGGAAAATACTGCATAATGGCTGCTCAGCCTGTGCAGTCTGTACACACATGAAAGGTTTGACAATCTTTGAGTGGCCAATGGGCCAAATCCTTTTTGACATGATTGAGGGGGCCTCCGAACTGTCCCTATTTTGTATGAGGGATTCTAGCACACACCAGTAGTCAACATGGTGCTCTCCAGATGTTTCAGACCATAGTTCCCATCATCTCTGGCTTTTGACCACACTGACTCGCACCCACCTGCAAAACTGATTATTTGGGGAGTAATCAATGTGATGCTCTCATTGTCATCTGATTAGACACTGTGAAAGTAGGATGCTGGACTAGGCGGGCCTTTGCAGACCCTCCAAGTGTCCCTATTTTCCAGGGATGTCCCTGATTTAGAGAAGCTGTCCAGGTTTCTTATTGGATCCCGGAATATCCCGCTTTTCCTTAGGACGTCCCTATTTACATTGGAGAAACGTTGGAGGGTAAGGAGTTATCTGACCCCCAAGCTGTCTGAAGGCAATCCTGTATAGAGAAGGGTTGGAAGTTGCTCAGAGTGGCTGGGCCAACCCAGTAAGATATTTAGGGTATAAATAGTAAAGTAATCATTATGGAATGAGACGTCCCTATTTTCATCAGAGAAATATTGGAGGGTATGCCTTTGGTCTGAATTTAATATAAGGACATGATCCTGCTGGATCAGACCAATAGCCCATCTTATTTTTGGTCTTTGTGGAAGCCGCCCAGAGCGGCTGGGGAAACCCAGCCAGAGAGGTGGGGTACAAATAATAATAATAATAATAATAATAATAATAATGATAATTATCATTATCATTATCATCATCGTCATCATCATTATCTAGCATCCTCTTCTCATGGGAGCCAAACAGATCCTTGTGGGAAACCTGCACACAAGAGAACTCTCCCCTTTTGTGGTTTCTAGAAACTGATATAGCAATACTTGGATTTGGGTAGGAGACAGCTGTTTTGGATTTTATGAAATGGGATAGACAATTTACTGGGAATAGCACCTCCTGCCTGTTTGCAAGCTTCTGCACCTCATAATTACATAAACGTTTCCAATGTTTACAACCTCAAAGTGATTCTTATTCTTTAGCCTGGATTTCCCACTGCTTGAGGAAGGGAAACCATCTTTAGAAAGTATATACCTCCCTAAAATGACTTGATGGGAAAGTAATATGGATAGTCAACAATACCACTATTCTATACCACTTTTCAATGTACAGAATGTTTTTCTTTTCTTATCTCACCACTCTGTTATGAATCTGTCACATGAACCTTGCAAACCACTTTGCTTGTCAATGAATAATTCAGCTTTGTCAGCCAAAAAGTGGGCATCCCTCCTAAAATAAACAATCTCAGCTGGTTTTCTTCCAATAATAATTCACAGCCTAATGTGTTGATTCAGATCTGTGATGGTGAAATGTGACATTATTATGCTACTGTACTGCAGTATGGAGCGCAGTGGTTCGATAGATCCACTTTATCTTTTGTCAAGTTAGACAGGAGATTCACTGTTGTCTAGGCTCTGTCTGTACTACATTTTTATGATGGATTAGTTATTACTTGAGGAAGGGCTGTCGCTCGGTGACAGAGTACATGCTTTGCATGCAGAAGGTCCCCAGTATCAGCAGGTATGACTAGGAAAGATTCCTGCCTGAAACCCTGCCATACAGTAGACAATATTGATCTAAATGGGCCAACGGTTGACGTGGCACGTGCTAAGATTAAGAAAGATCGTGCGAGGGCATATTATCTTTAGTTGCTGACCTTTCTCCAGGGCCGTCACAAAACTTAGTTTTCAAGTAATGCCATCTGTATATCTTGAAGGGAGTAAGCACTAGGAGCAAAAACCTTTTGGGATATAATCATATTGGGCATATAATTCACTATTTGCTAGTCTGTCCCTTATGTGACCACAGCAATACGACAAGTATTTCTTGATTTCTATGTAGACTGATGTGATAATAACAGTACTATACAGATGTACCACTATGCATAAGGAGGAAATTTAGTGTCCTCCAATAATAATAATAATAATAATAATAATAATAATAATAATAATTTTTCTCTTTCTCCTCTTGCCCTTTCCTTTTTGTTATTGCCTTCCTTCTGGGTCTGTCCTGGTTAACATATCCTTTCACCTAGTTTTCCTCTTGGTTGGAAGATTTCAGTTTCAGCTTTATATATATAGATCTGGTTTGCTTAGCCAGAGCTTAGCACAAATGAGCAGGTTCCTGGGCTGAAGATCACAGCTGCTGCACTTCTCCCCTGGTCCTGGGGCTGGTTTGGCTCTTAGTGTTACTTTCAAAGCTGGGCCAGTGGTTTGTCTCACTCCAGACAATCTGCAAGCCGCCATCAGTGTTTGTTCTTGGGTTATCACTTGTGCTTTGTCTGGGAGGACACAAACCATGAGTTTGTGATGTATGTAATGGTATGTAATGGGTTCAGATGTAATGCTAAGCCAAACCATGGTTTAACCCTGGGTAGTGAGGCAGCAGCAGGACTGGGGGAAAAGTGCTAAGGGGAACCGGTTAAGGGGAGTGTTGGGGATGAAGAGTGGACATGGCAACATTGCAGCTCCTCTTATTTACAGCATTTCTGCACCACAGTGGAAAGTTCTGCTTAATTGTTTTTAATCAATAAAATGTTAATAATAGCAACAAAATCAAATATTTTCCCACAGTATTGGGTTAAAACATAACAATCAATTATTTGTAAATAACCAGGTTTATATTACCTATATGCTGCCAAGAAACTATGCATCCTTTTTAAAAATATGAATTCTGTTAATGGTTTTAACTGAATTGGCTTCATTGCGTGCTAAATATGTTGGACATGGCTTTTCTTTATAATAGATGTTTAACAAATATTGTAAATCTGCATTATATCTTGCTGTTTGCTAGTCGGTTGAGGTTTCATCTTTGGTTAGCACATATCAAAACTGACTCGGTCCAAGACAGCCTCCTCGGTTTCATGTCTCCTAGCTTTTGGAGACTAACGTGTTAACTTGCGCTTCCTTGATGTGGTGCTGTAGAAATTTTTCTTCATTCCCCTCCCATGCTTTAAAAATTGTTCTGAACATTGGTTTTAGATTTCCCCCACCCACCTTGATTATGTTTTGTGCAGCTGCATTAATTAGACCCCAATTGTGAGCACCACGAGATATTTAAATATAAAAGAAAAAGAAGCATGTGACAATACATTTTGCTGTGTAGCTGCATTCCCCCCTTCCATTTCTTTGTCTTAAATATATTCTGTGTTTAATTGGTTAAATATATTCTTTGTTTAATGCTTAATTTCCCAGATGTTGGGACTCAAGCCTCATTCAAAAACTGTGATCCCTTTTCTTTAATCCTAGATGAGAAAGGGTTGCCTATGATGATTCGGAGGGTGGAGGGAGGTGAATATGGCCTGCCCTTTCCCACAGTGTGTCCTGTCTGAACACTGGCACTGAAAACCAGTGAGCCCAGGAGGGACGGGTTATGACTCAGTGGCACATTTCTGGATAGGGCTGGAAGAGAACCCTGTCTGAAATCCTGGAGACCTGTTGCCAATCAATTTTATCTATTTATTTATTGCATTTATACCCCATCTTTTTCTCTAAGGAGCTCAAGACCCGATTGTCTCCCTCCTCCTTTAATCCCCACAGCAACCCTGTGAAGTAGGTTTCGCTGCAAGGCACTGAGTAGTCCAAGGTCAACTGATGAGTTTCATGGCCGAGTGGGGATTTGAACCCTGGTCTCTCAGCTCCTAGTCGAACACTTTAACCACTGCACCACTCTGGTTCTCAATGTTAACAATGCTGAGCTAGATGGACCCAACAGTCCACCATATAGAGCAGCTTCTTGTGTTCCTATTTTCCTATCCCCTTTTGCTCCCAGCTCATTATATACTTCAAGCTCAGCCTTTTATCGTAAGAAGAGAATACAAGCAGATTCCTCCCCTCCCTTCTAAATAGATGTCTCTCCCCCCCCCCATCCTTTTCTTCTGAAGCTCAGGGAGCTCTACAGCCAGAGGAAAGAGCTGTGGTGGGTGGCTTGTGATGTGGGCCCAGTACGACTGTCAGTTGCGTTGCCAGGAGTTCTTTTCCTTCCTTGGCATGTACTGTTTAACCTGCCTCTGGATGGTAACAAGGGTCTCATCAGAAGCTCAAGAATGTGTGTAGTCATGGTAAACAATGAGCTCTCAGAGGGGACAGAGCTGGGAGAAGAATGGGCATTCTGTCACACTCCCTGCAATCTCTCAGCTCCTTGGAGACCAGGCGTAACCTGTGGAATGAAAGCACCTGAGAGGCTGGAGGTGGAGAGAGCAAAGGGAGGAGGCAGCTGGGGACTAAATTAACTGGTGCCTCGCAATATTAGGGGCACACAATAGGACATCTCCTACGACTTGAGTGTTAGAAACTAGAAACTCACACCCCGAGCCGCCATGGAACAAAACTGCTGGGGGCTCACGATTGAAGGCCTCACGAAAGCCTTATTATGTCAGAGACTCAGAGCACGTATATAATCTGTGAGATTTTTGATGTCCAGTTTTACGCACAGTTTTGCTATTTTATATCCCAGCCCTTCAAAAGGAGGCAGTGAAAGCTTGTGGATGCCCTAAACCTAAAGGCTGATAAATCACCCGGGCAGTTTTCAAAGCACAGGTACTTTAAGTTCATAGGGGTAGGCCAGCCGGATATTTCAAATGTACAGGGAGCTGCCTTATACCAAGATAGACCACTGGTCCATCTAACTTAGTACTGTCTACACTGGCTGGCAGCAGCTCTCCAGGATATCAGGCAGGAGTCCTTTCCAACCCTAACTGTAGATGCCATGGGTTGAACCTGTGGTCTTTATCAAGAAAAACATGTGCTCTACCACTGAGCTATGGCCCTTGCATATACAAGTGAGATTGCCAGTGTGATGCAATTTTACTTTTCTTTTTTAGCAGACAGGAATTATAGCCAAATTCCCCTAAAGGGCATCTTCATTGCATCCTGAGAATAAAGCTTGGTAGCACGTCCTCCTCTGACAGCCAAAATAGTGGATAGCAAGCTATTAAAAAAGTAGGATTTCTATTTCTCCTAATTTTCATGCTGTTTTAGACAATAGAAAACAGTCCAGCCCAAAGGTCCATCTAGCTTACCGTATTTTTCGCTCTATAGGACGCACTTTTTCCCCTCCAAAAATGAAGGGGAAATGTGTGTGCGTCCTATGGAGCGAATGCAGGCTTTCCCGGGCTTTTTGCAGCTCCGCGCCACCCTCCGGAGCCCCGCGCGGCTTCGCGCGGGGCTCCGGAGGGTGGCGAGGAGCTGCCTGCGCCCCAGGGCTTCCTGCAGCTCCGCGCCACCCTCCCGATCCCGGCGCGAAGCCGCGCGGGGCTCCGGAGGGTGGCGCGGAGCTGCCTGCGCTCCAGGGCTTTTTGCAGCTCCGCGTCACCCTCCAGACCCCCGCGCGAAGCCGCGCGGGGCTCCGGAGGGTGGCGCGGAGCTGCCTGCGCCCCAGGGCTTCCTGCAGCTCCGCGCCACCCTCCCGATCCCGGCGCGAAGCTGCGCGGGGCTCCGGAGGGTGGCGCGGAGCTGCCTGCGCCCCAGGGCTTCCTGCAGCTCCGCGCCACCCTCCAGACCCCCGCGCGAAGCCGCGCGGGGCTCCGGAGGGTGGCGCAGAGCTGCCTGCGCCCCAGGGCTTCCTGCAGCTCCGCGCCACCCTCCCGATCCCGGCGCGAAGCTGCGCGGGGCTCCAGAGGGTAGCGCGGAGCTGCCTGAGCTCCAGGGCTTTTTGCAGCTCCGCGCCATCCTCCAGACCCCCGCGCGAAGCCGCGCGGGGCTCCGGAGGGTGGCGCGGAGCTGCCTGCGCCCCAGGGCTTCCTGCAGCTCCGCGCCACCCTCCCGATCCCGGCGTGAAGCCGCGCGGGGCTCGGGAGGGTGGCGCGGAGCTGCCTGCATTCCGAAGCCTGGTGCGCACTGAAGAGCGCGTCCGGGCTTCGCGCACCTCTCCACAAGCCTGGGGAGACCGGCTCGGTTCCCTAGGCTTGCGGATAGCAGGCTGTTCTGGGGGCTGGGGTCGGGGGAAGCTCGGGCTTCCCCCGCGCCTGCCCCGTGCCTGGGGAGGGAATTTTTTTTCTTTATTCCCCCCCCCAAAAAATAGGTACCTTGAACGCACCTTGTTTTAGAGGGAGAGAAGAAGAAAAAAAATTTTTCCCCTGTTCTCCCCCTCCTATGATCCGGTGCGTCCTATGGTCCGGTGCGTCCAATGGTGCGAAAAATACGGTAATTATAATCTTCTGTACTGAGAAGGTAACTGGGAAAACGGATAAGAGCCTTTCTCTTCTCCGTCTTTCAGTTGCAGATGTATGTTAGGAAAAAGCAATGGAATAAATATGCAGAGAATGCTGCAGCTGAAACATTGCAAAAACATCATCTCCAAAGACAGATTTTATTCCATTCTTTTTTTGGACTATGCACTATTCTCCTCCTCAGACTAGCCAAGTTTTATTTAATGCTCCCACTTGAGATTTGATACGGATGTTTTGACTAGGGGATATACAAGATTTCTCTGGTTCACTCAAAAAATGCCTTGAGCTTTTGAAATGTTCAAGCTGAATGCCGGGGGGGGGGGGGGAGCCCCTGAGGTCTCTTCAAGCATTTAACTTTGAACACTTGAAAAGCCCAATATCCTGCTGCTCCGCCACCCATTCTGCCAGTCCTCCCACCCATGGGTGTCCATGGGTGTGGAGAGAAAACAAGGAGACAGTTGTTGCCCCCTCCCAGATCTCAGGACTCTTCCTCATCGACTGAAATGGGGAAATCAGCAAATACCTTTAACCTTTTTTCTTTCTTTTTTACAGAATTGGTCAACATTAGCAGGCATGGCAAGGCCTTTAGAGATCATCTTATGAGATCAAGTCTGTCAAATTCTACACAACTAGATACAAAGTTTGTTTGTGTGTGTGTGTCTGTGAGACACCTTGACAAAGTTTGAGGCTTTTTAAAAAAAGAGAGAATAAAAGAAATGACTGTAACTTTTTTAATGAATCAGATGAAATGGTTTCAGTAATGGAATAAACAACCTGGGTACAGAAAGTTTCAGTACGTGACATTTTAGAACTGTGTATCATCATTCTTGCCACCATCCATTTTCTTCACTGCCACCACCAAGGGACTAAGGCTGCAGCCCTATGCCAGCTTACCTAGGAACAAGCCTAGCTGAACTTAATGGGCCTTCCTTCTGAGTAGGCATGTACTGTATAGGCATGTGCTATGAGGAGCAGCTTTGGGATCCTGCAAGATCTGCATTTCATGTTTATCTTGCAAGTCTATTCAACTGAATCATGAAAAAGTTTTCAGGCAGACACCAGAATTGTGAAAGGTTGTCCTCAACTTAGATCTGTGAACTTCATGGAAAGTGGATTAGTGCCAGCTATTCACAGAGTTTAGTTCTGATGACATAAGCTAGGTACTTTCCATGCATTTTCTAGGAATAAGAGAATTTTTAAACGGGGCTAGTTTAGTCTAGCAATGAGTAGTCTTTCTAGACTTCACATCTCAATGTTACCAAAATCCCCTCTCCTCAAACAGGTTTCTTATTTCCATAGCTGAAGTTGTGGGGAAGACATTATGGACTCCCAGCCTTCCTTGCCTAACCTGATTCTTTGGGCACATTAATGGTATATTTTCCATTGTGGGACTTAATCTTCTTGACCAGGCTGAAGTGGTGGCAGCATTTCCAGCTTTCACAGTGCAATGCAGTCTACATGTAAGTGCATAAGCTTTTCTTAGAGCACATTGGCTACAAGCATCAGTTAAAGGTGTATTGGTGGTTCAGTGGTAGAATTCTTGACTGCCATTCGGGAGGCCCAGGCTTCATTCTTGGTCAATGCAACTCCCATTTGAGCGACCCTCAACTGGCACAGTGTGTCGGTGGATCTGGCTATTAACCAGAAGTTTGGCAGTTTGAGCCGACCCAGGGACAGCTGTGGGCAGGGAGTTAGACTAGATGACCATTGAGGTCCCCTCCAATACTACAGTTCTTTGATTCTGTGCTCCTAAGATCACGGAAATAAATGGGCTTGGATGCACCTGATTGTATGTTGAACTGAGACGTCTAGGTCAACAGAGTTAATGGAGGAATTAAGTGTTGTGGCTGGTAGGAGTGGGAGGTTTGGAAGACACATTCTTAACTACATTCTCCTCCAGTTCTGAAGTTCCCCTGTGGGATATCTTAAAAGCTGTGTGCAAAAATAAAAAGTGTGTGCCCAAGCAATCCAAATCCTGCACCAAGAAAAACTGAATGCGTTTAGGGTGCAGTGGGCCCAAACCTGTGGACCTTCTTCCATGCAGGGAAGTTCCTTGCTGAACTTCAGACCCATGACTAAGACCTGCTTGTTCCAGCAGGCATGTTAATGTAGTGTTCAGTTTTATGAGAAGTTTGCATTATTCTATTATTTACCGTAATTCTCTGTATGTTCTATTTTTATGTACCGTGCTTAGAAATGTGAATGATTAAGTGGTATATAAACATCATAAATAAATACAATATCTTACCTTTCTGCCAAGGAATTCAAGGTGGCCTGCATGGTGTTCTTCCCCTTCTTGTTTTGTCATCACAACAACCCTGTGAGACAGAACTAAAGAGATCAGGGTTCAAATGCCATGCTCCGTCCCACAGCCTAACCTACCTCACAGGTGTGCTGTCAGGATAAATGCTCTCTTTGAACTTTCTGTTTACTATTTTAAAGCACATTTTATACCATCCTTCCTCCAAGGACCTCATGGAATTGTTCTTTCCTAACCTTATTTCAGAGGGATGCAAGCGGCACTGTGGTCTAAACCACTGAGCCTCTTGGGCTCACGGATCAGAAGGTGAGCTCCCATTGCTCAGTCCCAGCTCCTGCCAACCTAGCTGTTCGAAAGCACGCGAAAAAGTGCAAGTAGATAAATAGGTACTGCTCCGGTGGGAAGGTGAACGGCGTTTCCATGCGCTGCTCTGGTTTTGGTGTTCTGTTGCGCCAGAAGTGGCTTAGTCATGCTAGCCACATGACCCGGAAAAACTGTCTGCAGACAAACGCCAGCTCCCTCGGCCTGTAAAGCGAGATGAGCGCCACAACCCCAGAGTCTTTCGCGACTGGACTTAACGGTCAGGGGTCCTTTACCTTTACCTTTTACCTACCCTTATTTCATCCTTACAACAATCCTGTTAGGTAGATTAGGTTGGGAGACACTGACTGGTCCAAGGTCATCCAACGGACAATCCAGATGACAATCTAGCCACTACACCAGCCTTACGCAACCTAGTGCCTACCAGCTGTTTAGACGGGACTACAACTCCCATAACCCCAGGCCAGCATAGCCAATGGTCAGGGATGGTGGGAGTTGTAGTCCAACAACATCTGGAAGGCACTAGAGGTTGGGAGAGACTTCACTGCACCATACTAGCTCTTCGTTTTTCTTTTCTGCACTGGAAATAAGACAGTGTCGGAGGGTGCCAGAAGAACAGAATAACTTTACAATTCTGAGGGACTTGCCTGCACTTGGTCAATGGAAAACATAAATGTGTTCTCAATCATTGACAATACGCTGATCTAAGCTATTAAGGCATTTGTTATCAGTGGGGGGAAATTCTGGTAGCTGTTGGAGGCTAGCTCTGCTTCTTGGGTCCCATAATCCAGAAACCACATCCTCTTAAGATATATCTCCCCACAATGCCTCTACCCCCCCAAAAAAAGTTTTTTGTGATAAAGGAGCCACAGCAGAGGATCTTTGCAAGGCAGGAGTTTAAAAAGCACATTCAGTACCAGAAGATCTAGGCATCCAGTCAAATATTTCCTTTGTTTGCCCCTTGTCCAGCTGCCAGTAAAGCCCTTTTGGAAAAAAGAAACGCATCCACCAGCTTCAATGTTCTCAGGATGCTAAGCCAGGACTGAATGGATTTTGCAAGGTGCTTAGTCACAGCAAGGGGGAAAAAGCTCATAATAAAAGAGGGCTCTAAGGCATAGCGGAATATTGATGCTGTCACTTCAATGGTTGGGCGAGTGATAAAAGGCAGGGATAAGTGTCTGTATCTCATCCTTGAAAATCTCAAGGCGCTGCCTGTTTGGGGCAGGGAGAGGCTGTAGGGCAGGGAAACAGCTGTGACCAGACAGGGATGGGTGAGCCCTTTCTGCCATGCCTCCACAGAGGAGGAGAGGCCTTCCAAAACAGGGGAAGCTGGGGAGGGGTGGAGGGGAGCTTACACCCCAGGTTCTTGGCTGCAACAGCTTAGCAGGAGGGACATGACTAATACACATCCCACTGGGGGAGTTAGATCAAAGGCAGTGAAGTAGATACAAGAGGTTTCTGCTTCACAGGATCTGGTTAAATAGAGCCTTTGTTACCAGGGCCCTCCAGAGTCAGGAATGGAGAAATACCTGATCTCTCCCAGCCTCCCCCCACCCGGCCGCCTCCACCACCGCCAAGAGCCTTGATGCGGAATCAGTTCAAGTATGAAGCACAACAGTAGCTGCTTGGCTACTGCTGGAGGAACCTAGAGGGAGGGGAGAGGAGGGGGGAGATGGCGGGAAGGGAGGGGTCCGGGGCTTCACACACACACACAAAATGAGTCAGGTTTAGTTGGGCACACAGCTCAGATTTCCGAAGCTGGAGTGGAAAGCAGCGTGCTCAGGGCTAGCCACCAGCTGGATTGCTTGGGTGCTTACAAGCGGGACAATCTTTTCCTGAAGCTTTGATGGGAGGTCTAGGAAGGACCAAGCCTGGCCTGGCTTCTTGTCACCAGCTTGAGGGCTTGATGCTGCTACCTGGTGCTGTCCTTAAGGCCTGCATACTTCCCACCTGCCTGCCTTGGCACCCTCTCCGCTGCCAGGGGGTTTTATCTGCTGAAGGTGAGATCATCTGCGTCTAGTGGTCAGACCAGAGACTTCAGAATAAGTCTCAGGTTTGGTCCTTTTAATTTGGAGAGGGGTGTGCATGTTGTACGTGCAGCGTGGCGACGAATGGTTTGGCAGCAGGGGGGAAGTGGAGGTGGTGGGGAAAGGTGTGAGCGCTTAGAGAGCACCAGGTTTGAGATCACTCTGGTTCGTTTATGCCTTGACCCGCTGTATCTACCCTTACTTGCAACTGCACAGCCAATACATGGGGGATGAAGTGTGGCAAAAGAGCTGGAGGGTTTGTCTGCTTTCTGTGTGCGTTTAGGTGCAGAGCATGCACCTATTCTTTTATTCTTTTTCACACAAAATATTTCTATACTGCCTTTCATTTGAAATCGCAAGGCGGTTTACAGTAAAAAGAATAAGAACAAATAAATATTAAAATTATGATACAAACTAAAACAGCGGCCGACAGACCAGGGAAGGAATAAAATTAAGAAATACAACCAACTGGTACAAATGACCAGCAAACATCCGAGAAATTAACTGAGTTTTTAGCAAGTGCGAAAAGGCCTTTAGAGGGGAGATGAGTCCATAGAGAAGACTAATCTGTGTTAGTGATTGAACATATAGTTGTAGGTCATTTGAAGCTAATCTGGAATAAAAGGCTATGACTTTTGGTGCTTTCACAAATGATGCTAAGATGACTTTTTGTGCATTGAACAATCTGCATGTCCCACTAAATCCAGTGGTCTTTATTCACAGGTAAGTATGAATACTGTTTGTAGTTTAAGGTTTTGAACACTTACTTGGGACTAAGCTCCAATGAATTTAGCGGGGCTTTCTTCTGAGCAAGCATATATGATTGTACTGTTAGCATGGGATGTCCTGTTGTGTTTAATGGTGCCAACATGCCATATTTAATATATGAGCTCAGTCAAAGCAGGTTTTTAAATTTGGTTTATAGTGGGAAATCCAAAAACGTTCAAGCATCACTTGTGAAACTGGCCTTTATGTATGCATTGCTGAAATTCCCTTCAGGCTGTATCTATGCATGTACAATTGTTTGTCTGAAAGGGGGTACACTTGATGACTTGTACAGCCAACTGTTGAGTACACAGACTGCACACCCAATGAACATTATATTACATGAGAATAACTGTGAGCATACAGCTCAGCTATTTGTGTACACAGGTACACATATAGTACCCTTAATGAAGGTAATGCTTGAACACCCCTACTGAGAAGGCAGGAGGAGCAGAATGGGAGGCCTCCATTTTTTTCTTTTCCCCTCTGTACAACCATAATGCAGAATACTGCCATCTTTTACTATGCAGGCCGTAAAGTAAAGGAGCCATTTCCACTGCCATACTTGCTCCTGGTGGTTGCATGGCTGGTAGCAGTGATATCATCAGGATAGGTCTCTGGGGCAGGAGTCCAGGACACCATGAATCAGAATGAACAAGAGAAGAGGACCCAAAACACTGTGGGCTTAGCTATCCACATTTTATTTTATTTTTTAAGTAAGGGATATAACACACATCACCATTTAAAAGAGAGCAGTCCCCCTAAATACATAAAGTTCAGAGTCTAAAATTACCTAAATGCACTATGTGCTGGTAGAAGTGGGAAGTTTCCAGACAGCTTGCATGACTCCTCTGGAAAACAGGAGCTGTACTCTATGGTTCATTCCCATGACCTTTTAGTGGGGGGAAATATATCGTACATATAGCATATTATGCATGTCCTGAGGGCACCACATAAGGCCACTGCCCATACAAAAGCAGCTAGACATGTAGCTTTCCGGCCTGTGTAAAAGGAGAGAATAAAGTTAACAGATGTTGCAGTGAAATGGAAGGTGCATATATAAGACAGAGGTCCTCTTAGCAGCTGTTGGAATTATGATTGGACATATAGTTTGAAACACAGAGCATGCACTGAGGATTACAGCTTTGTACTGACTGATTTATAGGACATTGTCCATGATACATGACCTTATAAAAGCATAAGGTGAGGGCACTCCCAGCTGTGTCTCCTGTGATCGACACAACCAAACCACCCTAATTTCTGCGCTTAAATGAACCATGAACTAATCAAAGTTTTAAAAGAAAATTTTAAACAAGAAAGGGTATTTTGTGTTACGTTCGTTCATGATCAAGTCCGCTTTTTTTAGCACTATGGAGTGAGCTAGTAAGAAGCACCCACTGCAGCTGTGAAAGGTATGCATATTTATTTATTTCCCTATCCTCCACCAAAGAGATCAAGGCACTGTACATAGTTTTCACACACACACACACACACACAGAGAGAGAGAGAGAGAGAGAGAGAGAGAGTTCTCACAACAATCCTATAAGGTAGGTCAGACTGAGAGACAGTAACTGACCTAAAATCAACTTTGGCTGAGCTTGATGGCTGAATGGGGATTTGAATCCTGGTCTCTCCTCTTAAGCCAAACACTTCATCTACCACATCATACTGGCTGTCATGTATTTGTGATGGGTGTTTATGGATGATGGGGATCATTCATCTGAGCTTGCCTAGATTTTGCAGCAGGTCATGCACACTGGACATCTTCCCAGCACACACAGACACACACACACATACACACACATACACACACACACACACACACACACACACACACAATGCTGCTTATTGCTCTCATAGAAGTAATGACTTTCCTATAAATACACATATATACATACTTTTTCTGGCTTTGGAAGGGAATAGTTAGGTCAGAATTGAGAGCCCATGTGCTTCGATAGCCAGTAATGTTAGGCAAAGTCATACCAGATGTTCCACATTGTAGGATGCAAGGTTCACTGCCAAGACAGACAGACAGACAGAGAGCGCGCTTCTGTTTCAGAAGTCTTGGGGAAAAAAGATGGATGTGGAAGTTCTTCCTCTACCAGCCATCCTCCTGTCTTGGTTAAGTTAGTAAATAAGCACTGTTGTTGAGCAAGCATGAGTCAGAGCAGTGTTTGTACAGAGAGAAAAGTAAAAGGCAGAGAGCCAAACCTTCAGCTGGCCAAACTCATGTAAGTTCATTGATTTCCACAGGCGCTCGGCAGATTTAGCCCACAAATCCCATCTTGAGCACAAGGTGCAGACACATTCATTAAAGAGCAGGAACTGTTCCCATCTGTAGGAAGGAGCACTGGGGAGATTTTGTTCTTCTCTAATTAAAGCATTTTCCTTATTCCAAGAGCCCTTCTTTCTTTTTGTAGTTTCCCCGGCCTCAGCACCGAGAGAGGTTCCTTTGAAAAGGCAGCTGAGGAGAGAGACCATCCACCTGAAACGCGGGAGGCGGAAATCGTACACTCAGTGCAACTCTCTTTATCCCTTTTGTCTGGGAACTACAAAGAGAGAGAGAGAGTCTTGTTTTGTACACCTTTCAGAGCTCCACAGGCTGGCATTCATTCATTTCGGGCCATTTTCATGAGTGATGCTTAAATCAGGTCTCACATTTCTTGTGTCTGTAAATGGAATTAAAACCTACATTGACTGGAAAATGTACATTTGGTTTAAAAAAGTATTTCCCTCTCCCTTTCTGACTTGCATAACATTAACAGAGGACACATTTCAGGCTGAAAGGCGGCATTGCATATTTGTGCAAACACTCAAGTTGTGGGCTTGTATTCAAAGTTGCATTTTTCTTATATGCCTGCTGCCTGCCATGCCTACAAAGGGGCATTTGAAATGCATGCTTATGGGAAAATGCTGGAAAATAATTCACTGCTGAAAGAATAGCAAGTGGCTTCTCTTTCACTGATGTATTATCTTTCCGTATCTTACAGAAAATTGCCAGCAGTTGTGCGCCTCTGCATGAGCCTCTGAGCATCATACACATAAAACCTATAGTTGTGAGCATAGGGAGTGCATATCTGAAATTGGCCTTGCTTGCCTCACCATGTCTTGTAGGAAAAATACAAATGCAGAACAGTTGGGATACAGTAAATTTTCAAACTCAATTTGGCATATCCTGATTTCAGTGTGCAGCATGGTGCAATGTTACTCAAATGTAGCCAGCTGTGACTGGTTTGGGGGCTATTTGTCATATAATACTTTGAGAGCTGGCTTTTTCAGAGGCTTGGCAATTCCTCTTCCCTTTGTGTCATGGTTAGCAAACAGATCCCTTGCAGTGATGTTTCATGAAAGGGGCAACGATCAAGCAAATTATACTGTACATGTTTATATGTGCAAATGTTTTAAATGTAAGCTTTTGAATTCTTAAGAGAGATTTTTGAATTGAATTGGAGAATCTGAGGCGAATACAAAGAGATTTGAAGGTTGATTTCAAATTTAATTCATCCAGTGAAAATATCTGGGCTCAATCCTAGAGACTTGCACTATATGATCTTTGTCAAATCCATTTTACTCCTCTTCTTTCAGGAGAGCTTGGAGTGCATCATTATTTTCAGAAGTTCTTCAAAGTACAGCCAGTTTCCCAAGTGTCTAGCAGTGTCAACATGCTCTGCTGATCCTTTAGCCAAATCCTAGCAGTGCTGGATACTTTTATATGGGCTGTGCTATCTGGCTCCACATGTGTCTGGGGGGGCTTGCTGGAGCAATCAGGAACTTGTGGATTTCACTTTTGAATTTATTGAGACTCATTCTAAGATATCCCCTGCTCTGCAAAAGCAGGATGAGGCCACTAAAAGCTTATCTCAAGAGATGAGCACAAACAGACAAAGGAAATTTCATTAGGGCTGAGCTTAGAGTAGACTGGAAACTATCAAAGTGGATCAATTACTGAGGACATGACTAGCCAAGGTAGCATTTTCTGGAATGCCTCTGTAATGTGGAACACTGGAGACACAGTCAAGGTGGCCCCTTTTCTTCCCCGTCTTTTGTATTTTTCTAAAGTCGTTCCGCTTATCCTCCTTAAGCCCTCTGCTGTGGTCTATGGCTTTTTATTCCTATGTGATTGCTTTTCATAACTCATGTAGGGCTAAAAGCCATGGGCTACACAGAGGAATAATCCACTTTCTTGGGCACCTCAGCAAAGCTGTGTGAAATACAGATTCCTTAATGCTATCCCTCCTTCATTTAATAAAACCAAACATCCATATTTATTTTGTAACCAACGGTGAATGAAAAAGAGGCTAGGGTATAGCGAGACTTAGCTGGGTGAATGTGGAAAGGAATACATAGCAAATGAACGTACAGAGGTGAAGGGACTGGTCTCTATACTTCTGTGCGTCTTCTCTCCATCCAGAGGTCAGAACAGCCACTGCAGTGCTCAGGGTACAGCTCAGTTGTTGTGAAATGTTTCCTTTTTTAAGAAAAACACACACCAAACCTTTGCTTTCAAACCCAGGGCCCAAAGATTCCATTGCCTCGCAAAAAGCCCATCATAATAAATGCTCTGAGCAGAATGCAGAGCCATTTCTGTGAAAGATACACCGAGTGATGGTAGTTAACTAGGCGTGCCGAGAGCAGCTACCAGGTAATTAGAGACACTTTCTCACAGTCAGGTTCCACAGGTGTCCCAGCCAACAGCTGAGGGAAGCTAAGAAATCGAAAAGTTTGACTTTTCAGCCCACAGCACAGTTACAATGGTTTTTAGACCAGCACTCCAGAAGACATGGATTTGCTGCCACTAGGGAATCTGCAAATGAAGACTGCTTCCTTTTAAAAGTGCATACCAGCCACATAAAAAGCCCTCCTCCTTAATATGTATGTGGTGCCAAACTCATGGGTACAAACATACATGTGGAGTTCTGATTTCTGATGACACTCTCACAGCACAGCTTAAGAAGGATTGTTGCTTTTAAGCATACTCTGCCAAAAAGGCAATCAGTTGAATTTTGATAGCATATTGTTGGAGAAAGCCACTTCACAGACACATTTGGAGAGTCTGATATAGCCAAATCTGGGCATTTTAGCATGGTCTTATCAGCTTCTCAACTGGCTTCCCTAGCTGTGCCTTTGGCAGCCGTTGGGTGTCCAAACACCAGCAGGTGATAATATTTATCTACATGCTGTTATATATATATAAAATCACCTGCTGATTTCTGCAGACAGGAGCAGCCGATAACACTTTCCTCCAGGCTATAAAAGGTTCCACCTGCTAATTTTTTCAGATCAAGCAGCTAATAAAAGCAAATGTGACAGACCAAGCCAGTTTGGGGTTTTCTGGTCAGTTGGCAATCCAGCTGTGGTTAGTGCCTCTGAGAAGCACATGTTGCTGTAGCAAGGAGCTACATTTTACTTGCTGTAAACAGCTGCCAGTTTTATCTCTGAATGACTGGGTAGCTGTGTATTTGTGTATGGATAGGTTATTTTGAAAAGTGGGTGGATGAAGGTCTTCCTCCACCTCCTACTCCTTTATATCTAGGCGTATGATATCTGAGACTTCTTTCTAACACGACCACCCTAGAAAATGCGCCTCTGCTCCTATGGCAGACACTCCCTTTGTGTGCTGCAGTGCCAACTGCAAAGGTCATACCACACACCTGCTTTTCTGATTGTATTTCTCGTAGCGGTGAATGAAGGGGACTTGGATGGCCAGTGCCTAATTAACTAGCAATAATAGGAAAAGGGATGGAGGGGGATAAAGAACCCATTTAACCAGCTTCTTTGTTGCAAACCAAAATGTTTTCTTGTGCTGGGAAAGTAATGAGCAAAATCCCCTTTGCCTTTAGCCGAGCCTGAATTGGAACAAAACCCCTATGGAATGTACAGGCCTGTTTTCGCTTTTTCCGCCCCCCAATTGTATCTCTTAATGATCAGGGCAGCTGCATCGGGGGCCCAGGAGCTTTTGAAGGCCAGACTTTTAAATGGTCAACATTACTGAAAAGGATTGAGGAGCAGCTCTTCTCAAACCCTCAACCTTCCCTGTGTGGTGCTTGCTCACTTCTGCTACTTTCTGATCCCCAAGTTAGTTCATCTGGAAGAGGTAGCCAGTACAGTCCATTAAAATGATGATGATGATGATGATAGAATCCATAGGGACAGTAATCCTTTTACGAGGATCAAAGGGGCACTTCCAGACTGAATCCCATCCCAAAATAATGACAACCACATACCAGCAAATTCAGGTTGTGTAATTAAAGCTGATTTAGAGCTCTTGTGGAACAAACTTGCTTCCCCAAAAGACTCTGCAGTAAGGGAAGGGATGGGGAAATGCAGTGGAAAGTGTGTGGCAACTTTTGCTTTGTCGCAATGTCATCGAGCCTCTCCACAAACCAATCAGAATGAATGCTCAACAACTAGGTTATCTAGAAGCACCCTAGAACTCTGTACAGTATGTATTCTGGGGCTTGACAGCTGGCTAGGAAAATGCCCCACTTGGCCAACTCTTATGTCTTTAAAGACAGCTAGCTGAGTAAAAATCAGTAGGTGAAGCTTTTCATGACCATCAGATATGTGTTATTGGTGTTTCATGTCTGCTGATAAAGGTGCTGTTAAATGCGCAGTGGCCAGTAAATAAGTAGCAATCCTGGCTGGAACAGAGAAGAAAGGAAGTTCTTCTCCTTGGGGTGGGAGTGGGGGAATATATTAGCTGAATCTGTGTCTAGCACTAAGCAGGACTCACAAAACCCTTGTAAAGCAGACAATGAACTAAACTGATAATCTGGTGATCTCTGTAACAGCAAAGCGAGATATTGATTTTAGAAACAACATGCTAAGCATACAGGGACAATAGAATTGGAATTGAGCAGTGTTGCTGAGTGGTTGCAGGACTGCATCTAGTTCCACCTTAGACAGCCCCGTCTCAGATGGCAGAAGGTCTGGACTGCGTATTCTAATTGCTTGTAATTGTAATGCTTCTCCTGCTAATCTAAAAGACAGGGATAATTTGTTTCTCTCTTTAATTAAATATTGAGCGCCCAACATCCTTTTTTATATTCCAGACACAGGAGACAGGCAATTGTTTGTAAGAGCAAATTTTTATATTCGTATATCAACAGATTCAAGAAACAGTAAGTGAGGTTGTCCACAATAAATATTCGTTTGTTTAGCAGAGAGGCTCTGAACAAATTTATCACCAAGTTTTTGTAATGTAGGTTAGATCTTTGTCCCTCACACTTTGTGTCGCTCTTCTTTATGCTATTGATTTTCCTTTTAGCAAAGCAGATACCAAAAGAAGCACTCTGTTCTCCCATCGGACAGCAAGGACGGCAAGAGAAAGCATTTCGTTTTGTGTAGGGCTTTATCAATAGGATGGATAAATTAGTGTGACAATGTCATCTAATGGTTGAAATTTTAGGGGGAAAGGGAGGGGGACCTTAATGGAATACGTGAGCCATTGCCCCGACTCTGCCAAATTGTACCCAAACCATAAGTATATAAAAAAGTCCTGCTGGATCAGATCCAGATACAATATAGTCCAGCATTCTCATAGCTGGCACATGGCTTTAGGGGCCCCTACATGGTGTTGCTGGAGGGGCCTCTCATTCCCTCACAGCACAGTATTTTTCTGCAGTGGTAGCGCCACTGCTACCCGCCATCTTCCCCACTGGGCACTCAGATGGTGTTTTAGCAGTAAGTGGCAATGCCACTGTTGAAAGGGGGGGTGAAGCTCAGCTGAGAAAAAGAGCTTAAAGCAGCAAAATGAGGCAGGGTGGGCTTAACTTAAGGTTACCAGACGTCCCCGTTTCCCAGGGACAGTCCCCGGATTTACAAATCAGTCCCCATACAAAATCCATTGAAGTTGAAAAGTGTCCCCGGATTCACTGAAAGAAATCTGGTAACCGTAGCTTAACTCCTTATTTGAAGGTGCTCTCATTGGTCTGTATATTGAACCTTCCACCAAGGTTGGACCTGGGCAGCTTGCTGCTTGAACCCCACCCCCTTGCAGGCACAACATGCTGTTGCCTCCTTCTCTGTGGGTGTTCCACACCACCGCCTCTTCTGTATGTGTGTGGTGGCAAGCAGCATGTTCCTTGGGCCCAGATCTGCCACCTGAGGTGACCACCACCCTTCGCGTCATGGGAGGGCCAGTTGTGCCTCTCACTGGTGCCTTATAAGCCATATGAATGAGCACATGTATAATTAGCAAGTCTGCTTGGGCCTCTATGGAAGAGCTGGTCTAGTGAAGCTAAAAAATGAACCAGGGGAGTCCCCACATTTAGTGTCTCTTCCAATAGGGGTCCTGTCTCACGAACTTGTATACAGTGGTACCTCAGGTTAAGAACTTAATTTGTTCTGGAAGTCTGTTCTTAACCTGAAACTGTTCTTAAACTGAGGTACCACTTCTGCTAATGGAGCCTCCCACTGCCGCCATGCGATTTCTGTTCTCATCCTGAGGTAAGGTTCTTAACCCGAGGTACTATTTCTGGGTTAGCGGAGTCTGTAATCTGAAGCGTCTGTAACCTGAAGCATCTGTAACCCGAGGTACCACTGTATTGGACATTGCTCTCGAAATCTCTCAGGAAAGCAGGGCTAGAAGAAGAAGAAGAAGAAGAGTTTGGATTTGATATCCTGCCTTTCACTCCCTTTAAGGAGTCTCAAAGCGGCTAACATTCTCCTTTCCCTTCCTCCCCCACAACAAACACTGTGTGAGGTGAGTGGGGCTGAGAGACTTCAGAGAAGTGTGACTGGCCCAAGGTCACCCAGCAGCTGCATGTGGAGGAGCGGAGATGCGAACCCGGTTCCCCAGATTACGAGACTACCGCTCTTAACCACTACACCATACTGGCTCTCTCTCTAGGGAACCTTTATTTTCCCGACAAGGGTTGCATTCCCTTGGGCAGGGATGAGTGGCCACCCCAGCTGGAACAGAAGGACTCCACAACATAACATGGTGTTGCCGGGCCCACTTTGTTATTTATTACAGACTCCCCCCCCCCCCAATTGACTTGTGCACGACAGCATAACATGCACAAACACCGGGGAATAATTAAATAATTCAATTCAAACCAGGAAATGGTGGGTGAGAGCTGGAGAGTCCTCGTGGCTCGTGAGGAGACCCTCCCCAGAGCCCAAAGAGGATATCAGTGAAGGTGGAGGAAGTCTTGAAGAGACTGGAGGTGCAGCGGACCTTTGTTTAAGCTGCTCAGCCTTCCCTCTAACAGCTGACATGCGGGGCAGCATTGTCATCGTCAATTTCCCACACATCCTCCAGCCTCCTTCAATTCTAGTTGTGGATATTTTTGGATACGGCATTTTTGGTATGGATGGAAGAGAGAGTGGCAGAGAGGGCATTTGGAAAGTACTCCTTACTTTACATGATTTCACTTATGCTCGCAGAGGCCCCAAAACGTAACTCCTGCATAAGTATTAAAGATACAGGAGCCCTGCTCCTACAGGAAACCTAATCACAATAGTGATGTACTTTGCTGCTTAACACGGAAGCAGATGTCTGTTGTTTGAAAATGTAGCTAGTAGATACACTACATTAACCAACTTCCTTATGCTCAGCAATATCTCAAGCATGTCAGGCTTTTATTTTTACCTCCTTGGAGCTGACAGTTAACAACTGTGCTGTCCCTAGTTGTAACTAATGATACACTGGATATTTTTTTCGTGTGTGTGTGTGTGTGTGTTTTTAAGCGATCTGGCCAAATTGTTGCAGGTGGCTGTGTACATTGGCCTGTTGGCTAACATACAATCTGGATTGCCCTGCCTCGTTCTTACGCAACTGGGGCAAGCAGGTGTGTCCAAATGGAGATTGTTCTCTGCAAATGATTTACTCGGCTCTGTCTCTTTTTGGCAAGTGAGACGAGAGAATTCTGGTTGTGTTGAACCATAGCTGGGTGGGTCGAACCCTCCCCACCCTCCCTTTCAGTTAGTTAGAAAATGGGTTATTAAGTAACAGGCTACCCCACTGGTGCTGACTCAGGCTGAAACTAATGAACACCCTGGCTGGCCATTTGAAATTTATTGCACCTATTAATTACAACCATTAGCTGCAGCCAGTGAAATTTTTATAATGAGGACCCTTGCGACTTTGCTTTCCTAGCAGCAAATTAACTGTGTGTATATGAAGGCTGAGGGGGGTTGGGGTTGGGATTGGAATCAATGGGATCAGCATACTTTACAGAAGCAATGTTTTAATTAGTGGTTCTCTGCAAACACTGCAACCTGAAATGCCAGCTGTATAGGCACCATTATTTCCTTTTAAAGAGCCAGTGCTTCCCTTTGCTAATTGAATTTATTTCTTTTTAAGACTTTTTTTAAAAATGCAAGAGGTGGGTGGTTTGTCCTTTTGTGATGTGTGTGTGTATTTCTTAGGCTGGTGGTTAATACAAGAAGACCAGGAAAAGAATGGGAAATAGAAATTAAGAATAGGAGGGTCGGGGAAGGGGGAAAAATGTTAGCACTGTAGCCTTCCTTGAAGGAGCTCAGAGCAGCATATGTAGGAGTTATCTCATGTTATCATCGCAATGATCCAGAGAGGCAAAATTAGACTGAGAGGGTCTCCCCCATTGATCTAACCCACAAACCACTATCCCTGCAAGCGTGCCCAGACACAAAAGGAAGCCAGGCTCCTGTACCTTGAAGACTTGTTGAGAAGAAGGGATTTCAACAGGTGTAGCTTTTATTGCTACACCTGTTGAATTTCCCTCTTCTACACACATGTTTATAGTGCAGGAGCCTGGCTTCCTTTTGTGGTTGGACCCACTCGCCCTGACTCGGATAGTACATTGTTCTATCCTCTGCTCCCTATTTCAGACTGAATAGAATCAAGGTGGTTTGGTTGTGAGAGCTTTTGTTAGTGGATACCTGAGAGGCTGGTTCTCCTGCGTCACAAATATTTATTTATTATCTGCCCTTCACCAAAAGGTCCTAGGGTGAGTTACATGGCAATCAAACAATAAAATGTGATACATAAATAACCAGCAGACTAAAATAGCAACTAATAAAACTGCTCCTATTATTGCACCGAATAGGGAATTTATTTTTCTTTACTGCTTTTCCATTTAAATGTACTCAAAACAGCTCACATCAGGGGTGGGGTAGGGAAAGCAAATCAGTACAATTTCATCTCAGGCAAGTTGCAGCTGGCAATAATAATGATGATGATGAGGATAATAAATTGCATGTAGGTAGCTTAACTTTGTATAGGGATGCGGGTGGCGCTGTGGGTTAAACCACAGAGTCTAGGAGCTGCCAATCAGAAGGTCGGTTCGAATCCCTACGACGGGGTGAGCTCCCATTGCTCGGTCTCTGCTCCTGCCAACCTAGCAGTTCAAAAGCACGTCAAAGTGCAAGTAGATAAATAGGTACCGCTCCGGCGGGAAGGTAAACGGCGTTTCCGTGCACTGCTCTGGTTCACCAGAAGCGGCTTAGTCATGCTGGCCACATGACCCGGATGCTGTACGCCGGCTCCCTTGGCCAATAAAGGGAGATGAGCGCTGCAACCCCAGAGTCAGTCACGACTGGACCTAATGGTCAGGGGTCCCTTTACCTTTACCTTAACTTTGTGTACTTTTTATTATGAGTAGCCATCTAAGGGAGCACATGCTCTTTCTTGCAGTAGAATCTACCACAGTTCTAGAGGTGCCTAACATCTCACTATCACTTGACTTTCTTGGTTAATATTTGACAACTGAGTCCTGGAGGAGGTGCTGTATCTCAGTGGCAGACCACATATTTTTCATGCCCAAAGTCCCGAGTTTCTGTTTCCTCCAGGTAAGGCTGGGGGAAATTCCTGATGGAAATCCTGGAGAATCAGTATAGACAATGCCTTTCAGAATAGACAAGGCTGAGCTAGACAGACCCAATAGTCTGACTCAGTGTAAGACAGTACTGTACCTATTTTGTCTGCAATTTTCTTGGTCAAATGTTGATACAGCTAAAGTTTATTTTGTGTTTCCTTTATTGCTTGGCAGTTCAAACATGCAGGTTTATAGACCCAGTTCACATGCCATGTTAAACCATGCAAGTGAGGAAACAAGCCCATGGGCCTATGTAGGCTTATCATTTCCTTCTCTCCAAACAAACCCTCAGCCCAGGTTTGCACATTGTGACAATCCTGACTCTGGCTTGTGAAGAGCAGGACAGGAACAAAAGTGTATGTGCTCATTAAATTATTCTTTATTTTAAATGGTGGTATAATGTTATGTACCAACAACCTCATATTCCTGGATTTTTTAAATGGCATCCAGGCATAGAGATGCACCCTTAAATTATACAGGCCTGTAATCACCTGATACAAAACAATCATTTCTGTGGTTGAAGATTTGATGGCTGGCTAGTCTAATCCTTGCAGGGTAGATCTTAGAGAGATTGATGCACTCCTGTGATCAGGACTAAATATGTGGTCATGACATCATCCTCTGTCTGTATGACTGTTACCCATGATTTGGTCAAAGCAGGCTCCTTTGAAGGAGTCCATTTATATTCTAATGTTTGCTCCTGCACTTTTCCTGGACACATATTAGATATGCCCTAAGAAGGCATACTCCAAGAGAAGAATAGTTCCCTTACCAATATACATTTTTTGTGTCGGTGGTCGAAACGGGAATTAAAAATCAGTCAATTTCCTTGCTCTTTCCATGGGACAATTTCCCTCTAATTCCTTGTGTAGGGCTTTAACAAACTGGATCTCCTCCTTTCCTCGTGGCTGGGAGAATGTGTGAAAATGGATAAAGATTTCCAATTTCAGCAGCAGGGCCCTAACTGTTAAGAAGAGCAAAAACCTGGTGAAATCGGTAATTGTTGGTCTAAGGAATTGGTTCTGTCCAGCTGGTTCAGAAAGACATTTATTAGAGCTCAGGGAAAGTGACATTATTAAAGTGAGCATGCTGATTTCAGACAGCTCCCAATTCATCACTCTGACAGTGACAAACACAGTCTGAGGTTAAGCAAATGACTAAAGAGAATTCTTTGGCTTTACATTTTTAATGCTCACCACATTTTTTTGGCTGCAGAGGGTTCTATTCAAAGGATCCTCACCCTTGAATAGAAAGGGCAGAACAGGGCCATGAAACATGCTTGGATTTTGCAAATCAAGTAGGGCATCTGTCACTCCACTAGCGCTAGTTCATTTATTTTTTAATTATTCCTCACTCCTTAAAAGATCCCTTTTCTCCATTTTCAAGAAGAACAGGAGCATTTGACTCAGCTGTGCTGCCTCTGTTCTTCCAGGCTCGTTCATCATTGTCTGCCCCCTGAATGGAAAGTGGAGGGTCAGTTTTAAAAGGCTCCATGCTACAAGCTTTCCTAAATACATCAATAGCTCCCTAATGGAATTGGGGCTCTTGTCATTCAGACCACCCAGGTCTTCCAGCAAGCAAATGTACCTCAGGTACTTTGGTATACTCCATCCCATTAGCAGGCAATCTCATGTAAGCAGATTATTGTCTTTGCCACGGCTTCCCTTTCGACAGTAACATGATGTTGGACTACTGTAAGGAGCTCTACATGGGGCTGATCTTGAAGACATTTCCAAAACTTCAATTGGTCCAGAAAGTTGCCACTAGGATGTTAGCAGGGATTGGAAGATTGGTGCATATAACTTGGGTGGGATGCTTTTAATGTATTTCTCTTTCCTTATGGCTTTGGGTTGCCTTGGACTAATCATATATATATATATATATATATATATATATATATATATATATATAAAATTGTGTATCAACTACACTTCTTACCAATTCAAGGTGCAGCCTAGGAACTTTAAAGCCTTAAATCACCTGATGCCAGAGTATCTTCAGATTTGCCACTTCTTGTGAGAACTTTCCCAAGAATTCCATTGCACTGTAGCGTAGCAGGTGGACACAAAAGAGAGGTCCATCAGGTGTGGTGCTCAGGTTGAGGAGCAGCTTACTTACAAAGGTTCACCTGAGCAATCCATTGGCCCCAATGAGTGGCAATGAAGGCAATTCATCTAAGTACATTTAATTACCTTGACCTCTCATATGTACGTTTCTAATCTTATGATATTTATAGTTTGATTTTTTTATTGATTACTTTTTTAGTGAGTTGCCTTGAGTAGAGAGTGACAAATTTGTCCATTTTGTGTTGTTCAGTTTTTCATTTTTCTCATTTTGAGTCCAGTTCATCACATTTCCACATTAGGCTATGTACAATCCTTTTGATCTTAATCTATTTTTTTTAAAGAACCATGGCAATATATATTTTTTTAAAAAATAATTATTGTCTATATGTCATAGAGTTGAAAGGGACCAGAAGGTGATCCAATCCACCCACCTGCTCCAAAACAGGAGCTGTAAGTTTTTTTAAATTGTTTTTTTAATTGTTTCTAATGCTGTAACACACCCTGGAGGGAGGGAGGGAGGGAGGGAGGGAATAAATAAAATAAGTCTCTTCATCCAACCTACTCTCTCACACCAGATCACAGTGTTCTACTAGCACTATTTAATGAGCCTACAAAGAAAATAGTTTTAGATGCTCAGGTAAAAGTGGAAAGCCACATTAAGCTGGGAAAAACAAATGCATAAAATAAAAATACTTTTCCTCTTTCAAATCCAAAAGCAGCAGGGCATCTATCCTTAATACTTAGTTGAAAAATATATTAACTTTGGAAACCAAAGCTTCTGAAATTATTTAGCAGGACACGTTAGCATTGAGCCCAGTGGAAGCAATTTGTTTGCATCATTTACGTGCCAGCCAGTTCTGATGAGATGTGCTCTCTTATGACACTTGATACACATGTACTTTAAATTATATATTTATTAACAGCAGGTGCGTATTGTAGGCCATGGACAACTTGAAATCCACCACAGCCCTTCAGACTGTCAAATAAGGAGATGAAGACCAGATGGAGAGTGCCTGATATTGCAGGTGCAAACATGACATTTTCAAGTATTTTTACTTTTGTTTTAAAAAATTAAGATCTTATGTCCTCTTTTAAACAGCGTTATGATTTGCAGACATTTATGGTAAAAGAAGTTTTGAAACCATTTCAGAGCACAATAAAAAACAGTATGTGACACACTTTCTTCCTGAGTGTACACATGGTATTTAAATATACTTTTCCTTATGCTATGTATTCAAAATATGCAATAAAAAACTTAAGAAAATAAAGAAAATGGCTTAAAAACTGTGATTTTTCTGGTGATTTGTGATGTTTGGCATTCATTTTATTCCTCTACTTTGCTTTTAGCAATTGTTTTTGTTTTTAACATGAAAACCTGAGGGCGGGGGGAAATATAAACACAGAAGCTGAAAATTTAAGGATGTCCATAGAAAGTGGGTTTCCTTTTTCCTGTTTCCTTTGCCTTCCTTTAATGGAATCTGGTGTCGACTAAGGTATTCTAACACTTTCTGACAATGCCATTTACCTAGAGAGGATTGACAGCAAAATTGCAGGCTGAAAGCAAAGAATGAGTTCACTTTTGTGGCTGCAACAGCTTCATTTGGTAGAACTGGCTCTCTCCTGGCCATTACCTCCGAAAACTCTTTTGCACGCATGCAATATAAGCAGCTGAGAGAGGCACAGAGCTGGCGGTCTGCTCACAAACCTTGCAGACAGGAAGACTCATTAAGGAGTCCCTGGTCATTGCTTTGTGAGTCTCAGAGGAAGTATCAGGGGCCTTATTTAAACTAGGTGTCTGGCAGACAGGTATACCAAAACCTGTCAAATGAAACTGGGGGTGGGGGGTGGTGAGCGTGCAGCTGAATAAGTGAGTTCAATGGGAGGTGTGCATTTGTCTTGCTTATCTGCACAGGGACTGCTTTGTGCTGAAGGCAGGGCCTGTCACTGCAAAGACAAGGTCAGGCTGAAACAGAAAGGATAAAGCGAGCCTCCTCTGGTTCCCAGGTTACAGGATGGGAGGGATGCAATTTTTATTGCCATGTGGAACTGACTGTTCTGAGGTGCTGAAGGGTTATTTAATGAATGCCGAGCGGCTGTGTTTGAAGTTAGAAGGTCAGTCAAATATTCCCTGTAACCTTGGAGGGCTTAATCATGCCCTGAGTGCTAGCCAAGCTATTGAAGAGCAACCATCGCAAACCGGGGGATTTTGGCTTTCGCCTTTTCTTTTTCATCTGGCTGAGGTAATTCGCAGATTGGAATGCTGTGATTCGGTGGGGGCAGGAGTGCGAATGGTGGCAGGGGGGGTGGCGGGAGAAGAAAAAAGTCATTTGGACTCCGTATGTTTGATTTTACTTCACAAGCTTTGTGCAAAGAAAAGAATTGTTAGGGCTTTGCTGGAGTCTCTATGATCCCCAACGAGAAGTTCAGGCCCTAGACATCTTTTCATCTTAAGATGAAACCTCATTTTAAAAACAACACCGCAGAGATGGAGTGAGGGAAATGGCCCACATTGCTTCACATTGCTCTGCAATAAGGCCAACCTCAAAAGCTGTCGCTTAGTTCATATTCTTCGTGGTTAAGTTGGCCTCCAAGCCGTTGCTTAACGTTGATTCATGATCATGCCTTTTGCTTGCCTGGATGGAGGATTGAGAGTTGGGAGTGGAGGGAATGCTGTGTTATTTTTCTAGAAAAAGAGGTGTCAGAACTGACTCCCTTGTTCTCTTATAATGGCAATGGTACCCACCTGAGAGATGCCAGGACTGAGTTCCACCAAGTTCCGGCTGAAAAATAGCCCAGGGGGATGTACGTGTATGTCGAATTTAGCCTCCTTTACAAAGGTAACCTTTACACTCATTGCTCCACCTATCTTTTGAGGTGATGTTATTGTATTATTAACTGGTTTCATTGCATCTTTTATTTGAGTGTGACCTGCCTTGAGATAGTTTGCGAGAAAGGCTGGGATATAAAACGTGTGAATGAAGGGATGAATGAGTCAATACGTACCAAATTCATGATAGCAATTCTTCATGCCCAATGTGGGGCTCAAACCTACAGTGATGAAGCTGTACTCTGCCGCCTCAGCTAGCCACACTGGTGTAGGAAAGGTGAACGATTAGAACATCCATACATTACTGATGCCAAATGGAAGCCAGAAGTGGATGAGTGGCTTTGCAGCAACAACCATACCACAAAGATAACATGTGAGTCACTGGACCATAGTCAGAAACAATGAGGCGGAATGATGGAGATGAGGGGCAGCCACCCAGTGCTTAATTTCTAATGTGAGAGATGCGAGGCGACCCATACCTAAACTGTGTATTCATGAAAGGCATATGAGGTTTCAGGTGTGCATGGAGGGGGGGTGCCTCTGGCAAACCCAGCTACAGTGTGCATTTCATACTGAAGTGTTTGAAAAAGAAATCCTTTCCACATAATATTGTTTACAGAAACAGCTTTTTCAAAGATGAGTTTCTGGTGGCCTTTGTTGGGAACAAAACAACAAAAAAGTGGGGAGTGTCAAAACTATAATTTGTGGGGAGGAATCGTGGATTGAATCCAGGGGTAGATCTACTATGAAACTAATGAAGCTTAAGCTTCAGGGCCCCTAATCCCAGATTTAAAATTTGCTTTAAAAAGTGCATCATGCATATATGTAACATTTCCCTAATTTTCATCCCCTCCCTCCAACAACTCAAACTATAAGACATAGGACATTTTTGTTCACACCAGTGACTTTGACATGAGATAATCCAGTACAGCAATTTTAATGAAAAACTGAGATGTAGTACTTAATTTTTTTAAAAACGTGGTGATGTGTTGTAGAATAACCCAATTAAGAAGATAGCAGTGGTTACCCAGACCTCATTGCTGGTTGCAAAGGGCTCTCCCATAACAGTTTAAACTTCAGGGGCCCCCAAATGTAGGTCCACCACTGACTGAATCTGATTGTGGATGGCAGCAGCTATCCATGTTCAAGGAACATAGGGTGCTGCCTTCTACCAACCAGGTGAGGCCTTGCCCATCTGGTGCAGGACGATATTCTCTGATTGTTTGCAGGGTCTCAGGGAAAGATGTTTAACTGGAGATGCTAAGGATTGAACCCTTGGACCTTTTGCTTGCAAAGCATATGCCTCACCACTGAGCTTGGTCCCTGGTCCCCCCCCCCCCAAATATGTAGAGGTTTTAGGTGGGGGAGCCAAGATTCATTCTAGGTGGAAAACCTGCCGTTCTCTAATGCACTGAGCATTTGGAACGCTGCTCTAAAGTGAAAGTAAGAGATGTTCTGTTGGAAAGCAGGGAAAGAAACCCAAGCTTTTCTTTTCTCTCACCTTACTTTGTATAGATTTCCTTGGATGCTCCTGTCCTTTGCCTGTCCCAGGGGATGCCCCAGTTCACCTTTGCTTGCTTCTGTGGGCTCCATGGCTTCTGCAAGATGAAGAGGAAGAAGGAAGAGCCCAGCGCTGAGCAAGAGACCGCGGTGTGACCTTTCCTTTGTGCATCATCTTACTTCTCTCTGTTGAGTTGGAGGAGCACAGCAACTGTGGTATGATGCTGTTACCCTTGTAGGCTACCTCCTGCCCACTCTCATGGCTCTGCCCTGGAGGGAGGGGACTGAAGAGTGCAGCACCCCCCAGCACAGGGCTGCAGGTGGCCTCCAGACAAATTTTCTAGAGCCCTTAAGTCAATTTCAAAAAAGCCCTCTGCAAGGTATTAGTTTAGACCTCTTGGAAGAGAAAGCTTTCCCTCCACCAACAGCCTGCTGTGCAGGGAGACAGGACAGAGAGAGCGGATGTCAGAAAGTGAGTGAGAGAGAAAGGGGTGCCAGAAAAAAAGAGAGAAAAGGGGTGACCCCACTCATTTTTTTGGTCTGGCCTGTTCTGGCCCTACCCACAATAATCATGTGCC
The DNA here is from genome assembly GCF_964106645.2 of Podarcis pityusensis. Lineage (NCBI taxonomy): Eukaryota > Metazoa > Chordata > Lepidosauria > Squamata > Lacertidae > Podarcis > Podarcis pityusensis. The sequence continues at coordinate 40,674,713 of NC_138030.1, forward strand.
CCTGACAGAATGTGGCCCTCAACAGGAGAAAGGGTTGCCCGCTCCCACACTAGCATCTCTGCATCATCATAATTATTTTTAACATCACCACAGATTTGTGGAGGTGTCAACGGAGAGGTTGGAGCAAACCAAAGGAATGGTGTTTCTGGTGGAGGCTTAGTGGGGAGAACCTAGCGCCATGTCCCCCATGGAGATGCTGCCCCTCTCCTTTCGGCTCTTCCATGGAGCTTGATGGATTAGCTCAGGAAGGGATACTGGCAGGAAGAGATGAACCCATTATGTGAATGATAGCCTCTCTCATCAGTGCCAGCAGTGGGAAGAGAAGAATGTGGAAGACGTTAATCTGCTTTATTACATTTATTTCTCTCTCCTTGTTTTTCTCCCCTAGAGACTTTGCAGGCTTGGGGGGGGGGGGGGGGGACCTCGCTCTGTGCAGATAGGAATGTAACTGAGGATCCAGAAGCCAAGCTGGGCAAAATGGCAATTCTACACGGTGTCCTATTTGGAATTACCCTGAGCCTTAGAGACGGTGGGTATCATGACTTAAAAGATTCTGTTAGCTTCTTAAGATACGACTTTATGGGGTTTTTTTCATCTATTGTGTAAGAAAGCTGCCTGCAAAATCCTCCGGATATAATCAAAATGAATTTGAAAGTTCATTTAGAAACAAAGCACTAATGTGCTTATATTGGATTATCTTAATGAACATTCTGTCATACACTTTCATATAAAATCTAGTAGATGCCCCCCTTTCTACTGAAGCATTGCCACTTGCACACTGAAAAAGAAGAAGAAATTCATAACAAACAAACAAACAAAAAGAGATGTAGTAAGTACAGCTATTTAGAGATGCTATTTACAGAAAGACTGTGACCAGGTGACCTTATGTGCCTGCTCAGTCTGCTGTCCCAGGTCCTCACAGTTGAGGGGCAAGCTGAAGACCTTGCAGCTCCTCCTCCTTATGGTTTTAAACTCAACTTGGACTGGATAGTCCTCCCAAGAGAGGACGTCCTCAAACAGAAGATTGTCCTATGTAAAGTAGGACACATGGCCACTCTATTAATTGCTGAGCCCATTTCAATTATTCAATAAAACCAAAAAAGGCATGAGAGAGAAGGGAGCCTTTTAACTATATAAATATACTTGTTTTAACTGATTTTAATATTGTATTTTTCCATTGTTGTAACCCAGCTTGGGACCTTATAATTAGGTGTAGGATACGAGACCTAATTAATAATAATGAATGAACAAATACTACCACTATTACTACTACTGCAGGCCGCCTGACCCTTGACAGTGTAAAATTTCCTGAGCTGGAACTATCATTCTAATGCATGGTGTTCCAGTGTGTTTATATTAGGATTGAGGAACTAGATCTGGCTAAAGAATCAGATGCATAGCGGCCAATCCTCCATGGGCCACTTGAGCAGATGAGAAGGGATGCCTACCTGTCAGTCACCTGACATCAGCTGACTGAAACTGCAAAGGAAGATTGTTCCTTCATTTGTGATCCCAAATTGAATCAGATACTTTAAAAATTTAAGCTATGGCTGCAAAGGAAGACTCAAGAATGCACCCCTGATGCTTTCTTTGTAGCCTTGGCTTGAATTCTGCCCTTTTTGAATATAACACCTTTTTCTGTCATCAGGCACAGGAAAAGCGGGCATGGTTCACCCAAGAGAGCCTGGTGGGCCGACTTCTGAGACCATTACTGCTTTTTATCATGAGGGCATAATTTGATGCATGTCACACCACATATCTTTATTCTATGGGGCACAGGAGATTAATACAGAATAAATCTAGCCCTGGAAGTATCCGATGAGCTGACTGTGGATGGCATGCAAGTTTATCTTATGATAAACTCTCTTAACCTTTCCAAGCTTCTCATCTCTGCCAAGAGACCAGATTTGCACCATAGTAGCAAAGCTGTACATGCTGGTGACTTGAGCTCTTTTTAGGAGGACTTACAAGTCTGGCTGATTGCCAACAAGCACACAGCAATTGTTCTATTTTCTTAGCCCATAATGGGAATGTAAAATTTGTGTCCAGTAAAGATGACCAACTATGAGCTAAATATGATGTCATTCCAGGGAAGGGGTCCCCCCCTTTTTGTAAAGAAAAAAAATAGAAACTAAATAGGTTTTAATCAATCTTTGTCAAGTTCTAGGGAATGATGTTGCTGTAGGAGATGGCTGAAATGTTCCAAACCTGTAATTCTAAAGAGCAGTAAAATAATGGGCATGAAGCCACAATGAGGATTCATCTCCTCACAGAATCAGTTTTAAAAGTTCACAGGAGTCCTTTTCTCCTTCTCATTGCCATGGAGCTGAATGAAGACACTCATACAAGACTTTGGCTAGTTCAACTATACACAAAAACAAGGCTAAGAAAGCAGCCTAACTCATCTAACAATGGAAGCCACCCTGGTACAATTTGGCCATCGCAACAAAGCGTGCTCTCTGGATACCACCACCTTATACATTGTTACTTTGGACCAAGTCACACTGAACTCAGTGGAAGCCTATTTCTGATGTAGGATCAATATATTTTAGATTCATTGTCTTCTCAAAGAGCATTCAAAATGCATTCTAACCACATTTTAGCCACAAAAAGTGTGCAAGTCTCATCTCCATAAAATAAGTGTCAAGATTACCTTAACCCCCCCCCCCCGCCGCTTTAAGATGTTGAACTATCTATGCCACCTTGTACAAATCTGGGGATGCTAGCCAATAGGCATCCACCAGAGCTGCAATTTCTGCAGTTTAGATTGAACCATGATGAAAACTGCATAACTGGGATTTTTTTCTCCAAAGCTTACACTAGGACAAACATACACATTTACTTGGAACTACCAAACCATCTCCCATCATGCTTGATAAGTCCTGCCCCCCCCCCCATATACATAACTATATAGCCCTTGATGTTTTCCAGATGAACTGCTCACTACCATTTTCAGGATAAGTTCTTCCCCTCTAAGGAAGCCATTTCCAACAAAACTTATTTAATATGTTCATCCCTATAGAAGGTAATAATGTAAACAGAGTGCACTATCCCCAGTTTCCACATACACATACATTCAGACAAGGCTGTATCAGAACTAATCAAGCAGTGACATTGTTTTTGCCCTCATCCTTGTCTCTAAAATTACATTGGCAGACTTCAGTGTTGACTCTAAATCATATGGCTCAGAGTTGTTTAACCTGCTAGTTTATATTTTCCAAGTATCAATACAGTGTAACCTCAGGTTACAGACACTTCAGGTTACAGACTTCACTATCCCAGAAATAGTACTTCAGGTTAAGAACTTTGCTTCAGGATGAGAACAGAAATCGTGCAGCGGCAGTGGGAGGCCCTGTTAGCTAAAATGGCACCTCAGGTTAAGAACAGTTTCAGGTTAAAAACGGACCTCCAGAATGAATTAAGTTCTTAACCCGAGGTACCACTGTACTGCAATGTATGGATGCAAATGACTCATTTTTGGTTGGAATCATGTGCATCCGAAAGAAACATAATAATATTTGCAGTTTTTCAACTTTGAGAAAGATGTTTAAAAATGAATGAGCATCAACAGTCAATATAGGTGAGTGGGAAGTTAGTCGGTGTGTGTGTGTGTGTCAAGATTTTTACCATTAACACTAATTGCCTGCAACTTTGCTTCAGGGTATCTTTCAAGATAGATAATATATTGTCTGTCTGGATAAATATTAGTCTTGCTCGGAGCCAGAATGTCTCTCAAATGTTTAATGGTAGGGTAGGAAACAAAACTGTGTGTGTGATGAAGCTGTCTTCAAAGTTGTGCTTTGTTTTGATCTTTTGACAGAGGTGATGCTGCCAAGACAACTTTCATTGCACCCGTTTAAGGTAAATGACAAGTTTTTGTGACCAGCTGGATGGGTGCAGGACATGCACAAATTGCAGGAATGAAGCCAAGGAAGGGAGAATGAGTCAAATACCTTGTTGTACAGCTTCCCAAGAAGAAACTGTGCTAAATTATAAACATGAACATCTTTCCCAGCCTAAACTACTCTGCTATGTACACTTGCACTACTAATCCTAGAATCTTAAACTGTGAAATAGGAATAAATCCAATAATTGTGTTATTTCTGACTGGCATTTAAAGGTATTACAAAAATAGAAGTATCAGGTTAATTTCAGGTTGTACAGTTACTGCATTCCAATACAGTATTACCTAAAGTAGAAAGGATACTTTAAAAAAATCATAATACAGTTGTATGGTGGGTTTTTGCACTGAGGCTGATATGGCTATAAGAAGCACTTTATTTCTACAGGGTCAGTAGATATATGTTTTGGGATGAGGTTAGACCAGCATCTAAACGTTCATGGCTTTGTTGCTCGCAAGGATACAGTCCCTCAGGAGATAGAAACAGAGAAAACCAAACATCTACTCAGTATCTCTTACCTTCTACTTATAGCTTATTGCTATAACCATCTGATGTGTTCTCTGAATTTCAAAGCTGAATGCCTGGGTGGTCAGTGAATTTATGAATTTTTCAGAGGGTGGCTGAAAATGTTTTATATTATTTTGTCTGGCCATAGAAAATACTGCAGTGACCAAATCTTGTCATAATTATCATTGTAAGCAATAGGCACTATATTGAAATTGAATGAAATCCTGTGCATATTTAGGTATGCAGTATACAAAACTGTGGGCTGGATTGATTCTGCATCTCTGATTAATGGAAAGAATTGTTATCTACCCCATCTATTTATTGAATGTACCTGCAGTCAATTCGCACAGTCACATTTATGAGTGACCACACGTGTATATAGACCACTAATGATTCAAGTAAAGTCTATATAGATTTATAGATTTATCTATATACAAATATAGTCTAAGTTTACTCTTAATTATGCTGGAGCCTAGCTAGTGCACAGCAATTTATTTTTATTTCAAAATGTCCTACGTTCTCTGAAATACATATGTGTAGAGATGGGCATTGGTCAAACCCAGCAACTTTGAGATCCTTGGATGTACACACCTTGAACCTACCAGAAACATTATAAGGCAATTATATATCTTTGTGAAATAAATTAGAAACTCAAATGTTTCTTTAGTTAGGTTCGTGAAAGCTGTTTTTTCCACAGGGCAGAGAACTTGCCGAGAAGTTACAAAGACACACAGATAACTCTTTCTGTCTTTGCTATATGACTCCAACAAGTTCCTCTTCTGGGAACAATGACACTGATTGTGTCATTGGATATAACAGTAATATTGTATGTATTCAGGGTCAAAGGTGCTATACAAAAGCTAAGTGTTAGCGATAAAGCACAAGCTTCAGTCCATTCCTTTTGACAAACTACTTAAACACCTACTTATATCTAGCTGTAGGTTTTGAGAATCACAGCTACCTTGGAAGTTAGTTCCTTTGAACAACTTGAGCACAGAGTCATTGAAAAGGGATGGAATTAAGTGTGCCTCCAAACACTTGCTAGGCCAGACCTAATGATAGTGGTCCATATTCACCGTTACTGTAATTCCTATGACCTCCATGGATGTTCAAAACTCTCCACATTTAAAGGTACTGATGTGTCCTTATCAGCCATCCAAACCTCCTTTGAGCAGTGCATGAGATTCCAGGGGTCTTGGCACTTAACCAAGGTTTGTGTTCCATTTGGAAAATTAAGGCACATATGCAGTGTATTGACGTCCTGAACAGGATAAGCGTTATAGCCTGTATTTTTACACTGCTCTTTCTATCTTCCCTTAATACTCCAAATATGAGCTAAATGATAATATTTACTAATTTAAGAGTTTAGGGGGATCTGCCTGACAAACCCATAACAATATGTTTACTGCCATTAACCGACAACCAGGGTATTGAGACTCACTATATAGTCATTTTCAAGCCACCTGTATTGATTTAAAACACTGGGGAATCTAACTCATCCGGAATGCATGTATCATCCATGGGGAATATGCCAGCAGAAACCCCTGCAGTTCCTAGATGTAAATCTATGTCATGGGCATCAGAAATGGTAGCGATCGTGGTATTGGAATGTCTGAGGAAACAGATAAAGGCATTGCCTGTAACAAGAGGAGCAAATAAGAGTAATTGAGGGCACGGGCAGAAATACAACTTGGCATAGACCTTGATGCCTTTCCAAGGCACTCCAGTGTGGTGTAGTGGTTAAGAGCGGTAGGCTCGTAATCTGGTGAACCGGGTTCACGTCTCCGCTCCTCCACATGCAGCTGCTGGGCTTGGGCTAGTCACACTTCTCAGCCCCACTCACCTCACAGAGTGTTTGTTGTGGGGGAGGAAAGGAAAGGAGAATGTTAGCCGCTTTGAGACTCCTTCGGGTAGTGATAAAGCGGGATATCAAATCCAAACTCCTCTTCTTCATCTGAAAAAGTCTGATGCTTCCAAGTTCATTATAAAGGATGTCACATTTAGGGAGCTTTCTTCTGTCATAATTATGGGTCATGCCCCATATTAAACCTCCACCTGCCCCCATCAGTGGTAGCTGTTACCTGTTACACATGCTCTGTTCATCTGCGATACTTTGGCCAACTTTTAGAGCTGGCAAGACCAAACTGTGTAGTAGTTAACAAGAGACAGTCAGTTGGGTCATGTCAGGACATATCTCTGCAGCAGGGACAAGCGAGTCTTAAATGTTCCTAGCATAGCCCCACAGTCCATCCCCCTCTGCTGCGGACGATTTGTTCAGATCTCACTGCATGGAAAATCTTGAGCCTATCTTGAATGCCTTCTGTGTCTTGTTTTGTTTGCTCACATTGCATTTCCCCCCCTAAAACTCTGAAATGTCTATTCAGGCTTCTTTGTGGGAAACCCCCTGGACATAAGGGTAGATGAAGATAGATGCTGTTATATTAACTATTTTTAGATCTCATTGTAATTGTGCCTATCGTGCAGAAAGTTCTTGCCTTGCTATGCCATACTGGTTGGTCTGACCTGGATCTCCAGCTCTTGTCAGTAAAAAGGAGTCTTACTTGAACTGAGGACAGGGAAACACGAAGGCAGAAAATGTCCCCGAAGCTGGCTACATTTGTTTCTGCTCCCCTTTTTGCTCTCTGGATTCCATCATATAGGAACCTAAATAGAAATATTCCTCAGTAGTCTTCCAGCCTCAGTAGCCATAGAAACCAGCTATTTTTATCTATTTTGCATGATATCAATAAATGACTTTTTCTACCCTGGATAGACAGGTCAACTCAGCTTCCTGCTAACTGGATGTCCTTAATAAGCCATGCATATCTCTTGCATAATATTGTACACTGAGAATACAAAACAGGATTGTTTGTAAGTGCACAAAGGATTCTGCTATGTAGATAATTCACATTCTATTATGTACCCTTTCAGAGAGAGAAAATATTTACGAGAATTTTTAGAATACACCCTTTGTAGTATTTCTTTATTTTAAAAAATGTATTGAGAACCAGGTGGTGGTTGTCATTTATCCTTGATACACAAGCATTCGCTTTTAACAAAGATGACAGCTTTTTTTTAAAAAAAGACACACCACAGTGTCTCCTTAAGATTAAATTAATGACTGTGAGAATATCATTGTAACACTAAAGAAAGCCAGCCAAAAATAGTGTAATTGTTTTATGGAATCCAGTCTGTATTTGCTAAAAGAAGCTTTTATAAAGCAGGATAAATAATCAAATTTGTATGCTCAATAATCAAGTGCACTTCACAAAAGAACATAATTGCAATTTGTAATGCAGGATGCTTCTCCTAGGATTTCCGGTCCCACAATTGGATGATTATGGTAGTCTGCCATATCTCTTTGGAGTCCTAAATGTTTATCCATTTATTTACATTGCAGAGATGAAGGCATTGCAATACATGCAAAATGTTTATTTGAAGCCTATACAGTAGAGTCTCCATTGTCAAAACCTTAATTGAAAACTTGTTATCCGAATTCACTGTGTTCTTCAGAACTTTTGTATCCCTCTGAAAATAATATTTCCATTTATGTGGCCCACTGAGTATCTGAATGCTTTGGATGACTCCAAGGCCATTTCAACACACATATCTGTACAGAATTGCTGTATGTGCCCTTAAAATCCTATGAGCCTTTTGGTTGGGGAATTTTTTCTGGTGAAAAAAATGGTGCTAAAATACATATTCATGGATTGTATGTGATATATATGATATATATTGATACAAAGTAAGGCTCATTGACAACTTGCTAGATGTTACTGAGATTACCTTGCTAAAATGAAAGAGATCGTTCTACATGCCCCAAAACCTTAGCTATGATAAAATCAGAGAAGCCCCACTGACTTTATTACTGATGCAATCCTGCTGAGCATGTTATATATACTTTCCAGTGCTTCTCAACACTGACACAGCAGGACCCTCTTCCAATTGGATCAGTAAACCCCTCACGGCACAGCTGATTTTCTTTTAGCCCTTAACAGATATATTTTGGGTTGTAACAACATAAAGCCCAAAGACTTCTGCTCTAACAAGGTGGTTTACAAGGTTGTATTATAAATTATAGATGCCTATCATGTCTGTATCTTTCACTGAAATACTTGCCGATCGATTGGCCTTCTGGCTGATTAATTCCCTTTTCTTCCCAATGCCCGTTTTCGAACCAGCTTGCTTCAGTTCCTTCCTTTGTATTTTCTTTCTGTAAACTATGCACTTGAAGTAAGCACTTTTTTGCTCTAACTGTGAAAGCATGCTTAGGAGAGCAGATATGTTAATTGCTGTAATAAACAGACTTTATTATTACGTCTCTGTGCAGTCTATAAATTACATCTGCTGTTGCTTGATGCTTTCTTTATTGTTACTACGGATGAACTGAAATACACCCCTAACCTGAACCACTGGTTACTTAAACAAGTGAAAGGAGCACAAAGGTAGAAACACTTGCTGACTATGATCAGGAATAGAAAGCAAAAGGGTGGCTGAAAGAGAAGGCAAATGAGGCCGCTTTGCTGGAAAATGAGCTGTCCACCCTCCTTTTTATTATTCAGTATGATGCAAACAACACAGAAATAGCACAGCCGTTACAATGTTTTCAGTTAACAAGTTTTTAGATCTATATACACTACCCTGGCAGCCTAGAATATTCTAGATGTTTGGGCCACTGGGCCAGGAAATCCAAAAGGTGCCCTCCAAAGTGGCACATGCCTAACATCTTGCTGTTCTTTAAAGCCATCTCCAAATCTGATGCTTAATGGTAGGATGAACTCTGCATGACAATGTGTAAAGGAAATAGAATGAGTGGGAAGGTCCTCTTAAATCCCTGCTGATGTATCTAGGCATATCCACCCTGGCACCTCCAGGCAGGGATGAAGAAAAACCTGTAGTTAGTGTAGACCAGTGAAGGCCAAACTTGGCCCTCCAGCTGTTTTGGGACTATAATTCCCATCATCTCTGACCACTGGTCCTGTTAGCTAGGGATGATGGAAGTTGTAGTCCCAAAACAGCTGGAGGGCCAAGTTTGGTGTAGACTGGTGTAGACCAAGGATGAGGAATCACAGGCCTGGAGGCCAATGTAAAAGCCTCTTTCAAGCCCTCATGACTCTCCCTTGGCCATACATGCTTTCCAGGCCACAGCCCTCACCAGCCCTGCTTTGTACTCTCCTAGGGTGTAGTTGCCTGGCTGGAATATGTATGCAAACTCGGGTTAAGATTGCCTGGATGGAAGACTGAGGGAGAAACTAGTCTACCATAAAGGTAAAGGGACCCCTGACCATTAGGTCCAGTTGCAGACGACTCTGGGATTGCGGCACTCATCTCGCTTTATTGGCTGAGGGAGCCGGCATGACTAAGCCGCTTCTGGCAAACCAGAGCAGCGCACGGAAACGCTGTTTACCTTTCTGCTGGAGCGGTACCTATTTATCTACTTGCACTTTGATGTGCTTTCGAAATGCTAGGTTGGCAGGAGCAGGGACCGAGCAACGGGAGCTCACCCCGTCATGGTGATTCGAACTGCCAACCTTCTGATTGGCAAGCCCTAGGCTCTGTGGTTTAACCCACAGCACCACCCGCATCCATACAAACATAATAAATTCACATTTGCTGATGTGCCCACTCTTGTCTCTGGTCTGTTCCATTGGCAATGCTTTTTACTAGAACCAACTAATATGTCACCAAATCATGACAAGCTTTCCACTTCTACAGAAGTCTATCAGGCAAGATGCTACACAAAGTATGGGGGAGGGGAGGGGGAAGTACAAAAACTAGCCTGAGTGTTGTAACCAGGTCAGCTTACAGATTCAGTTCCAAGATGGAGATTGCAGAGTGACTGGCCTCTCCCAGGTGTCAGAGCCATGAGGACCCCCCTTATCCATTCTCCTCGTATGTTGTGTAAGATATTTGAGTTCTGGGGAACTCACAAATTTGTTAGAATTTTGTGACATTTTGGTTGGTCCTAAGACAGCTATTGCTCAGGGAGATCTTGAGATGAAGACTGAAACCAAAGAAGCATCCAAAAGATGAAAATGTTGTAGTTCCAGATAACCTTGGCTACCCTCACAGGTCTAATTCCAGCATTTAATCTACTGGATAAATGGTTCTTTAGTAAGATGGGTGTGTTCCCTAATACCTTTTATTGCCTTAGATATTCCAGGTTCTAAAAATAAAACTGCAAAAGTTGTCACCAGTTTTAAATAGACTTGAAGGATTTATTTAAACATGATGGTTTGTGATATATATATATATATATATATATATATATATATATATAATCTGTATATATGTATAACTTTATTATCAAGGTCTAGGCCTTCATAAGACATACCTGAATGTATTAAAACAATACAAATACAATAAAAAATCAACAGAAAGATAACCAACATAAATCAGATTAAAGCAGCAAAAAGAATACAGAGAGCCTCCTTTTTTTAAAAAAACAAACCCCAATCCAAATAAAAAGAAACCAGCCTTTTATAATATTTCAAGATCACTTGTCTTTTTTGTTATTTCCCAAAGAGAGCAACCCTAGTATGAGAAAAGGACATATGAAACACTATCATCTATATGTAGCCTATATCCAAAATCCAGGAAGGTCACTTGAAACTCTGTAAGAGATCAATAAACCTCAGATTTAAGCCTTATTTGATGTGGAGAGCTCCAAATCTAGTAATCTAATCCAAAATGAAAAATAAATGTGTGAACCACCCTAAAGATGAAGTGTAAAAGAACCACAAAGCCTTTTACACTCAAATCCCTTTCTCTGCTTTAATGGTAAAATATATTCCTGTGAATTATTAGATTATTAGAATTATTAGATTATTAGAATTATTAGATTCCTTAGGTAAGATATAAAGAACAAAGTAGCAGCAGTCTGTATCAAAACAAGTACATGCTTCACAAAGCTTTTTCCTGGGATATAAAATGTCAAGACAAACTTTATTATCTATTGCAGTGGTGGGCAGACTTCAAACATGCTTTTCCCCTAGAACTCAAGAGCAGGAGTGAAGTGCAAAATATTGGCTTAGAAAGAGGAACAGACATATACTTAGAACTAACAAAGAGGGCTCCTCTAGGAATAACCCATCCCAGAATATTTTTCAGTGTCGGAACTGAAATAAAAGTCCTTTCACACAAAAATCCATTCTTGGTTTCCCCCCCTCATCTATGCTTTTTTTTGTTTTTTGTTTTTTTGTTTCAGTAGCCTAATTTCAGGAGGAAAGCTGAAGTTATGGGAGTCAGATATCTTTGCTAAGGACCTGGTAGATATGGATCAACTTTTTGCCTACCCCTGACTATTGTATGTGCGTCATTAAAAGTTGAATAAATTATACCGGAAACTTCAACAAACATGTTAAAAAACCCCATTTATTATAAGATACAAGGCATTTAGAGATATCCTAAGGTAAAACTTCAATAGCTCTTCCAGAAATCAGCTTCCATAGGGACAGCAGCTGCTGATCTGAAAGTACATTTTAACCCAAAAAAAGTGCTGGTAAAAGTGCTAAAGAAGTATTTAAAAAGCAAACAATTCAGAGAATGGGCACATAATAGCGTTAAGAAGATGAGGTCCACATGGGGCAACTGAGATTAGGGCCCTGAGCAGACTCTTTCAGAGGTCCTGACAGGTTCAGGCCGCTTCCAGCTGTTGAGGATGCTAGTGATAAGAACAATAAAAAAGATGACATGTGAAAACAATTAGACACGAAAAACTGGTTTTGCTTATATAAACAGCAGATCTCAGAAGACATGTTCATCAAGGTCCAATTTTGTGCCATCAGAACCGATGTATTTTTACGAATATTTGTGAGCATTTTAAACTCTTTAACAGGACAAAATCTGTATCAGTTAACAACAAGAAATTACATTTAATTTGCTTAAATTTGCAGCCCTAATCGGACAGAGTGCGCCACTTTTTGGGGGGATGTCTGATGCACATAAATACAAGTTGTGAAACTTATCTAATGCCAAAAAACAAACAACTGTGTGAGGTCCCCACCCTAAATCAATAAGTGTCTAAATTTAAAGCCTTGGCAAAATGGCCTTCCTGGGTCCCCCTCTGCTTGACCTTTGCCCTGAGTGTACAAAAAACCATGGCTCTGGAACCTGTCTTTTACTTCACAAAACAGTTAGAAAGAAGTGATTGATGCCAAAGCTTGATAAATAGCAGGTTAGATAAGAAAAAAATTAACCTGAAATGGAGTCAGTGAAAGCTATTATTTCAATGGCATTTCCATGTAAGCATTTGTTGGTTTGTACCTTTATTATAGGTATTTAGGGATGCGGGTGGCGCTGTGGTCTAAACCACTGAGGCTTAGGCTTGCCGATCAGAAGGTCGGCGGTTCAAATCCCTGCAACAGGGTGAGCACCCGTTGCTCGGTCCCAGCTCCTGCCAATCTAGCAGTTTAAAAGCACGTCAAGTGCAAGTAGATAAATAGGTACCACTCCGGGGGGAAGGTAAAGGGTGTTTCCGTGAACTGTTCTCGTTCGCCAGAAGCGGCTTAATCATGCTGGCCACATGACCCAGAAGCTGTCTGCGGACAAACAGCGGCTCCCTCAGCCAGTAAAACGAGATGAGCGCCGCAACCTGAGTCATCCGCAACTTAATTGGTCTGGGGTCCCTTTGCCTTTATTATTTAACCCAGTCACATATAGGTTAGTTTTCATATATCTTTTCCCCAAAACACCAATGTCTCTTTGGTCAGAGGTCTGCACATTTAATTTTATGGCAGCCAGCAGCAGCAGGCTGCCCTCAGTTTAAAAATAACTATTTTGACAGTTTTGATGCAGCTATGTGAACTACAAGATTTTTGCATTCTGTACTGCCTGGAGCTATATGAGCTGAGAATAAGGCAGTAAGGAAAAAGATCAGACAGTGCCATCTGCAGGGCTTTCCCTCAGCTTTTTTTCCCACAGAACACAGCAGCTAGCAAAGCAGCACTTTGGAAACTTAATTCCTTCCACGAGGGCACTTCGCCACAGCAGGAGTCTAAGATCCACAGTAGGCTGAAGATAGGCCAGGTTTTTTGGATATAAGTGAAAGCAATGAATGGTGTCATAAACATCATTTACAGAGATCCCTGATGAGGAAGAAAGGATAGAAGGGAAAATTGTCACTTAACCCTTGGGTTGCAACCTTATTGATGAAGCTGTTATATTAACCTTTTAAAACTAATTGCACAAGCATCCCTGTTTACTCAGACAACATCTGGAGAAAAGTTAATGATTTTGGAGATTTTCAGTGCAAAAAAAATTAAGTATAAATTTCATACAGAACCATCTTAGAAGTATTCTCCTTACTAAAGATCCACCGTCTTCAAATGGGCTGTATGGGGTGTTAGGACAGGAGTAGTACCTCTACTGTTGGGGGACATGTTGTGCTCCTTCTGGGGTAGTTTCTCCATCTTTGGTCTCCACCCTGCACTCAGCTCTCATCTGTGGCTCCTGGAAGCTGTCAGCATTTGACAGCAGCCACACCCCAGGAACAGCTTCAACTGGCCAGCTAAACCAGGTGAGAGTAGCTGATGGGTCTCAAACCATCAGTGAGTTAGGGATTTTCACAGCATGTGAAGACAGGTTCTGGCAGACTGATGGATGAGATCAATAGTAAGTCCAATGGTCAAGACGGTGGTTTCTGCATGTGCTGTAGAAGGGAGGGGCAGATGGGGCTCATCAACCTGGAAAGGGAGTCCATCTAGGAGAAGGAAAACTCTGATCCTAGATCTCTGCTGCCTTGCAGGATACCTTGGGGAGGAGGCAAAGGAGTAAACCCTACAAAAATCCAGAGTGGAGTCCCTAAGATGGTTTGATGGTGCCTTGTAGGTCTTCTTCTGGCAACTCCAGCAGCCAACCTGGTGCCAAACATATTGCTCTGCTTTCATTTGGACCACATCAGTGAAGCTGAGAGGAGGGTCTTGTCATCTGGGCAGCCCAGGACCTCCATACACACTGTGCAGGCTTATGGCCTGGAGAGGTCACTTTGGTGCTACTACTGCAGCAATTTGACTTCACCCCTGGAGGCACACTCCATTGTGTCTTGAGGCAGAGGGATGCCAACAGCCATCTTGAAATAGTGCCTGATGAGAAATATGCAAATGGCTTTAAAAACAAACTAAAACACTATTCCCCCCCTTTCAGAACCATTGCCTCATGCAAACTGATACAGATTTAGTCAATCTGATCAATTATTTTATCAAGTAGCAACCTGATCCTGTTAGGTGAGCTAAAAAGCACATTGATTTGGATGGGTTGGTGTGTGCTATCGCTGCCTAGAATGCAGTTTCACATATGCACAGGATTTCTGTGGTGACAATCCTGTGCACACTTACTTGGTAGTGGTGATGAAGCAGACTCAGTACTGTACACAAAAAGCTTGTACCATACTAAATTTGGGGTCAGTCTTCAAGGAATTACAGCACTGTAGCTTTTACTTGGGAGTAAGTCCCATTGAACTAATTATTTCCTTTTGAGTTCTATTTAAATGTGCTTAGACTGCAAACAGTCTATACCGCTATTTAGATTTCTATTTATAGATTTCTATTTATTTAGATTTCTATTACATTTCTAGGAAAACAGTAATTTGGTGAAATGCTGGCTCTCCTACAGGCATGCACATGCATGGTTTCGGCTGGACTTTAGTTGGCAGGTGGCAGCTGTAAGATTTATTGGCGTGGGTTACGTGGACTCAAGTCTTCCGTGGCATCAATGTTATCGACCTGTTGTGTGTGAAAGTGTACGCGGTTTACATCTTCATTAAATTACAGAGGTGAAGTCAATATGGAGACGACAACAAAATAAAAGAGTCTTGTTGTGCATTAAAGACTTTAACCATTCATGAGAGAGGTAAGAAGTGTTGGTCTGCCAACTGAGGACTTCTCATGCCTCAGAAGACTCGGTCCACAAAATAGCTACACCTTTTTAAAGTGACACAAGGCTCTTTGTTGTATTTTCCTATCAACAGCGACAGCTCGCTCTGCAAGCACCGCGTTCCCTGCCCAGAGACAGCCACTTCGAACCTTACCACTTATTGCTTCCCCCCCCCCGCCCGCAGGACCTTTAGTGGACCTGTCCAGTAAAAGTATGTTCCCCACAAGGTGGTAGCTTCCGGCGTAACTGCCTTCTCAGGGTCTCAGTTTCCCCCGTAGGTTCCGCCCATAAAGAGGCGTGGTCTGCCTGGTGGTTGGCTGGGTAAACACACAGGGGCTGTCCTTCAAAACGGCGGTTTCAAAGCAGCCCGGGAGGGCGCGAAGCTGTTGCTCCTCCTACTAGCTGCCTTGACATCTCTTTCTGCGGGGGGCTTAGAGTAGGGTTTTGAAGTGAAAATAAGTAAGGCTATGTAATTTCTTTACTTCCTTTAGCAAAGGGTAGCCAGTCTAGGAATGCAGAAAAAGCAAGGTCCCCCACCTCGGTGAGTGTGTATTTTAAAAAAACCCCATACAGAGCAGAGCGCATGCGCAAAGAGGAAGCGGGAGGGGGGGGGAAAGCAAGCCGAAGAGCGGCGGCAGACTCTTCAAGCTGAGCTTTCGAAGAGCTTCCTAAGACCTCGTGGCGCAACGGTAGCGCGTCTGACTCCAGATCAGAAGGCTGCGTGTTCGAATCACGTCGGGGTCACGGGTCCCCGGGAGGGGATTTATTTTACCCCTTCGATGAAGTTGTAAGCAAGCGGAGTCGAAGGTTTAAAAATACCTTATGTTTAGAAACACGCCGGCCGTTTAAGAGCCGGGGGGGGGGGCGCCCCCTCGGGGTTTGCAGTGCAGGGCGAGGAACCCAGACGGGGGTGAAAACGGGCGTAAAAGGCGCGGGGGTGGGAGGGGCGTCGCGTTCCGCGTGGAATGTGGCGAATGGAGCGCGACAGCTTCGTGAGAGCGAGGAGACTGAATAGTGAGGCGGGAAAGCGAAAGGGCGAGGCCCAGTTTGCTACCGTCCAGGACGAGTTAATAGGACCGAGGGGCCATCCAGATTCATTTGCCTTTTCTTTTCCAAAGGAGGGAGGAGGCAAGTTTGAAAAGTAATAGCCGTTTAGGGAAACTACCTCACAGAGCACTGTGAATTTTTATAGGGCGTTATTAAAGCCCCTCAATGAGGTAAATATAGAGCAAAACAAGGTTCAGGAGATGCTTTTGGGGAGGCCCTACGGAGTGCTTTTTTTCCTTAAAAAATGTTTAGGGGTACTCTCATTTTGACTCAAGAAAATCGATTTATAGTTCAAATCGGGGGACATAAATACAGTAAATAGTACAAAGTAAAAGTACAGTGCAAATACAGTAAAAGTACAAAGATTCACAAAATGTTTAGGGGTATGTGTACCCCCAGAAAAAACACACTGGCCCTACCCCTTTTTACACTGCATTCTGTTACTTGCTGTTTGTTCACAATATTGAAAACGTGGCCATTTTCATTTTTAAAAACCCAGATGTCCTATTTTCTATATCCCTCAGAAAAAGAGAAGGGCGAATCTGAAATTTTATCCTCTTTCCAGCCCCTCACTTTCACATACATTTTAAAGAACATGGCATTCAGATTTTTTTTGAAATGGAAAATGAGGGACTGACAGGGTCGGCTCCAGATTTGAGAAACTCCAGGGCAAAAGTGCTTTGGTGGAGCTGGCAGGAGGCTTACCTAGCTGTTTGTATCAGCTGGTTGGGATCCAGCCTCCTTTTTAATTTTTCACAACATCTGATCTAGCATTACTCTGGGGGAATTGTGGGGAATTAAAAGTGTGTCCCGATGCAGCTGTACGGACCAGATGTACTGACACTGCTGTCTGTGGGACACCCTGACCCACGTTGCTCAGGACCTCCTCAGACTTGGAGCTGGTCCTATCATTCCCCCAATTTTTCATCCCATAAAATGTGTTCCTAGCCGCCGCAACCCAAAAAAAGGCATGGGGACCTGGTGTGTGTGCGCGTGTGATCTGCTGGCTTCCAAAGGGTGCCAAACGCTCGTGCCAGTTCTTGGGGTGATTTAATTGGAAACACCTAAAAGATGTGAAGATGCTCACCTCAAGGGTATTCCTTCTGGGTGCCTCCTGACTTGCTGTTTTGCAGAAATAATTCTGGAAATATTGGTTTCTGCAGTTAAAAGTGTTCCATTGTGCTAGTGCAACAAATCCACTTTCTTTTTTTAACCTGGACTTCTTATGGTTAGGAAAGTATTCAGAGTGTGGCAAGAATGAATGATTGACAGGAAGATGCGTAAACATTCCACAAACAAATAACAAATGGTCAATTTTATATATACACACACACACACACACACACACACACACTGCCGTTTCACAGAAAATATTTCACAAAAAATATAACAAGGTAGTGTATGACATAAAAGCAGAATACTGCAGTAACAACAGTAAAAATCGGTGAAAGCCAATTGGTAAAAATATAAAAAGCAATAAAGACCAGAAATAATCTGCTCTCCCTTTAAACTTTGTACAAGTAAATTGGGAGGAATGCTCAATAAACAGGTTGTCTGGAGGAGCCCTTGGTATGATTTATATGTGGGGATAATAAGAGTTTTGAGGACAAAATGTATTCTGAGAGCGGATTTTAGAATATATACTGATAGATCTTATACAATAAAAACTCGTGCCTTTAATCATTTACTGTATTTTCAATTGGGTTACAATAGAAATAAGGTCATAAAACAAGCTGGAACAGCACATTGATGCATCTGATAATATTGGCTTGAGAGCAGGAAAATATGTATATGTAAATCTGAAAAGCAGTTTTGTTCTTTGCAATGCTGTACTGCAGTTAGTGGTTGGAATCTCTTTTTTCTACTTAGCTGTGTTGTTACTAATCGGATCATACTGCTATGGGGGGATGATGTAATTCTAAACACCAGTTTACTTAAGAGTTTTCAAGGGCATGCAGTGTGCCTTCCTCTCCAATAGGAGGTGCACCGCCTCTTTTGGCTCTCTCTTTTGCAGAGAGTGCCAGAAAACAATGAGTTTTTTGCACTGTGCCATTTCTGCCCACCTTCTCCTTGCACAAACAGTTTATCTTGCATAACTGCAGTTCTGTTGAAAGAAACGTTTCTTTGCTTCTATAGGGCAGGCTACAATTATAGCATGTTACTTGGTGAGCTTCACAAGATGTGGAGGGGAGTATTAGACATGGGACAGTAATCCCTCCTCTGCTGAAAAGTCTAGTTTTGTCCAAAATATATCCAATCATTCTGGCAGTCACTTTTATTGGTTCATCATGATTCCTGACACTCTTTCAAGTTATATATACTTTCATTTTTGGAGCACTTAAACTGAAATTTTGGCAGAATCATTTTTGTTGGTGTTGTCAGTGAGATATGTCACTTTATACTTAATTTGGTTTCTACATTTTTATGAATATGCATATAAACATTACAATACTGTTCATCTCATCATTCTTTTAAGACCATAAGAAATCATTCCAAAGCTGGCACAAATCCAGATGCAGCACTTAAGCTAATTCATGTTTACTTGTCTGATTCAAAAGTGATTAATGGGGGAAAATACTGCAATAAAGAGAGTATTCTTAACCAGTGTTGTGTTTTTTTCATAGACCCTACCATTAGGAGATATGGAGAAGGTTACTGTTGATGTGCACATAGAAAACAAGGGAAAAGATTCTCCAGAACAAGGCTCTGTGGAACAAGACTCCAAAGATGAAATTGATGTTACAGCTCTGAGTGACACTGAGCTATGGGAGCTTCTCTGTGCATATGGAATCACCCCTGGACCAATATTACGTATGCTTCAGAAGAGTGATCACTAAAACAGTGATAAAAAGGGCAGTTGAGTCTAATGTAGTGAGGAGTTGAATTTGCAGTAACAGATGAGTGATTTCCAGATTAAGGCAAATAGTTGTCAATCCCAGCTAGAGGCAAGCCAGTTCTGGGCAGGGAGGGTGTATGCAATTGATTTGAGGTTCTTTTTTTTTTTTTGGACAGAATGAATGTTTGGTTGCTGCAGGTCAGCATGGGCACATGGCTCCACCGCTATGCCCATGGTGCCTTGTCCTTGCAACCACTCCCTTGGTAATTGGCAGCAGCCTCTGTGTTGGGAAACTAGGTGAGCAATGCCTCTGCCCTGCCAACAGCTACTGCATAGGAGAGGGCAAAGATACTGGATAGTCCTCTGTTGGGAATCCCCCAGCTCTAGATTTCCTGCATTGGTTAAAGCTCCATCCAGCTGTAACTATGATTATCAACCATTCTGAGTATGTAAAATTTCCCGTTCAATGCAAACAATTTAATAACACTTTGAAATGCAGCAAGCTATTGCTAAAAACATTTGTGCTCTGGCCTGTTTCTTTTAGCTTCTACAAGGACCATTTATGAGAACAAGCTCCTGCAGTTGATGAAGCAATGCCCAGGAACAGCAGCTGAGTTGAACAGTGAGGTTAATTCTGAAAATGATGGAGAAGGTAGTACATAGTAATCATTCCCTAAATGAAATGCTTTGAGCCCCCACCCCCAATATATAGTACAGTCCTAATGGCTAACATAGATTTGTTGTAAATTCAAATGATGACATTCATAATTAAAGTAAGCATGTTGTGGGGATCTCATTCTGGAGCAATCTCATGAAGAGTTGGTGTGTGTTTGAACCATTCTCGGGATTCAGTTGTGTGTGTGCTTTTCAGGTTTCACCCATGCACATTATTTGCATGCATAGTTCCCCATCATGTTAGGGATGCATGTGCAGAAGACTACTTTCATGAGCATATGGCTGGCACAAGGTGCCTGGATTCTGTAAATTCAGAAAACAGGATTGCTGAAAGTACAATGGCTTGGGAAACAAAGGAATGCTTTACCTATTTGAATAGTAGAGTGTGGGGAAGGATGTTCTAGAAATCTACCTGAGAATACTTCAGGAAAGCATATTACTTTCGTAAAATCCCATATCCTAGCATTCTGCGCAGTAAATTCAGCTACTTCAGAGCTCTTGAGTTTGGAACTCCATTTTTGAAAGTATTGTGTTGTATAATGTGGCATAGATGAATCAGTGACAGTTACTAAAAATATATATATATTCTCACCTAGGAAAAACCACAGAAGTAGTCATCCAAACAAATGGCCTCACAGTGACAACTGAACATACCTCTGGGTCTGAAAATGTAAGTAACCCAAGGCATGAATATTTTATGGCTATAGCTAAATTGTGAGCTAATATAAACTGATGTACTTTGTGTCAGACTCCTGACAAGTGAAGCAATTACTCCAATCACATAATTAGAATGTTCTACTGTGGCTTCTGTTGATGCACTAGAGCCCTAGGAAATCTGATGCAAAATAGATTTCACAGATAGTTAAGAATATTCAACTTTATTTACAGACAGAAAATATACATCAGAGGAATTATAACTGGGAATGTAGACGAATTTCGGGTATATTTAAACGGGACAGAACAGCATTCATATCCATGCAGTGAATTGTTCCATGATAGATCTTCTAATAATCAAATTGGCTACTTTTGATTGTTAGCCTAATGAAGATAAATTTTGGAGAAGCAATCATGGCAGAAATTGATTTTCTGGCAACCCACCAAACCCCCTAGGGATGCCAACCTTGCACTTAAGCACTGGTCAGGTCCAACAATGTGGGGGGGGGGGGATTGCTAGATACAAGTCACACCTCAGACATGCTTATCTAACCTGTTATTCTATCACAAAGAGTTTACAAACTCAAGAGTAACCTGTTACAATGCCCAGCCATACTTCACTCCCTCTCTTGATTTCTCCTGAGGTCAGCTGCTGGGTTGTCTGCAGGAGCAGCACTTGAAACACAAACCTTTAAGTCTCTTTTGGAAGAGTTTATTGGCCAAAGGGGGCAACCCCAATATTCTGTGATGTTTATGATGCTATTAAAAAAAACAAAAAAGGCTGCTTGCTAACTCAGGAGTTACCCAGATATCCCATGCTAGTAATTTATGGGTAGGAAAACATCTCTTTAAAATTATGCATTAATTTTATTTAATCCTACTATTGTATAGAGTAGTTGGCTCTTTGTGGTCTCTGTGCAAGCACATCTTTTGGTTTTTCACCTGTCCAAAATACTGCTGAGAACTCTCTAAAGTAAAAGTCTATAAACTGATACCTCCTCTCAAGGGGGAAAGTCCTCCCACTACACTTATCTCATAGGGCAAAACACACACTATCATTCTTGGTTTTTGTTGTTGTCCACTGAAGCAGCATTGTGGAAATGTTTATTTCTTAGTGAATTTTGTTGGCCATTTTTCATAGTTATGGGCTCATTTGTTTTCAGTTTCCTTTCAGTTACAGTCTCTGGCCTGTTAATTTTTATCAGGATTTGTATTTTACTTTTTATTTGCTTTTCCTCCTGCCCTGGTCACTTATTGTGCATCAGACTTCATTTAAGAATTGTCATGGTAGAAAATGTCCAGTCAACAAAGAACACAATAACTACCACCACTGTTTAGGTGAAGAACACAAAACTGATTCCTGCCTCTTATTCAAAAAACTTACTAAGCATTCTCATCTCAGAACTCTGTAGAGCAGCCAACTGGTTGCATAGTTTCATGTTTATAAAGCAGTATGCCCATCCTCACCCACACATAATATCATATGACCTTCTCTATCTTCAGTTTCAGTCATAGTTTTTATGGTTTCTTTTTTACTTCAGAAATCACCTGCAGATGTGGCAGAACGTCAGAAAAAACTCTTGTCATCTGATGTTGAACACAGTTTAGCTAAAATAGTGGCAGAAGTAAGTAGCTACTGTTGCAGCCCTTTGATTTAGTCAGGCTGATGCAACTTTCATTGTCTGGGTCATTTAACTTAGTTCTTCAACCTTGGATCCCTAGATGATGTTGGACTACAGCTCAGATCATCCCTGACCATTGACTGAGGATTATGGGAATTGTAGTCCAACAATATCTGGAGACTTAAGATAGAAGAACTTTGATTTAAATAATAATCCTGCGATACTCTTTGTTGTAGTACTTACTTTCCATGGATGCTAATTCTGAAGGATTGCTACTTTGACTTAACTATTTTATTTCCAAATTAGTTTTTGTTATCCTCTGTGAGGGTGGGAAACTGATTCACTTATTTTCCTAAAGAAAAAAATAATTTTCAAATTTTGCCCAGACTTGTCATATGTTTAAGTTAGCTGCAATTAATGATAAAGCTGGAGTTGCAATGTCTCTTTTACATCAACAGTTTCTCCATTTTTAAAACTCTCAGAGTGAAAGTGTGGAGTGACTGCTGCTAAAGGAATTGTAGCAAGCAGACTTTTTTTTTAGCAGACTTGCAATTTACAAATGAATGATACTGTTCATGTAACATGCCTGAACTTTTGCCAAAGACGATAGATCATCTTTGCTATGAATGCTTCCAGCTTTCATCCTTTTCTTCTTGCCCACACATCTTTAATTAATGTCATCTTGTGTATTAACAGCTGCAGGAAATATTGCCAGAGGGTAAAGTGGCACTGCATCGGTCACAAGGACCAAGGAAGAAAGCTGGCAGTCCTGAAAGGAATTACAGACAAAAGGTATTTTTGCAGCGATGGTACAACACACTCAAATGTTAAACCTGGCACTAAATGTGCCATTCTTGAAAGCAGAGTTCTGGAAGCAAAGACATAAAATATCACTTGTGAACAGCACACCACTCTATAAGTCTGTATATATATATATAGATATATATATATATATATATATATATATATTCATTCTCTTGTTCTTTGCCCAGATACTAAAACTTTATATATATTTGCTAGACCAAAGTTGTCAAATGTTAGATATCTGTTCTTGCTGTAGATGCTAGCTAACCATGATTGCATTGCTTATTTGTGGATGAACTAGAATTTGACTTGCGTTTTTAAAGTCAGAACCTTTTTTGGAACATGTATTTAACCTTCAAGGGTGACATTTCTGAGAAGCTATTATAAACTGTTAGGACATTCAGTTTATGTGTAAGACAGAGTAAACAACAGGCAACCAGCGTTTTTATTTGAACTCCTGGGTTGCCATAAATGTTTCACAGGTTTTCATCTGACTTCTTTACTTCCTTTTCACTTTATTGGCACATAAGCGTTTTGATCACAATGTGTCAGATGGCCTTCTAAAAAAGTATGAAAAGGATTCTTTTTCTTAAGATGTTGCCTGTTGTTAAACAGATTTTTAAAAATGTATTTTACTTCTAGTTAAGGCTGGGCAGGTTGAAAAGTTTTGTAGAGGGGCAGCAGGAAGCACACAAGCTCTGCTAGTTTTACAGTAATGTCAGTCTACGTCCCCAGAGTAGAACTAAGCAGATCATGTCAGTTGCTCCTCCAGATTTCCCTTAGCAAGTAACATGCCCTCTGACAGCTTTCAAGGTAGGAATAATTTAGGTTGTGGAGGACTTAAAACCAAGAACTGGCCATAGTTGTATTTATAACCTCAGAAAAGCAATTCCTGTGTCTGATCTTCATGTCAGATATGTCTGAGCATTTTAGGTCCGGTAAAGAGAATATGTAACTGGCCTACATGGACGTAGGCAAGGGGGGGCAGGTGCCCCCCCCAATCAAGTAAAACAATAGAAATAACTAACTGACAAATCACATCAGTTCTGCCTTCCCAAGTCCTGCCCTTTCCCCCCCAATGAAAATCCTGGCTACACCCATGCTGGCCTATATGCTTACCATTTCATACTTGCTTAGAAGCAAGCAGTTTCATTAATCAAAAGTGATGCACATATGTGGGACAATGAATTTGGAAACCTGGACACTCTGGAAATTGCCTCTGGTTCAACACATCAAACCAAGAAAGCCAAATGTTTCACCTTCCCCATATAGAACTCAGGGAAGGTTGTGTCCAGACAATCCATGATGAACTAACACATTTGAGTTTGTCTCTAAGAAGATTATAATTAATAAGAAAGGAACACAATTGTTTTTTTTTAAAGGGCTTATGCCAGGAACCATTGTGAACAAGAGAGAGAGGTGATATATTTGGCTATGTTTAGAGAATCAGATTGATAAAAGCACAAACCTTATAGTGGGGAACTTTCACATAATACGGTCTAAAATAGAATATTATCCCTACATGACAGTACCATTCAACTACAAGCTTTCACCATAACCACAAAAGGAGGTAACTGCTAGGATGCCTATGAAACAAACCTTTTTCCTTTTTGCAGACAAGTGATCTACCACACCAAGACTTTGGCTATCCTGATGTTAATGTTACTGTAGGACAAAGGTAAAGCTCTTCAAAAACTGCCTGACAAAGGATCTCTCTCTCTCTCTCTCTCTCTCTCTCTCTCTCTCTCACACACACACACACACACGGAGATATCAACAGTTCCTTAGAATTCCTAGTCTTGGAAGTAAACTGAAGAAGTTCTGTTATGGCTTTCCATATGTTGTGGAAAAGAAACTCATTGAACATACTGAGTTTGTGAATATTTACAGCACAGCAGAGGTAGAGAACTGGATCAAGCCATTGGACCAGGTCTTTACCTTCACAAACCCCTGTGGGCCAAGTTAGACTGGTGGACAGAACCCGCCACCTATTAATTATTTGATGTTACTATGATGTCAGATGACCTGTTTTTTTCCAGGAGAGAAAGGTATATGTCCCTTCCCGGGCATCAACAATCAGCTGATTGTTGGCACTTGAGAAGCATCTGTTCAAGGCCTGTGCTTGGCAGTTGAGATTATAGGGGTTTGGGAAGCACTTAGCACAGGACCTGCAAAGCCCTCCTACACAGCACTCTTCAAGTACCAATAACCAGCTGATTATCATCACTTTGGAAGCATTGCACTGGGGGCCTTGGTTGATCATGGATGTAAAGCCCCTTTCATCAAGCCCTGCCTTTACCTTCCTCATACCTGCTATCATATATGATGGGAAGTGTAGAGTAGATGGATGTGGCTTGGCCAAAACAGCCTCGTGAACCAAATGAGGATTCCTGGAATACCTGATGAGGCCCATGGGCTGGAAGTTCCTCACCTGATTTAGGGCTTACTGGGTTGCATAGGTCAATAATCTTACTCTGCAGATATAAAACAATTGTGTGTTATATTAGTTTCAAGGGAGGTCAGTAGCTTAACACTCTGATCCATGGCTTAGCATAAATGAGCAAACATGGATTCCCAGAGTGAAGATGGGGACTGCAGCACTTTCCCCCTGGTCTTGCTGCTGCTGTTAAGCCATGATTTGGCTTAGCATTATACCCAAACCCTAGCTTGTGGTTTCTCTCTCCCAGACAAGCCTCAAGTGGTAAACCAAGAACAAACCTTGGTTCTAACACCTAAACTAGACAATTATTCCAGCTTTTCTTCACAATTAGTTTATTTGTGGTGCAAGCAGGTGGTAATACTTTCTGCTTTTCAGAGCACTTAATTTTAATGATAGAGGGCAGAATTCATCTAACCAGCCCTGTCAGTCAAAACCTTGCATAAGGACTGTTGCTTGCATTATGGGGCTTCCCTCCCCCTCCCCTCCAAAAAAAGAGGCTTTTGGAGGGATTGGGAGAACTCACAGGAGAGTTGGGAATCATTTCATCTGATAAGGTGAAATGTTTGTGTAGAATTGGAAGAGTGCAATACTTAAATAGGTTAGTCTGAGGTAGGGAACAATTGATTGCTGGGAAGGGGAAAACAAGGAACAATGGACTAAGCCTTTGGAAGATATATCTTTGTTGGGATGGGACTTTACTAGTAGTTCATCAATTGGCCTAACAAATGTGCTGCTAGAAAGCTTGAATGGTTTCCAGAAAAGTTAGGACAGAGAATTTTCAACAGCATTAAGCTGTCCAGCCCCTGCCATTCAGAATACAAAGTTCCCACCCAGTACCACTCCTGCACCTGTTCTATACAAAAATGTTATTCTGAATTATAGTGCTGCAGTTTAGTAATCTTCTAGTTTCCTGTTTTTCTAGGCTAGGATGCTGATCTAGTGTGAGACTATATGTCTTAATTTGAAAAGTGTTAGGCAATGTTTCTCTTTTTAAAAGTATGATCAGCAATATTGCTTCTTGTGTTTCTAGTGCTAGAAGAAGAAGAAACGCAATAAAGGAGAATCCTCCCTCTGTGAAACAAGATCCTGAAACCAAATGCCATGTAGTACCTGGGAGATCAAGAGAAGGACGTATACCAATACGTGTAAAGATTGCTGCTTTTGCCATCTTCGTGTTCCTTCTCTTTGTGTATGTAACTATGGAAACTAATTTTCATAATCCATTCACAAGCTTTGCCAAGGGCAAATGAGTGTATTCTGTCTTTTAGAAATGGAGTTGTTAGACCAGACAGGGTGGTTCTGTCTAGCTGCTTATGAATTAAGTATTTGGGGGTAGCTGATTAAAACACAAAAAGAATTATCCTGTGTGTGTGTTTTCTTCCTTTAGAGTTTGTATTAAACAAGTTTCTCTTGACTTCAATATCTGGTAGCATCACCTTTCTTTATAATACCACTTTTCATTGTTGAGTTCATATATGGACATTTCTTTAGAAGGTTGAATTAAAATTGCTCACTTTGGCATGTTGTGCCATTTTAGGGGGGGGAATCATAGAAAGTTGCGTTATCTCTTTAGCAGTCAATTTTCCATTCTAGTTACTAGACCATCTGCCCAGAAAATATTGTTTAAGCAGTAAGAGATAGGAACCCAGAAAAGCAATATGCCAGCAGTCTTGCTCCCCCAGTATGTGTTCATGCCTATAAATTTTGTTGCAGAGTGGTTCTCTGTAGGTGCTGAGCAGGACGTGTGTCCCCGTCCATACTGATGAGCTGAGGTCATGTCTGCATGTTACAGCACAGCCAGGCACTTTACCTCAAGCAGAAGCCCTTATTACTTCATATAGGACAGGCTTGCAGACTTCTCCCAGGAGGAGCTGGACCACACAGAGAGCCTGAGAAGGAGCAAGCTACTAAATGGTCCAGGGCAAAGCTCCTGCTTGTGGTAAGGTGTCCATCTGTAATGAAATGTGGGTATGCAGCTGTAGCTCACTCAGCTCAGAATAGACTGGTTTTATTGCATCTTTCCTTCTGATTGGCATTCTGACATCTGGGTATTGAGAGTTTAATTACACCAGATTCTTTTTGTTTGTTTACACAAATTAGACCAAAGCTTTTCTTACTCAGTTAAGGCTTTGTTTTGTAAAGCATGAAAGTGATTACATTATCAATTTCAACTCCCCTTGTTATAGGTTGAATACTAAGAAACTAGATTACTGGGTTATGGAGTCACAGCTTTTGTAGTCATGGTTTTTAAAAAGCATAAAGTATCTCACAAATGGTGAAAGCTCAAAAGTTGCTTTAAGACAAATTTTAACTTTTTAGCAAATGCCAAGTTACCTGTGTAATTTCTACAATCTTTGTTAAAGTGCTTTATTACATTTCTATCATCCTAAATTGTACACCTTATGATTTTATTCTATGGTAACAAAGGGGCACAAGCAGCAATCAGGTTGTCATTCCTCTCATTCAATGAATGTTTCCTGTGATTACTTCCTGACATATGATTTAGTAAGATTGAGAGATGGTTTGGTTTGATATCTTCTAACGTATCCATGAAAATGATATTGTACAATTACCTATAATAATGTGCAGGAAGCCCAGGGTAAGGAAAGTTGGCTACTGAAGCTCAAAATCTTGTGGGGGTTTTTTGGGCAGGGGGTATGAGACATCTTTTTATTGTACATTCATGATGATTTTATGCTTGGTATCTTGTTGGTTATGTGTGATCCCACTTTTAATGCTATTTGCACCTGATAAACTTTCAGGTTAATACAGCTTCATTTCCAATCCTGTAACATTTAATACCAGAAATGTGGGTGGGGTGGGGGGTTGTTCTGCTTTAGCTGTGCTATAGTGCAAGAGTACCATTGACATAAGTAGATGGAGTTGGATTTTGGGGTACCTGAATTATTTTCTTTTTTTAAAAAAAGTTCCTATGTGCTGTAGTTCAAAAGACATAAGACAAAATGTGAGCTCTCCACCCCCACAATTTCTGTAAAATGCTGGCTGGTAGTCCCTGCTTGAGGGACGCGGGTGGCGCTATGGGTTAAACCACAGAGCCTAGGACTTGCCAATCAGAAGGTCGGCGGTTTGAATCCCCATGACAGGGTGAGCACCCGTTGCTCGGTCCCTACTCCTGCCCAACCTAGCAGTTCGAAAGCATGTCAAAGTGCAAGTAGATAAATAGGTACCACTCCGGCGGGAAGGTAAACAGCGTTTCCATGCGCTGCTCTGGTTCGCCAGAAGCGGCTTAGTCATGCTCGCCAGAAGCGGCTTAGTCATGCTGGCCACATGACCCGGAAGCTGTACACCGGCTCCCTCAGCCAATAAAGCGAGATGAGCGCTGCAACCCCAGAGTCGGTCACGACTGGACCTAATGGTCAGGGGTCCCTTTACCTTTACCTTTAGTCCCTGCTTACAGGGTTTCACCCAGTGAGTGAAGTCAAAGCTGGAATTGGTGAGTGACCTTTTTGGACAACAAGAGCTAGGCATTACTAAGTAGTTGCCATTTCTGAATTTATCTCATTGCTGCCCATCTCAGGCATTGCATATTGGGCAAATCATTTCTAGAATGTCTTCTTAATTTCAGGACAGCCTTCAAGTTTGAGGTGGTCCTGGGCAGTGTGTTAGCTTTCATTCATGTATCTCAACAGCCTCAGTTCACAATATCTATACTCAATATAGAGTGTAGCGCTGTTCTCTTTTTCTTTGACTACAAAATTTTTCAACCTATTTTGTAAATATTATAACAGTGAGGCCCAGATTGCCCCCATGTTCTTGAAAGGGACTGGTTGCCTAAGGCAATTTATTTACTTCGTTAAATTTGGTATCACAGCTTTCCACCAATGCTCAAGGTGGCCAAGAGCAATAAAATACAAATACAATAAGACAACACAAGTTCAAAGCCAATGTGAGATTTAAACAGATTGTGTCTTCTGGCTCCATACCTCATCTTAGCCACAACACTGTAGAGGTCTAAACTTCTGTATGGCTAGCCAAATTATTTTATTCTAGTTTCTTTATGAAGCAATGCCAATATCCAAGTTAGAGTTTCACCAGCCAGAAAAAGAAGACTTCCTTTTAATATGGGAATGGATGGATCACATATAGTTTCCCTTTGATGTTCATGTAAATGATCAAGGTGAATTCTTGGCTTCCTGAATGTCTAATGAACAGACTTGTCAACTGTGCCTGGCTTATTTCTCTCTGCTTCTGTTGGTCTGGAAAAATACATGTGAAGCAAGAAGGAATTAGGGGTTTCTTTTTGAGATCAAGCAGCTTATCCTGGTTGTTAATAAAAACATGTGGCTTCTTTTTCATTCCATTAATACCTGCTAGTTTGAATACAGCTTTAAGCTCTTCTGTGTCTAAACACCCAAATTACTGCTGCTAAGGAGTGTGTGCTTGCGTGGGCCGGCCTGTGCATTTTATTTTCTTTTTCCCAGGCCTTGTCTTTTCACAGCAGCTGTCTTTTCTGAAATGATGCCTCTCCGTATTTTGTCAAATGGTCAGGCACAGCTGGTGAACTTCTTCCCTTGGGTTATGTACCAGTCAGAAACTCAGCTCGATCTACATCTTCAGATGTTGACCTGACTCAATGTGGCAATAACTGTCAGAGCACATGGTAGAATTCCATTTATCAAGTCCTTTTTAAAATCAATTGTGCCACAGGACTAGGCTAAACCAGCAATTATCAAGCCTTGTAGACTAACAGAATGCTGTGCCAAATCTCTGTGGTATCACTATCACGAGAACATGCTCTGTATTCAAATCCCAGCTAACTTTGAATTTGAAACCGAGACACTAAAACCATATTGTTCAGAGACCAGTACAATATAGCAGGCAATCTCATTTCACAAAACAGCCATGGACAAGATTCAGAGATGGATCAACTGCCATTGCCTCCTTTTAAAAATAATAGACTTTCCCATTGCATTAACAAAAAAACAAACCAAAGATGTGAGATCCTATCCTGGAATTTCTGGTTTGCATCTTGGCGCTTAAGCTGAACACTGGAGATCACAATAGAACTTGCAAAAATTGGGTTGAATTCAGAGCAAGGAATTTGGGTACCTCAAAAGCCATATTTGTTGTTTTATTCTGACTGGAGACTCTTGAATTTATATATATCCCACTCTGTTCCGTGGGCTCAGAATAGCTTTTACAGTAGCTTTCCCTGAATATAAATCCTTAACCGTCCTGTCCTCATGGGGCTTGTAATCTATTATACAAAGAAACTTTATACATTCAAAGAGGAAACAGCTTGCCACCCCTTCCCGGTGCCAGTAGCTTCTGCAGCCTGAAACCCATTTTGCACCTCACATGGTCTAAGTCTGCGGGTGAGGAACCTGCAGCCCTCCCAATGCTGTTGGACTCCAACTCCCATCAGCGATTGTGTTGTCAGCGATGATGGGATTTGTAGTTTGACAGCACCTGGAGGGCCACAGATTCAACTTTCCTGCTAATTCCAGCTAATTATTGCCACGTAACTGTCCTACATTCCATCTTAAGATGTTTACAAGCAGCAGGGGGTGGAACTTTTTGATCATAACCTGAGACATCTCTCTGCCTCTAGCACCACATTCTGTACCACTTCTGTCCTGAAGCACAGCAGCATTCACAGTTCCTGTCTCATTTCAGATGCATGGCTCCAGAATGAGAAAGCTCATGTGGTGTAGCTATTAAGAGTGATGGACTAGGATTGCGGAGACACATGTTCAACTCTTCACCCAGCTTTGAAGCTCACTGGTGAACTTGGACCAGCCTAGTGTACCTCACAGGATTGTTATGAGACAGCAAAGCAAGACATATTGCTTTCCTTCGCTTCATTTCCATCCCAGCTACTCAGCGTAACCTGCCTCACAGCAGCCCTGTGGGGTAGGCCAGCCTGAGCTCCTCGGAGGATGCTTGGGGTGGAAATGTAATGCAATCTGTCTTGTTTCACTTAAAATATAGACCTGCCCACAAGATGGTTATAAATAGCTTTCATATAGTGCATTTCAAATGTTTACATCATGTCACATATATTATTCAATAGTCCTTACAACAATCCTGCAAGGTGTGGTAAGCTAACTGCTTTTGGCAGAAGTGGCAGATACATGTGTGTGCGTTTAACATAGTGGCAACTGGGAGGAGAAATGGACATTCTCTGTTAATGGCACACATTCTACTCCAGAAGCCAGCTGTACCATCAAATGCAGCATATTCTGTGGGGAAAGGAATATGCAGCATGCAGCGTTCAAGCCATGTTTAATTTACAAGTCCCAAGAACCTTTCCGCTCTTGTTCCCATGGAAACAGATGCCTGTAAAAAAAAAAAAAATCCTTACAGCTGTGTGCTTTGCCTTTACACCACAGCTGCTTAAATTTATCTGTCATTTTTATCTGAATATTCAGAAATCCATAGATTTTTGCCCACGGCCTGTTTTACAAGGGCTAGCTGTGGTGATTGCCGCACCCCTTTTTGTGCAACGGGAGCAGCTTGCAACACATTTAGCTCTGCCTCAGTGTCACGAGGAAGCAAAGCCCATCTGCAAGACTCCAAGCAGCAGCTGGAGTCCAGAAGGCCTGCCCTTTTAGCTGTGCACAGCTCTCTCGATTATATTTCAGCTTAATAAGCTGCTGCACAAACCTCTCTCTGCCACAAACATCTTGTCCCCACCCCCCTTCAACAGTCTGCAACGGTCTGACTCCCTAAATCTCTTTGATGGGGTTGTTTCCATGGCATTAACTGCATCTCTCTTTGTACACAAAGCAGCAGTCCCCCCTCCTCCCCCAGCCGTCAAGGTAGAGGAAGCTCCGGAGACTGTCGTTTGGCTGTGTGTGTGTGTGTGTGGCCTTTTCAAACAGACCAGCTAGACAAAGCCAACTTCTGCCCCCACCTCCTTTTTTTGTATTGAGAGCTTCGTATTATATAAGTATGGCTCTGAAGCGTCAATTCGTATCCAGCTTGTCAGCTCTGAGCTGAGCGCCAGGGAAATCATTAACCGTGCACACACTGTACACCTTGGATTTTGTATTGTGACAGAGATTATCGTCTTCCTCTGCTATTCAGTCCTTCATCCAGAACCTCCCTACCCTTGATATGTCCCTTCTTTTGTATTTTCCAGTTGATAGTCTGGGGTCCTGCCTTCTCAGTGGTAAGGTAAGCCCATTTAAACGAATCTTCTCAGAAACTGTTGCCCTTGACGCAAATGGCTGTAAGATTTAATTATCTGTTTTTCACTGAGGTGAACTCGCTGCTTAGGAAGGCAAGGGATATAAATTCTCTTTAGCATCTGCTCAAATTAGACCCTGCTAACAAGTTTACTCACATGTGTGGCCTATAGTTTGAGATGCTGGGGAACTGGGCAGACCTTTTTTGTATGAGCTGCAGGGAAGATTTCTGGTCCTACTGGCAGCTTAACAATGATAGGGTTTTGAGGATGCCATTGGTATGTGTTTACACCAACCTCTCTCTATTTTCCATTTGTGCCAGGTTTTCAACTGCATGTATAGCTAAAGGTAAGGATAGGTCATCCGTCCATTGCAAATAATGGAGCAGCATTTTTATTGCACAGTATGTTTATTTCCTGCCTTGCAGGGGGTTGGACTGGATGGCCCTTGGGGTCCCTTCCAATTCTATGATGCTAGGGATAACAATGACCACAGCTTCTTATAGAGTCTATGATATAACCTGAGCAGTTGATTGTGGCAATGGCCTATTTCATCAGATGCATAAAGTGGACTGAGAAAGTGTGGGAGCATATGCCTATATGCTTATAGGGTAAGATGCAATTCTTTGTGAAGGATACCTCCATACCCATGGAGCATAACACATTAACCCAGTGCGTGTTAAATAAAATGGGTGTGCAAAAACCACATCCTGGTGGTTGGTAGGCTACATGGGATGGTGGTGGTAAGACATTAAGTCCTACATTTCATTTTGGGGAAAATTCTGTTATGTTTAATCTTCTTATGGGTGTTTTGTCCACCTTCTAAAATCTTAATCGGGTGCTTACAATGTGCTGTTCTTGCTTATTTTTATTTTTAATCCAATTTTTTTCTGACAAATCTCTGGGGACTAATCCAGGATCTTCCCTCCCCCCACTCTCTTCAGCAGTTGGGAAATTTCATTCAAACTCAAATACGAATTTGGTGAGACAAGTGTACACTGTTGCTCATCTGTGGGAGAGGTACTTTTGTAAATAATGATTATAAATGGTACAAGTTTTGGCGGCTTGAGCAACTTGGCGTTATTCCTTCCTACAACATCCCTTGTAGTGCTTGTTCAGAGTACCCAAAAAGAAAACTGGTAAGTTGCATCTTCATATGGTGGGTTGCAGCAGGAATATCTCCACCTTTTCCTAAGAGAAAGAAAACAGCAGTTTTCCTCCCTGTTCCCTATCAATCCTTGCATGAGTGGGTGGGCTTCCTGAGAGGTCCACAGGAAAGCATCTTGTCCAGGGCTTTCTCAGCCCTGGTCCTGGACAAGAGTCCACAAGAGACTTTGCTTCCTCAGTTCTTGGCATGATCTGTCTGTAGGAGCTGTCCAGCAGTCCTGATGCTGCCTTGAATTCTATGCCGAAAGACAACTCAAAATTTAAATAGAGATACCCATTTACACCAGTCATTTTGTGTATTTCAGTCCAGCTCAGGCTTGTAGCAACAACTATAAAGAGGTTCACTCCAATTTAATGTTCTTTTGGCTAGTGTATGAGGCTCCAATGTGCATGCACATAACTCTTGAGTAGTCATTCTGTTTAGTGTGCATGTGATATGTATGCCACCTGCTTATGCATATCTATGTATCTGCACAGATATGCCTGCATAAACCCATGCAGGACTGTAGTGTCAATAACATCAAAACACTACAATCTACCCTGCCTAAATGCAGCTGGAGAGTTTTTAAATTTTATTTCTTAAGCGGCAAATGCACTCACTTTAATTAGCATTTTAACATTAGATTGGTTCGGTTCCTAAACATCCTATTTGTATGCAAATTAAATCCTCCCTTTGGATAGTTAGGAGATTAAAATAGCTGTTAGGGGATGGAAGGTTGCCCTGGTATGGAAAGTGCTGCAGACATCTTGCTTATTGACTTGCACATTTTTCATGACCTGCTTTCCTTTTAAAAAACAACAGCAGAGCAGCTCTGTTTTGAACTCTGCAACCAAATAAGCCTCACTGGGCAGAAAACAGAAGAGAGCTGGTGTTATATTAGCTCCTTTAAAAACTTGCCCCTTGGCAACTGTAACTGCAGAGTGGTAATAGTTTATTATAGCATCTGACCTTGTGTTCAGTCTGGTATGACCACCCTCTTAAAAACACTCAGGAGACAAGCTGTGGCAGGTGGGGAAAGTGGTCACAACAATGGTCATGCTGGACTTACCCAGTGATCAGAGACCATATGCTGCCCTGTCTCCATGCCCTTAAAGCTACCACATAGTGTGTTTTAAATGCAGGCCTAAATGACCTGGGCAGCTCCAGATATTCCTAGACTACAACTCCCATGCTGGCAGAGGTTGATGGGAGTTAGAGTCCAATAACACCCGGAAAGTCACAGTATAAAGTGATTACTCTGCCGCTTGCTGGGCTGAACGAAAACTATTTCCACTTCCATTTTTCAGTGTATTTGCTACATTTTCAGCGTACTCATTTTTATCCTGCTCTGCAGCCAAAAAGGGCTCCTCGGGCAGCTTGCAGATGTGAGTAGCGCAAGATAAGCCCTGCCCCCAGGCTTACAAGCTGAAATGCATGACACAAAAGGAAAAGAGATGGGGAGGAGAGAAGGGGTACTAGTTCTCAGTTATAAAGCTCTTGCAGTCACTAGCTGGGATGAAAAAGTTTTGTTAAGAGCAGGAGCCAAAAGTTCCTGAGTTGATGGAGAGGCCCTGTTCCCCCATCTCTCTCCCTCTATGGTTACTGAAGACAGTTGAGAGCAGAGACTGATGGTGCTTGAGAGAACTACTGTCAGTGCATGAAAGTGACAAATGAGGTGGGGAAACCCTCTTCTCCTCCCACACCTGCTGTTGCAGATCCTGCTGCCACCTCCACTTGCCAGGGAAGTCAGGGGAATCGGGGAGTGTGTTCTTGGGGCTTGGGTGGGGCAAACAGTTTCTTTTTTTTAAGTGTCTATTTCAGTTTTTATAATAATGTTAAATAACAGTACAAAGTCACAACCGTTCCGTACAGAGCAGTCTTCAGATTGACTTAGAAAATGCCATTTATCCCCTCCCTCAGAAGAAATAATCTAAGTCCCAAGAGAAACCAAAGTGAGCATGGGAGAACTCACCCCTCTCCAGTTTGAACGGAGATTGTAAGGATTATTGTGGTAATGTAAACTAGTAGGTTAATTTTATCCCCATACTGTAGATGTGGTAGTGCTGGCAAGGAACGGCTTTCTTAATGCCACTAGTGAGTTCACAGCATGGGTGACATCCAAACCAGGGACATTCTGGTTCACAGCCCAGTCAGAATTGGATGTATCCCTACCCTCTACCTCCATATCGTAAGTGGCATGCAGAATATTTCCTAGGCTGCATAGTGAAAAGCTGTATATGAATAACTTAACAGGAGGCAGCTGCAAAAGGGGAAGCTTAAAAGCAGCCATCAGATGGGAGCCCTTCAGAAATATAGAAAGCTGCCTTATACTGAGCCAGACCATTGGTCCATCTTGCTTAGCATTGTCTCTGTTGACTTGCAGCAGCTCTCCAGGATTTTGGACAGGGGTCTCAGCCAGCCCTAAAGATGCTGGGCAGATACTCTACCACTGACCCACAGCCCTATCCATTCATTGACCTCTGGCCCTCAGTCATCACTTAAAACTGCCATGAAATCTATTTACATTCAGTCACAAGCACTTACGTACATTGACAGGTTTTTAACAAAGCTACCAGTGCAGAATTCCCTGAATAAAAGGCTTGCTCTAATTTTTTCCTTAAGTGTGGTTCAACATTTTCCCATTATCTTCAAAATAGTAACTGCTGTGTGGATAATTTGAGTAAGTGCCATGAAATCTTTGCTATCAATCACTTATTATGCATAATAATAAGTATAATATTATTACTTAGTATTGGGCAAAAGGGAATTACATATGCACTGGGGAGAAAGCCTTGCTGAGTCTCAGCAGGAGA
The DNA here is from genome assembly GCF_964106645.2 of Podarcis pityusensis. Lineage (NCBI taxonomy): Eukaryota > Metazoa > Chordata > Lepidosauria > Squamata > Lacertidae > Podarcis > Podarcis pityusensis. Next base: position 40,711,182 of record NC_138030.1, read on the forward strand.
CTATGCCCCTTGAGGAATGGAGGTCAAATTGCAAAAGATAAACATTGCTTGCTTCTGATCGTAAGTTAACTCAGCTATTTCAGTTAACTTGAGTGTTATAGCTTCATAAAGTCTATCTTTGAAGCAATCCGATCCAAATGCGACAAATTCTCCTGTCCCTCAGCTGTGGCAGACAAACATAGAGTAGACTGTATCCATGCCAATGGGGATTCACCAAATGCAAAAAGTGAACACAATAGCTGAAGGCTGCTTGGTTATTTGACTGTGATTTCATGATCTACAACAGAACCAACTGCAAGCATTTGTCTTAAGAGCACCATCCCATAACGTCTTTCCAAAGCAAGTTTCATTGACATTACACCCAGGTGTAAAGCATTGCAGCTTATTCTAATTTACCATATGGGGCAGTATCTGGCAGAGAAAGCTGAAATACCAGTCAAAAGGTCAGTATATAAATTGGTATTCCCCACCCACACAGTCCATATTACAGAGGGTGTCATATTCAAGATTGGTTCATTTTTATTTCTTTTTACATGAAATATGGCTTCAGGAGGGAAATGCAGAGCAGGTATTTTTTTGTATCATCATCATGGTGCAAAGGGCAGCGTGTCTTGCCAACATATATTGAGAAGCCGATATACTGTACTTGGCTCGGCATATGAATTCTTTTTTTAAAAAGGCATTTGTTTTCAATCACCATTCATGCCTAGCAGGGCCCATATTTTTGTCTTGATTCATTTTGTGGTGGAAAAAGGAACATGTACTGTATAGTGAGACTGGCTCATATGTCACAGTACCAAATGCCACCCATTGGCTCTTCTGGTCTTTCCATCCATGCCTTGCTTCATCTTGGGGCATAGGAGCCCCAACCCTTGGATGAGGACGCCAAGAGGTGGTTGACAGTGCTGCAGGCATGTTCAGTGCTGCATTGTGTATCGGTCACTTCCTTGCAAGACTTGCAAGTGGCCAGGAGCTGTGAACCAAGGAGGAAGATGGGGAATGTATCTTAGGCCACCCATAGCCTCAGGGAAAGATTGCCATCATGCAACAGAGCTTCTGAGCCCTACTGACTACCTGTGTGTGCCTACCATGGTGGAGGAGAACTTTGGGAAGGAGAGGGAGCCTGTCAAAGGAGCTCGGGTGGCTCTGGCAAAGTAATACAAGAGGAGCATGTTGGTGGCTTATTGTTGAGTCTGCATTATCATCACTAGTCAGATTCATTTGGAGTCAACTTGGACAGCTTTCAAAGGGGATTGGACAAAATAACAGGAGATAAGTATCAATGACTGCTAATCGCAATGGCAGCATATCACCTCCCATGCCAGAGGCAGTATGCATCTGAGAGTGCTATGGTGATTGTTTTCTGCTTATGGGTTTCCCAGATGCATCAGGTAGGCCATGGCAGGGACAGGATCCTGACCTGGATGAACCTTTGACATGATCCAGTGGTGCTCTTATGGTGCTTTTATGAGCCGAAGGTCATAGATCATAGAAGTAGAGATCACAACTGTATAGCAGTGATTTGCTTGTTATGGAAAGGGAGGGACTGACGTTTGCTAGGGGTGCTTGTGCCATGACCCTAATGCTGCTGCTGCTGCTGTTAAAATAATAATATTGCGATTTACGTCTTCAGTGCATCGGTCACTGTGGAGTGCAGGTGGACAGTTTGCATCCTTTGAGCACAGAGTTGGCATAATTATTCCCAGGCAATCGGGGCAAAGGCAGGAGTAGAAAACCATTTGATTTTATGAATGGATTTGTTGGGACAAAAGTAACTGATGTAAGCAGATATTATTAACACCATTGTTATCACTTGGAATATCTGAGTTTATGCCAAGGCTGCCTGTAGGCACTTCTTGGCATGTGAAAATATCTCCTATGCCTTCATCAGAATTTCTGCCATTTTCACCCATCCCTGCCTTGCATTTTCAACTGAGCCCCGCTCCCTCCCTGCAATTCGCCACGCGAGAGGCTGTTGGAAAACTTCCTGTGCAAGCATGGGAGCCATAAAAGGCTTATTCTGGCTTTTATAATCCAGTGCGGAGACACACACACACTCTCCTCTAGCTGACTCTAGGCAACTGAGAAAATACAGGTCACTCCAGCAGACGGGGATTCCTCTGCACGTGATTGTATTTCAGCTCCTGTAGAGGAAAGTGAATATTATGAGAGTTGGATTGATGCAGCTGGGCGATCCGTTTGCCCGGCTCCTCCTTTGCAAACATACAGCCGTCATCTCTTTTGGGTTTCCTTCCTCCATAACCATGGACTACAGCCTCCAGGGAACGGAGATCACAGATGTATGTGAGTAATTACATTTAAATAGATTGGAGGGTGTGAGGGAAAGGGAGAGAGAGAGAAATAAAAAATCAGACTTACGCTATGTAAGAATTCTTGTGTTAAACTTGATTTCCCCTCCCCCTCCAAGAAAGAGCCTGGTTTTGTCAGAACTGTCTTTTTAAAACTATAAATATAAAACTATCTTAAAACATTATTCGGCAGCCAAGCAAAAAATCCCACGCGTCTTTAGAGGTCATTGCTTTCTGTGTGCATGGCTGTATGTTTTGCATAGAGAGTAGCTTCCTTCTCCTGAGCGCAGCTTTTAGGATGCAATCTGAGATTAATCATCATCATTACTGACAAGAAGTATGTGGGTCAGTTTGTCGAGTTATTCCTCTGATGGTGTCGTAGCTTAAGGTCGCGCTGTATCATAAAGTGTCAAATGTGCTGTTATTTATTGCTTCCCGCAGTGGTCCAAGAGACTGCATGACATATTTCTGGATATGTGAAGTCAGATATAATAATTTAAAACACACACATCTGCATACAGTTGCTCAGGAAACAATTTATAAGGAAGTGAGGTTGTGCTTCTATGTGAACAGAAAGACATGCCGTAGTGCTGATCCTCTGCTGAGTGCCTTCTAAATGTCAGAGAATAGGATGTGATATCCTGACAGGTGCTATATGACCATTATGCCCAGATTATGCCGAAAGTGAATTGAGTAAATGGTTAATTCTGTACAAAGTACAATCCTTTCACCTTGCAAAAGGCATCTGTGGTATCAAGAGTGTGGAAGAAAGACACAAAATACTAATGAAATGAGGAGAAGGTTTGGTATTCCAGAACAAAATGATTTCTCTTCTGCAGGAATTGTGTTTCCTAGATTCTCAAACACACCCTGGCAGGAAGTTAATAATCCATCAAATCCCATACTGTTCTGCAAAAGAGTAGAAGAGGAAGAGATGTAGGAAGAGGTGCTTCCTAGCTAGGGTAAAAGACCTTAGTGGGATTCATTGTTTGACATCAAAACCTGGTATTTGGCTCCTTTCAGTCTTGTGAAGTGGGCGGCTGCAGGGAGAGAATATGAAATTGCTGTGTTGAGTCAACTCCCTTTATCCATCTAGACCAGTATTGACTATTTTGACTGGCAGAAGCCCTCAAAGGCCTTTGGCAGAGCGCTTTCCCAGCTCTGCTTTTTCATACGATTTGACAGTAGATGGTAGAGATAGAACTTGAGACGTTTTGCACACAAACCATGTATCCTACAACTGAGCCGTGCCCCTTCCTTATATGTTTGCACATCAAATTATTTACAGCAGGGCGGGATATATTGGCCTACTCTGCACAACACACTGAGCCAAACTATGGTTTACAGGCTTCGTTCAGGTGGTCTTTAGCATGTCTGGAAAAATAAAATTGAAAATCATATAGCAGCTAGCACAGTCCGTTACAAGTGCTAACAATAGGCAGGGAAATAATTAAGTGGTCCACCCAGACCCTCAGCAATTTTCAAGTGGTTCATAGGGAGAAAGATTTGAGCTTAGTGAGACAATACGAATAGAAAGAAGATCACAATTACTTTGCTGCGCCCTGGTTGTTTTTGCTGCCACATTGAATGAAGCCAAAGTTTGGTTTAGCACGTTGTCCAAACTAGGGCTCATGGTTAAGCTCTCTCTCCCTGCTAACCATGAGATGTAGCTACAGATCTGACATCAGAAAGGTCAAGAGTCAGAAACAGGGTGTGTGGGGAGGGACATTTCAGCCTCTCAGGACCTTAGTGGACATTCTGAAACAAAGCAACTTTGAAGGGGGGGGACTCCAGTATGAAATTGCTGAATTACAACCTATTAAGAAGTTCAGTTAATTAGCAGCTATCTGTGTTATCACCAACACTGTTTTGTGAATGGTCACTGAACTTATTCAACATAATTTTCACACTGTATTTTTTTATTATTCCCCTCTGAACTCATTGTTTTACGTGTGTGTGTGTGTGTGTGTGTGTGTCAGCTTAAAATAGGAAAATGCTTAATGCATCTGATGAAGCTAACTGCAGCCTATGAAAGGTTAGAGCATAATCAATGTGCAGTATGTAAATAATCATGGGACTTTTTGCTGCTATATACCTGCCATCATAATTTTGAAAATCCAGTAGACACAAAGTGGGTGAGGGAAGCTGGTGGTATATGCTGGTGGAGCAGTCCCAAAAAACTAATAAAGAATTAAGATTATTTGGAGCAACAAATTTGATGGCAACAAGTAGCTGTCTGACAGAAGTCGTCATTTCTGCCTGCATTGGTACTTTCTGGTACGTCATGGGAAACAAAACAAACTAGAATTAAAACAACATTGGAAATTCTCAGTCATGTCCTCACCTTGCCTGAAATTATGTAAACTCTGTGCCTCAGTTTCATCAAGCTTTACAGAAAAATTAAAAGTAGATATTCTACTTGTGGATATGCTTCACAGCAGGCTGGGGGTGCAGCAAACCTTTAAGCCAAGGCTAGAGATCAGCCTGTCCCAACCCATTGCCCTTTAGATGTGTGGGACTACAACTTCCATCATTCTTGACTATTGGTCATGCTGTGTGGAATGATGGGAGTTGTAGTCCAAAACATCTGGAGGATACCAGCCTAGAGAAGGCTGTTGTAGATGAACCTATTCTGGCAGGATGTAGATCCATGTTTTGTCCCACTAGGTATGTTATTTTAAGCAAACTCTAGGGAAGCTCACAGTGCAAAAAAAACATAAATAGTTATTCTCTTGCCATGAACTGCATTGTTAAGTACCAATAAAAAACAGCAACGGTCGCTAACCAGCAGCCTTTTCCCCTAGACATTTTATTTTATTTGGACTTTGAAAGGCAATTGAGGGCACATGTCACATTACATGCAAATGTATTTTAAAAAGTGCTGTTGGACATTTTAAAAACATCTTCAGGATGAGGCAATTTTGAGGTTAGAAATGGTGGCGTATGTGTGTATGTTTAAACCTTTCCCTGCTGGCCATTGTTCTGCTCAAAATCATTCCCTAAGCGACTTTCCCTCCTGTTGGTAGGATTTCAGATGCTTTTTTAAGAAAGATAAACAAATATCAGGAACTCATGGGACAGTAGGAGGACACTTTTGTGCAGAAAAATGGAAAACAGGAAAGGGGTGAAACATCCCCCTTTCCTCCACTTAACAGCTTTTACCCTGATGTTAAAAATGGTCAGTGGTGCTTGAGGAATTTGATATGTGTATGTTCCGATAACAGCTGACCTGATCCGCAGCTCCCAGACTCATGTGTGGATCAGAACGCAGCCGTAATTTGGATTTTGCAGTTCTCCAAGTTTTGCAATGCGACTGTCAGCTCAAAAATATATTAAAAATGCATTGTACTTTTGGGGAGGAAATACATTCGAAAATATGTGTGCACAAAATTTCATGCAGATTTTTTAAAATTACAAATGAACTTTTGAACAAGCAGTAGAGAAAGTGACATAGTATGGAAATATTGATCCATTCATCCCTAACTGACTTCCTTAAATGGGTTTGAAGACAACATGGTCTACAGAGCAGTCTGTTCTGACTGGCAAACTCCAGTCAATTCTTCAGTCAACATGGAATTTGTCCTGCAGATTTAGTGGTTTCTGCACCGGACTGTTAACCCTGCTTATATTAATATTTAAATTTCCTGTGTTGTTCCACCAAAATCATTCACTTCCTTACTATCATAGGTCAATCACCACTGCCTTGCCTTATCATATATCAACTTAGCTGATCATATACCGTAATACTTTTTAGGTCCTGCACTGAGAAGGCAGCTAATGAGACACAGCTGGAAATCAACTACTCTTCCTGGGTAAAGTGGTTCATCTGCCTTAATTGGATTTGTGTAACACATTCCTCCAAAATTTCCAGTTCAATTAAGGCTAAGAATAGCATGGAAATGATAACTGCGAAGAAGAAGAAAAAAATATGGAAAGAGAATCAAGGTATAGAAATGCAACAAGAGAATTTAAAGCAGGACTGAGTGTAGGCAGACATATTCTGTGAAATTATCTACAAGATCCTTTCTTCAAATTCTGCCTGCAATTTTGCACTCAGTATTATTCAGTTTTCTCCTTGAGCAGGGATGAAGAACCAATGGTCATCTAAGTGTTGAACCACGATTCTCATCATCCCCTGTCCACTGGCCATGCTGGATGAGGGCATTGGGCTGATGGGAGTTGGAGTTCAGTGACATCGGGAGGGACACGGACTTCCCAACCCTGTCTAGACATATATCCCAGGTTTAACTTTAGCATTCTGGCAGAGCCTATAACTGTGCTAACACTGGTCTTGTACTGCACCCCTTGCACTGAATTGCTGCATCTGGGAATAGCCTTGGATTTTGATTTCCCACAATGCCCTGAAGTAACACTTTGTTGGAGGCATTATGGGAAATTAAAATGGAGGCTCCAAGCTGCCCTGCCTTATTGTAGCCCTCCTGTTGCCCACCACCAGACCCACTGAAGGACCCCCCCCCTTCAAATCTGGCCCTGCGTATAATTCACCTGCTTACCTAGTGCCAGTAGCAAACAGGCAGGAAAGTCAAGTTGCAAGGCAAATCCAGTTTGGTGCAGCGGTCGGAGTGTTGGACTAGGATATGAGTGACCAAAGTTCAAACCCTCTAAAGCTCAATGGGTGACTTTGGGCCAGTCACAGTCTCTCATCCTAACCTACCACACAAGAGTTATTGTGAGGATAAAATGCGGGTGGGTGGGGGGAGGAGAGAAACTTGTTTTTATCCATCTTCAGTTCCTTGGAGGAAATATGAGGTATAAATGCAATAAATAAAATAATACAGTGGCACCTCAGGTTACAGACGCTTCAGGTTACAGACTCCGCTAACCCAGAAATAGTACCTTGGATTAAGAACTTTGCATCAGGATGAGAACAGAAATGGCACAGCGGCCAGCAGGAGGCCCCATTAGCTAAAGTGGTACCTCAGGTTAAGAACAGTTTCAATGCCTCCTGGGCATTGTCGGCCAGAAGGTGTTAAAGAAAGACAGAACTTTTTTATGTATGCAACGACAGCAGCAAGAATACTTATTGCAAAACACTGGAAGACACAAGATTTACCCACACTGGAAGAGTGGCAGATGCAATTGATGGATTATATGGAATTGGCTGAAATGACCGGCAGAATCCGAGATTTGGGAGAAGAAATAATGGAGGAGGATTGGAAAAAGTTCAAGGACTATTTACAAAAATATTATAAGTTATATGAATGTTAGGAATTTGCATGATTTGGAAAATCTAGCTTCAGCAACAAGATTCGGTGATATGGGAAATTAAGTTATAATTATGAAGGGACTAAGGTTTAAAATGACATTACATTTATATTAAGGCAAAAGTAAATTGACAATAAGTATTTTAAACCTAAAACATAACTATTTGAAAGTACAAAGGAATGCATGAAACAAGGTAATAATTTGTTGGTATTTTTATTATAAAGAATGCAGGGTGAGGGGGACGCGGGGAAGTCCGGTTGGTGATGAAAAAATGTCTTGGAAAGATGGATTTCTTTCTCTTTTTCTTTTTTCTTATTACTGTTATTTCTTTCATATATCTGACTTCATTTCTGTATCTGAGAAAAGCAATAAAAAATATTTTTTTTAAAAAAAGAACAGTTTCAGGTTAAGAACAGACCTCCAGAACCTGAGGTACCATTGTGAGGTAAAGCCAGGACCTCAGCAAAAGCCATGGAAGAAAGAAGGGAGATGGACAACTGTGTTGGGACTTTCTCCTATTTATCTGAAGCCCAAGTAATTGCTAAGTATCTTAATGCAGATGGGCTGAAGCTCAGTAAAAGAGCCTCAGCGTTGCATGCAGAAGGTCCCAGGTTCAAATCCCGGCATCTCGAGGTGGAGCTAGGAGGGTCCCTGACTGAAATGCTGGAGAGCCACTGGCAGTCAGTGCAGACAGTACTGAGCTAGATGGGCCCAATTAATCTGATTCAGTATAAGGCAGCTTCCTGTGCTAATTTCTTCCTTCACTTGAACCTTTTGTTTACGTCACACAGTATTTCCCAGGCTTTGAAAAAAGGTTGCCTGACTTTTTCTTCGTGTAGTGGTTGCCATGGCAGGGGAACTGTTCATTCTGTTGCAAGGTCAGAAAATGTCAGGCACAGACTCACATTAAACCACATCGGCTGCTTGATTCACGCAACTGAGAAACACTGTCAGCGCCAGAGTCCCAGTTTCGGAAAGATGCAGAACCATTTCAGCTAAGAAATTGGCCTCACTGTGGGTTCCTTGCACATTAGTGCTGTTGCAGATGATGAGGAATTACCCCCTGGTTAAGTGTCCTGAAGACTGTGTCATTGGGGTATAATTATTATATACTATACCTGCCAACTTTTGCCACTGAACATGAACACAGGGTCAGGTGAAGCATTTTGCAGGGGAGGTCAGCGTACAAGAAGGGGAACTTAACCCGCCTCCATACCTGCAGGTTCTCCCTTCATATGCCCTGCCAGGCCATTTTCCTCTGCAGCTGTGCTTTCTCTGGTTTGACTGAAGGGAGAGGGACAGTAAAAAGTGAACAAAAACTCTAGGTAGGGAGAAGAGCATTTGCAGGTGAAAATAGGCAAGCGAGAAAGGTTGAAGTATCTCCTCAACCACCAAGTCCTTTGTTCCTAGAACCCCCCACCCCCAAATCAGTTTTGTAGGTTCCCCCAACCCTCTGGAGCAGAACTGGGGAGGGCACAAGGCACAGGGGAGAGAAGGGAGGAATCTCATTGTGCAAGTGGGAATCCTTGCACTGACAGGCCGTTTGCTTAGCGCTGCTTGCAAAGGTTTGGAAACAGGGTCTTTAAAAAAGAAAAAAAAATGTAGCATGAAATTCAGCCCCTGACTTTATCATGTAGCCTGGTGCCTTCAAAGCCAAGGAAAAGTTGCTTAAAAGATGCAAAAAACTGAAGAGCAAGCAGCTACTTGGGGGAAATGTTTTGTTGTAACGCGGGCTTCAGAGACAGATCTATCACCGTAATTGAATCTAGGCCATAGCAATAGGCTTAAAAGCTCTTTATGAAATAAGACGCTCGCGAATCCCGTGAGAAAACTATGCTTTTCTCAGAAAGAAAGTATACGATGATAGTGCTTAACAGCTGGATGGTGAAGATAATGTTTGAGTATCTACCAGGAGTAACCACTTAATAAATGGAGATTTTAAGCCAGGGTTGGAGAAGCAGTAGCCCTCCAGATGATACTGGACTATAACTCCCATTGTCCTTGACCACTAGCCATGCTGGTTAGGGCTGATGGGAGTTGGAGTACCACAGGTTACTCCACAGAGGGTCACAGCTTCCCCATATCTGCTTTGGGAAAGGGGAAGTAGGGGGCATATGATAATTACCCACCCTTTTTCAACCTGCCCCATAACCTCCCTGTTTTCAGAGGCAGACAGGCAACAATTGAATGATGAAAACACCTCATAGTAAATGATCATTTATATTCACCCATTAATGTATAGGTTGTAACCCTATACTTACTGACTTGGGAACAAGTTCCACTGAAGTCACTGGGGCTAACTTCTAAGTAGGCATTTATAGGATTGTGCTAACAGTGCATATAGCCCCTTGGGCAGATTGTTAACCTTCTATTGTTAACCTTCTACAATGAAAATGGGCACATAAGTGTGTTAGCTTGGTAGGTTGTTTACCAGCTTCTCAAATAGTTCCTATATACCCTAGGAACTTACCACATGATAATCATCTGGCTTCGCTATAACTTGGAAACAGGCCTTGGGAAAAAATCTGATCTCCAACTGCTCTGCATTTGAGATTGTACATTTGTGCCCTTGCCATTATGGTATTTTCGATAGCTTGTCACTTGCTGTGAGCTGAAAATGTGCCCAGGGACCTGAGGACACAGCACAGCTAGGAGCTGTGGTTGTATTTATTTGTTTCTGGATAATAACAGATGAGGTAATGCCAGTATCTGTCTTGCTTCAAAGGAAAGAAACTCTCGTCCCTGATGGGGGTGGGGAGGGGGAATCTTGTCATTATGGTTTGGTTTGAGATGGCTATTTGGGGAAAAGATTTCCCCCCTTCATATTTTAATATTTTTTAATACATAAATGATGCATGATATAATGTATTTGCTTTTGCAATGTGCTTTGTGTTTTCTCATGAGAGGAAAGGTGTGATATGTATTTTTCAAAAAAATGAATAAAATATAAACAAGATCCCAATAGCATTGGGAAGGCAAATATATACCAATTCACTTGCAGGAGTGCCCACTTCACACTTCCCCCACTCCTGCCTTTTCCTAGCAGGGGGAAATGGTCAATGGTCAGGAATGATTCTGGTTTCTGGGTCCTGCTTGCTTCTTTCCCAAAGGCGTCTGGTTGGCCAATGGGAGGACAGGATGCTGGACTCGATGGGCCCATTGGCCTGATGCAGCAGGCTCTGCTTATGCTCTTATGAAACAAACCAAAGTGTGTTACGTGCAAAGCAATGTTCCTGTTTGGTTTCCTCCAGGTTGGGTTGTGCAACATTCATCTCCCTTGACTTTAAAAGCCATTTTTAGTCTTGTCAATGTCATTTGCCTACTGTTGTTGATGGAACAAGTGGAACTGACAAAGCTCCCTTGAGCTCAGGGGTCTGAAGGAAGATCACTCAAAGCAAAGAAATGGCTTGGATCCTGCTTTGCAGAATCATGTGAATTAAAGCCCTCTCTCTTAAAACACCTGGAGTTTCTATTGGGAATACTTCCTATTGGAAAAGGTCATGTCAACTCAGGAAGCAGAGGCTGGGTGGAATTCAAAATCCACTGCAACCATACAATGGCGTGTCAGTGTTTCAAACTATGTGGACATCTTCTGCCCATGTGAACAAGGTTCATTGATTTGGGATAAGAGCCCAGCATCAACAATCTCTGAAACAACATTGAGTGATCCTCATTGTGTAAACAGGACAGGCTCTTGGGAGTCCCATGAAAACAGTGCTTAGGGGCCTCAACATCTCCAAAGTGGGTGGTACCCAGTGCTTTTTTGGGGGGGGATGCAGGGGTACACATACACCTAAACATTTTTTTGAATCTCTGTACTTTTGTCCATTTACTGTATTTATTTCCCCCGATTTGAACTATAAAACTGTGATCTTCTTGAATCAAAGTGAGGGTACCCCTAAACATTTTCTAAAGGAAAAAAAAGCACTGGTGGTACCATCCCATGAGGGGGTGGGATTACCTAGTGGGGCCCTAAGAGGCAAGGGAGGTTCTGAAGACGTAAATGACTATCAGACACTGGGAACCATTGCACAGCAAGGAGCTTTTCAATTTTGCAGTGCCACTGCTTGCAGTGTTACAGGAGCAAGACCTTTATTTTGGCCTATGTGGGTGACGGTTAAATTAGACCTTAGTAAATTAGACCTATAGTACATGCAAGAAGCCAGAGGAACATATAAAAGCAGAGTTATCTAGTTCTTTAAAGAAAGCTCAATTTTAAAAAAGAAATCTTGGTTCTATAATGAAACCTTGCTTTGGGTTTCTGTGTGTGCATGTGTCCTCAGGCTCAGGTGAGAAGAATGCAGCTGCCACTCTCCATATGTATACTCAGCTTTCCATCTACCTAAATTTATTCACCTCTTTTACATACTTGTCAGCTGTTCAGAGAAAGAAAGCAAAAAATAATCGCTTGGCTTGCGATAGGTGCTTGTGACTCTGTGTTCTAACTAATGGGCTGTTCTGTAGCAGGCTTACAGCTCAGCACACTGCTGCTGCATGAGGCAGAGTCAAGTTAGGGAGGATGGGATTGAGGTGCGTTTCCTGCAGCTGGTCCAGGAAGACCCAGAGGGAGACAGAAGGATTTGGGAAGAGAGGCCCTTGAGAGGGAAAAAGTTCAAGGGACAAAAGCCTTGGAAGCAGGAGAGGCTCTGACGTATCTGATTGCCCCTGTTAAGAAGCAGAAACAAGGGACTGAATCCAACCTTATTACCGTTATTTCTTTCCTTTATTTATTTAGGATCAGGATCCAGCAGATGCAGAAATGGAAGATTAATAGATACTCAGTGAAAGGTATGATCACTGCTTTGTGTGCCTGTGATAGGATATTGTTGTTGATGGCTGCGGGAACAGTGATCTATTGCTTGTTAAGATGTCGGTTTCTGGGCTATTCCAGATGAATGTTTATGGAGCATTTTTCCTGAAGAGCTTACACAATAGGAAGCCTTTTTCATTGAGCATTTGTCCTGATTTGTTTGCTTGCAGGGAGGTTTGGTGACAGTGAACATTCATCCTGATTTGCTTGGGCAGAGTTTATATGTCTTCCTGTTGACCTTTAATTTATCCCACACTTTGCAGAGTATTTCCACATCACTTACCTAAATGTGGAGGGAGGAATTCAAAGTTGCACTAAGGCTATCTGTAACACAACTATTTTGGCTTGCCAGGTGGAACAATCTCACCTCTTTTCCCCTCACTTATCTGCAGGTTCTTTCAGTGCTCCCAAGCAGATTTTTTTGGGTGCTTTCACCCACTCTTTAGCTCTAAACCCACTGTTTAGCTCTAAATCAGAGTGCTTCAGAGCGCTTTCCCCTGGAGCTAAGCATCAGGACCAGAGGAAATGTGAGTAAGCCCAAACTATTCAGTCCTAAATTTCCAGTAGGTGCTTGAATCAAAACACTGACTACCCAGAGGCATCCTCTAACTATTTTGAATCTCTGTTTCTGATGTGCTTTGTTATGCCTGAATGACATTTGCTCTGATTTGCATCCTTTCATTTTGCAGTACAAGCGAGCTGCCTAACAGATGCCGTCTTGCTCCCATGATGGAGGTGCCTAGCATCAAAGACTTCCAGTGGAAAACTCTGGCACCTCTGCCCAGCCGGAGAGTCTATTGCTCCCTGGTGGAGGCTGGTGGTCAGGTCTATGCCATTGGGGGCTGTGATGACAATGGTGTCCCAATGGACTCTTTTGAGGTGTACTCCCCTGAAGCCAACCAATGGAATTCTCTCCCCCCAATGCCTACAGCCAGGGCTGGGGTAGCTGTAGCAACACTGGGCAAGAGGATAATGGTGATTGGGGGTGTTGGAGCCAACCAGACACCCTTGAAGATTGTGGAGATGTACAACATAGACGAGGGCAAATGGAAGAAAAGGAACTCCTTGCGGGAAGCCTCGATGGGGATCTCTGTGACGGCGAAAGGCAAGGAGGATTCTTTTTCTAAAAGGCACTGGTGGCAAAAGTAGGATTGGCTTTTAGGGAAGCTCCCCAGTGCATTTCTCCTAATTAATTTGATGAGCAGGGTGGAGTAAATTTCTTCTTACATGGAAACAGATCTGCCCAGTGGGGAGCACTTAGCCAATTTCTGCTACGCTGTGAGTGTGCCCTGGCTTTGACCCTTGCACACTGGTTGTTGGAATGACCATCTTTGAATTGCTTTGGGTAAAATCTGGTGATTTTCAGCAGCCCAGTCTAGAACGGGCTGTGAAGGCTGCCTTGTAACTGGAGCGCGCCATCTGTTTCTGTGACCTCCTCTTTGCTTGTAAAAAAATGTCAATACAGCCAGCACGTTCTGTGTTCCTGCCAAATGTAGGACAGCCTGGTGGGGTTTTTTTTGCTTTGCAGAACTGCTTTTGCAGTTCTTGAAGGACAAATCATCGAGGGCACAAGCGATGTGAAAGCATCAGGTCACTGTATGAAATCTGTATGAAAGTTTCCCTCTATATAGTAGAGCTTCAAACTCCACATATTCCCCTCCACCAAACACACCCATATCTGTTTGCTTCCTGTGACAAGTTGCTTTAGCAACTCTAAGCATTGCCAGATTGTCTTGCGCTGCAATGTGATGAACTGCTGTTGGGAAGGGAAGGTTTCCATCTCAAGTGGCCGTGTGCCTTGCTTTACAGAGGGCTGCCAGAGGACCAAACTCTTATCTGAAAGAGTCTTATATTTGAAGGGTTGTCCAGTTTAAAAATAATGAACTAAAAGATGCTGCTCATCAATAGGTAGCACCCGGAATGCATATTCAAGAAGCACACAGATCACCTGGCCACTGTCTTCCCCACTGGAAAGAGATTTATTTCTGTTTTAATTATAGCAACTGCATATATATTTGCATCCATTCTTATCAATTAGCACACTGGTCTTAAGCTGGTGGGTTGCAGCCTGATCCAAGGTGGCTCTCAACAGGATTATGACCACCATGCAAATACATGGTAAAAGATTAAGAAATTGGACCGAATGCATGTTTGGGCTAAAAGTTACTCCTAGGTCTGAAAAGGTTGAAGATACTCGAATTAGCATAAACTAATTTTATGAAGGTCTTTTGCCTTTTTTGGGGGTGATGCAGTTCCTCTTTTTGGGTGATATTTCCATCCTTTGGGTAGAAATAGATGGCAAAAAATGAAAGTTTGGGTAGGAATGAGATAGTTCTGCTTTCTATTTCTGCTAGTAATGTGTCCCAACTTTTTTTTAGTTATGGAACGTATTTAGGAACTACTGTGATAAAGCAGAATCGAGATTCTTGTTTGGATTTATCCTTTTGCTTTTCCTCTCTCTTGCTGTCCTTTTCAGACTACAGAATCTATGCAGCTGGTGGAATGGGAGGAGACCTTCGCCCTCACAATTACATGCAGCATTATGACATGCTCAAGGACATCTGGGTGTCGCTGGCAACCATGCCCACACCCAGGTATGCCGCAACTTCCTTCCTACGGGGCACAAAGATCTATGTGCTGGGTAAGAATGAGCCTCCAGCCTATTCCTCCGACCATTATTCCTTTGACTGGAGAGTCGCCTAATGCTCCCTCTAAGCTGCTCTCTTCCATAACCTCTCTAAAAGTGCTAGGCCTTCTCTGGGATTAGCAATGCCAGCTCTGTAGCTGGGCCTCCAGGTCCATTTTTTTATGCCTAAAACCATGGGCTGCATTTATTGCACAGGAGAGATAAAATAATGTTGCCTGAACAGAGCTCTGCCTTTACAATATTTTTTAATTAAAGGGCAAGCAAGACATGACTGACACTCACAGAAGGAGGTATTTGTTCACCCAGAGCATAGTTAAATTGTAGAATTCATTACCACAAGATTATTTTTAGAATGTTTTAACTGCTTCTCCTCTTTTGTTTTTAAATTGTGGAGCAGTTTGCTGCTCCCTGGCTTCTTCAGAAGGATGGCCAGGAGATAAATTCAATAAATAAAATAAAATAGGATGTTGGCCTTTGCCCTGACCAGACTGTGGTGTACTTACATGCTCACAAACTGTTCACTGTTTAAAGGGGTTCAAATCTGCTGCCTGAGGGAACTACCGCACTCGGTGGTAAATCCAAAAGGTATATTCACACCCTTTGGCACACAAATGGACTGCTTATGCTCCCATTTCATTTTCTGACTCTTGTGCAAATTGCTCAAACCCTGTGTGTTTTGGTTCCCAGCTCTCTGTGTGTAAAGCAAAGCTAAACAGAAGTAGAGACAGCCTGACTTGGTCTAGTATCCATAGTATTAAGTTTTATCAAGGTTGTTTGTTTTTAATCAAATTAATGAAAAATAATCAAATTAATGGCCTTTAAAAAGTTTTAAAAGAAACAATCAGGTAGAGAAATGGAACTTTATTGCTTTGAGCTAAAATATTTCCACTAAACTTGGCATGACTCTGTCCCAAATGCACATGTACTTTGAGAAACTGTAAATATTCCTTCTAGGAGGGATCCAGAGGTAAAAAAAAACCCAAGGGCTTGGGTGCCAGACTTCCACTGGCTTTTATTTTTAGCCTTTCATAGTTTACCCCAGCTGACCATGGCAGAACAACAGAAGCAAAAGAGACTTGTAAAGGCTAACAGATTTATGGCAGCATCAGCATGGATGTTTATGCTACAATAAATCTGCTAGTTCTTAAGGTGCCACAAGATGCCTTTTTGTTTTTGCATAACTGTTTCCAAAAGACCTTTCAGTTTACCCTCTGGCTGTATAAATAGCTTTGTATTGTCCGTTAGGTTCTATTTTCAGCCTTGTTCCAAGGGCTCAGGGTAGGGCACCATTTTACTGGCCCTGCTTTTGTGCCATTGGGTTCCTCCCAATGACTCTTTTTGGGGGCCTTCATCCTGATTTGCTTGCACAAAGCATAAGAGCAGACGAAGAGCCTGCTGGATCAGGCCGATGGCTCATCTTGTCCAGCATCTTGTTCTCACAATGGCCTGTAGGACGTCTGCATGCCAGACATGAGCACAGCAGCACTCTGCCCACCTGAGATTCTCAGAAACTGATATTCAGATGCAAAATGCCTCTAAGAGTGAAGGTAGAACATAGTGTATGTGTTGGTTAGGCCATGCCTGGTGTTCATTGAGTATTTGTTCTGTTCTGTTGGTAGGATGATTATATGACAATGCACACTCATCTTGCATTCATCCTGATTTTTCTGGGATGTGTTTATATGTCTTCCCATTAGCCTTTAGTTTACCCAACACTTTTCAGTGCTTTCCCCCATCACTTTTACTTCCTGTAAAAATCCATTTTTATGTTTGTTGCACTAGAATGACAGAGTGCTTTAATCCACTTTAATTGTGCATACCTAAATTTCCAAATGGGTCTTCTTTACAACCCATCACCTTCTTTCCCTTCTTTCTGACCATTGCCTCTACTGTACTTAGAAGATGAGGAGAAGACTTTCTGTATGCTACTCTCTGAATGAACCAGTACTCTGTGGCAACCATGCATGATGTAAAGAGTGCTTTGGCGATCAAATTGCATTTTGAAACTTGTGCAGGGAACCATGTTATTTTTGTTTACTTTACCATAAGGAATCATTTCCAGCTGAACTGGAGAGGGGGATGAAATGTACTGAACTAACAAAGATGGACAGTGTTTGTCTATCAGCAAAAACAAAAAAAAACCACTCTAATGCTATTCTAGGCTGTATCAAGAGAAGAATAGTGTACCAATCAAGGGAAGAAATAGTCCCACCCTATTCTGTCTTAGTCAAACCATACCTGGAGTATTGTGTCCAGTTTTGGGCACCACAGTTTAAGACAAATATCGGCAAGCTTGGAACGTGTGCAGAGGAGAGAGACCAAGATGATCAAGGGTCTGGAAACCAAGCCTTATGAGGAACGGTTGAAGGAGCTGGGTATGTTTAGCCTGGAAAAGAGGAGACTACAGGAGATGATAGCCATCTTCAAATATCACATGGAGGATGGAACAAGCTCATTTTCTCCTGCTCTGGAGGCTCGGACCCAAACCAATGGATTGAAGTTGCAAGAGATTCCAACTTAACATTAGGGAGAACTGTCTGACAGAAAGAGCTGCTTGACAGTGGAACAGACGTCCATGAGAGGTGGTAGAGTCTCCTTCCTACTGTCATGTATGTTCTAGTTGAGATTCCTGCATTGCAGGGGATTGGACTAGAAGGGGTTCCTTCTAACTCTGTAATTCTATGAACCCAAAGGTCATGCTTCCTGCGTAAGCCCCTTATGCGAATGGACTTTGCTGAGCCCTCACAGCTAGGAATAGTGAGCAGCCGGTGCCCTGTGGAGGGACTGCTTGGAGGTCACAGGGCAAGGGCAAATGAGTGGTCACAGGGGTGTGGGCAAGTTGTCATTGTTTTCTCCCCACCCACCTCCTTTGCAAAGCTACCTTTACATTTTTACAAAGAGCAAATGTGGTTCACAGGGGTCCCTACTGTCACAGTTGCTTCTCTGCTGGGAGATAGGTTGTATGGCCTCCATCCTATTCTGGTTCTCTTCCTATCTTCCTTTTTTGCAAAGAAGCAGAGGGCACTTAAAACACTGCAGATTTGTTAATACTCCACATTTAAGTGTTGTTCAGAAGGGGCCCCTGCCATGACTATTACTAGTGGGGAGGGTTCATGCCATTGAAACTGTACATTATTAAGTAAGCCCCACTGAATTCCATGGGAGTTTACTCCATGATACGTATGTACAGGATTGCTGTCTTAAAGGTTTCATATAGGACTGTTAACAAGGGACCCCATAAACCTCCAAATCTGTGAGAAAATATTATTCCCCTATCTCCCTGGATATCCCTGCTACATCTTTTCCCCCCAGAATGTGGAATAAAGTGTAGAGTTATTAAGTGCACTGGGAGCTGAGAGACCAGGGTTAAATCAGCCATGAAACTCCATGTGACCTTGAGCCAGCCACTGTCTAGTGTTTTACATTTGGGTAAATTGCAGGGGGCAGAGACTCTATGGCTCGTTGCCATCGCTTCAGTATACTTTTGGATTAGGGTTGGCTGTGTGCTCCAGAGACCTGCTTGGCCAGAGAATAGTAGACCCCCATGGCTCCAGTTGTTGCTGCACATTCTTCACTATACTCCCTTCTCCATCCTAGGAGGAAGGCAATCCAAATATGCCGTGAATGCCTTTGAAGTCTTTGACATCGAGACCAGGTCGTGGACCAAATTCCCCAACATCCCCAGCAAACGAGCGTTCTCCAGCTTCGTGTGTGCAGAGAACAACATCTTCAGCCTGGGGGGTTTGCGGCAGGGCAGGCTATACCGTCAGCCCAAGTTTATGAAGAACGTGGATGTGTTTGACATCGAACAGGGTGAGTTCTTCCTGGGTCACCATCTGCTTTTCAGCATGCATGCCTTAAGGGCAAGATGCAGGGTGGGGAATCAATTTCAAAAATTTCAGATTCTGCTACTCAGGGCTGGCTTCAGATTTTAGAGAGCCCTGGGCAAAGGGTCATCAGGTGGCCCCACTAGTGAGATGCCTCAGTGGGAGGCCCCTCCAGCAACCTACCTCTGCAGTGGTTCAGCAGTGGGTATATGCACAGTCTTGCATTCTTGAGAAATTGAGGTGTTTATAGTGTGCGTTCAGTTGCACAAGTCTCTGTGCTCTTGTCTGCTCCCAATCAAATGACAAAAGGGGAGGGCTTGACCAAACCCAAGCATCAGCAGTGGTGGGCCTTGATGAGGCCTTAGAGCCCTGGCATTTTCCTTGGTATGTTGTACATTGGCTCTGGGACCCTCATTGCTTCAACAGTTCGTGCCCAGTATTCTTGTAGTCAGACACATATACCCCAAACCCTCTCTTAGTTCCCCAATTTTAGGATTATAGAACACACCCTTGATTTCTCTCTGAAGGAATCCAAATGCTTCAGAACATTAATGGAAAATCATGATTATTTAGCAGGTGGTCTTGTTAATTTTCAGGGGGCTGGATGAAGATTGAGCGCTCATTCTTTCTGAAGAAACGACGGGCAGATTTCATATCCGGCTACTTGAAAGGAAGAATTGTCGTAGCTGGAGGCCTAGGTGAGGGTGACTCCTGTCCTGTTTCAGTGTGAAGTCATTATTCTATAGCTTGTGGAACTATATTACCATAAAATTATTGCTGCTACAAGGATGGCAGCTACTATATTTGAGGCCCTTCTCAAGTCCCTTTCTATGCACAAATAGACAGAAAATGATCATGCATGCTAATGTGGTATGAGCATTTTGTAGACATAATCCTACATACTCCATCAGTTTTATGAAGAATTAGACTGGTGCTAGACAGTGCAGTGTCTCCCCCCCCCCCCCCCCCAATATTTTGGACTAGAACTTTCATCACTCTGATCAGACCACACTGGGTGAGACTGATGGGAATTGATGGGTAGAAGTAGAGAAGGGGACAAATGAGGAAGAACCAAAGTGAGAGAGCCGAAGATCATTGGAACTCTAAGACCAAGCCAAACCAAACTTGAATTATCATCCTCATAAACATGTAGAGCAAATGAACATAATCAATATCATTCATATGTGTGTGTATACACAAACACATATGCACACAAATGCACACATATACACATACACACTAGAGGCAGCAAAGGTTGGTAGTTTATTTTATAAACAAATCCTTAGTTTAAATTAGCTGTGTAGACATGTGCAATCAAGTATCCATGTGTGCTCACATGTTCTCTTGATGGTCTTCATGTTTTCTCGCTTATTAGGAAACCAACCAACTGTACTGGAATCAGCTGAGGCCTTTCATCCTGGAAAAAACAAATGGGAGAGCCTTCCACCTATGCCCACCCCACGATGTGCCTGCTCTAACATTGTGGTAAAAAACTGCCTTCTGGCTGTAGGTGGAGTGAATCAGGGCCTGAGTGATGCAGTGGAAGCTCTGTGTGTCTCTGACTCCTAGCCGGCCTGTCTTCAGATGCTGCACCAAGCACCTAAGAAAACGATTAGCCTCCAGTTTTGAGCGGTGGGCCTACACCATCCCTCTCACTCACTACTATGTGGCTTTCCTGTAACTCCTTTCACTGTGTGTTTTGGAGAAGGTAGTTTCTTCAGGCAGCTACACAATTTCATGGCTCTGGTGGCTAGCAGAGGCCCTGTGGCAATGTCAGTTTTGCAAGCTCTGTCGAGCTCCACCACCTGATGAATCTATGGTCGCTTTTCCCTGTCGACTCTGAACAGCTAAGGAACATGCTAGCTTTGCTTCAAAACAGAAAAGATGCATAGAATGGTGTGGGATATTCCAGGCAAGAATTAGGAAGCATTACCTAGGAACTAGAAGCATGTTTTAGATACTGTTGTTGAACCTACCGCAAAAGTCTCCATTGGGTTTTTCACAGGTAAACAAAGGGAGTGCTGAATCCCAGAGGCAGTGAGAGAGAGAGAGCTTCCTGGTGCTCTTTGAAATGGACCAAAAAGTTCTGGCTGTGGTGTTGGGTTTCAAAGTGTTCAGGGTTTAAAGCATCCTGAATGAATTTCCAGGCTGCTTCCTCATCATGCAGCTAGAGGGATGGTGAACCAACCCAATTTGTTGCCTTGATTGACAGTTCCTGCAATTAAAAGTTCCATATTGCCTCTGCCAGAGGCTGAAGGCTAGAAGGCCATAGTTAAGAAACCAATTTATGGACAGGGATGGCTCTGCACCATGGACCAAGATTGCAATACCTGCAATGCACACTCTCATGAAGTGTGTGTGTGCACAGAGACAGACACACACTTTTCAAGTTGTTCATATCCTGTCCATTATACCCAAGGGGCCAGCTGTAAAACCTGGAGCGAGCTTATTGTAGCCCATGTTTGGAGAGCAGGAATGTTACGGGGTCTGCTCATAACAGCTTTCACACAGCGTCCACGGCAACAGCAAAGCTTTGAGTACCTGCTGTTTTTATTGTATTTCATATATTGTTTTCTTTATTACTTTGGCACAGAGGTTGAACTTGCCAGTGTCATCTGAATTATGTATGATGGATCAGTTGTAGCAGTTCTGCTTAGGTATTAGTAAATAGCACAATTAAACTATTCTTATGGTAACCTCTGAGCACCTTTTATATACAGCTAGAGTCATGACAAATCCAAAAGAGGGCTGTGAACTTGCTTTGAGCTATCTTTTTAATCCATGTGAGGGCATTTCCAGACTGTCGCTATTTTCAGGTGGGTTTCAGTCACATTCAGACAAATTACAGCTGACTGGTTGCTCTTGTGCAACAAGCCCACTTCTTCCTAAAACACTGGACTTTTTGTGATAAGGAAAGAGACGAGGAAATGGACTAGAACATCTAGGGTGACATTTGCTTGATGCAATGTCAGGCTTGTCCACACAGGAGCAAAATGTGGATTTGCACCAATTTCTCTCCCCATTAATTTAGGGGTGTCCACATGATATCCTTCTCATCCTGGTGTTGTCCTGGATTTTTTGACTCATGGAAAGTCTGAGACGGCAATGCAATGTGTGCCAGTGTTGCTGCATCCTACAATGTTGTGTAGGCACCTTGCTCTGGTTTTGTTCCTGATTCTCTTTTGGCAGCTTCTCTTTCCATGCCAGCTCTTAATTTCACTTTAGTAAGCGATTGTGTGAACTTCTGGCTTGCTGCTTTCAGAACCCTTTTCCTCCTCTCAGGCAAGAGGCTTCTGCTGCTACCTAGGGGTGAACACTTTAGGAAATGGTTCCCCCAACCTGTTTCTCTTTGCCAGTACCATGGGGAGAGGGAGGGGTTGTGGGTGTGGGGGGGGGACAACTGTTTCACCCTCTTGCCCCATCCATACTTCAGCTTAATGTGGATTGTGAGCCCCTTTTCCCTTCCTAAATCCTCAGATTCCCTATGCTTTGAAAATCTGCGTAGGAGAGCCACATCTTTGGATCCAGGAAATCTTGGGAACTGGATCTGGCTGGTAGGCCAGATTCTTACCTCTCCCACCTGCTGTGAATCAATTTACAGATTAGTGGGGTCACCCACCTGTCAATCAACTGCTGCTGCTGTTTTATTAAGCCATTTGTCAGCTGACTGCAGAAGAGAGTAGCGGAATAAGAGTAGCTTCAAATAGTTACAACCCCCAGTCTCTATAATGCAGATGCCACATCCCATCCTGCAGGTGATAACACTGATCTAGTGTGCTTACTCCGGCCATAATTACATACTTGGAAGTCCCACTAGTTTCAAATATAAAAATAAGCACATGCTTAAATCTTGCATTGAAATAAATGGGACTTACGAGTGCTTAACTGTGTTTGAATTGTGCCATGTATGATAATGGGGACCAGATGCATATGTACCCCAGGGAGTACACATAGCCGAGAAGTAAGTTAACAAAAAAATGTGTTGTGTAACCATAGCGTTGGCACAGGGGAAAAACCTTCATGCTTTCCCAAGTGGCAGCATTCAGTCTTCTTATCATGTTGTACATGTAATAATAAAGTCACTTGGCCTAGAAGGAAAATAGGATTTAGCACACTGCAGTCTCAGCCCATGTTGTTCAGAACAAGTTGCGGAGGTGAAAGGGGCGGAGGAAGCTGCGCGGTGGCTTACCGAGAACCGATCTGGAGTGTAAATGGTCTAAGCCTCTTGCCGCCTTTAGAATGCTGTTGCTTTTAATCCGTGTTTCTAATATGGCAGGAGCTGTAGCGACAGCTTCTGATGTGGCATACAAAGGCCGGCTTTCATCTGGTGCACTGATAGAACCATCTGTGCTAATCCTCTGCCCATCCTGAACTGGCAGATGATGCAAATGCTGGCAGTGAATACCTCTGAAAAACCTATTCTCGTGGCACAGAACTCCCCAGCAAGCAAGCCATCCCTCTGCTTTCCTGCTGCAATTCAATAGCACCCCAAACAGAGGGAGAGATGGGAGGAAATATCAGATATACTTATCTTGGAGAAAGAAGATTAAAGGATGCTTTGTACAGAAGAAAATTTTCCTACCAAAATGTTGGAGGGGTGTGTGAATATTAGCTGTTTGTATCCAATGTTAATCCTACACAGGGTATACCCACTGAAATGAATTGAAACAACTAACAGGCCCATTAATTTAAATGGATCTACCCTGAGTATGTTGGACACAACTCAGTGTGAGAATATTGAGGTTTATTTATACCGCACATACACATGTTGGTTGCACTATGATCCTGCTATATTTCTGCAGTCTGCTGAAGGTACCAACTAAGACCTTAGCAGATTTTAGCTGTGGATAAACTAATGATGCCCCACATAGCCCCATTTGCTTCAGAGAGCAGTGAAGCGCCACCAGGGTTTTCTAGGACCAACTCCTAAACTAGTCTGTTTCCTATTACCCCCAGGTGTGATAAAGGATACTGTTCTGTCTTGAAGTAAGATTCAACAGACAATCCAGCCATGGCTGCGGGGAGGGGGATGTTGTTCTGTGCCTGAGGCAGGAACAGGTATTGAGTGAGCAGTGCAAATAAGGCATTGTTTCAGCCCTTCAGCTACTCATTAGCTGTGCTTTGTATAGCTACTCAGCTGACCCTCCACACAAAGACTACTCTGAGATTGTCTCCTGTTCCATAATGTACCTTTTGGCTATAGGTGAGTGGCACTGGAGCATTGCCTATTGGGCTGTACAGAAATGTAGTAAACAAACAAGCAGACTATGCAATACTCCCCACCCCCCAAAGGTAAATTAAAATGAGGAAGCAAGATGGAGCAGTAATTCTAGGCAAAAGCAGAGGAAATTTGCAGATGGTGGGTTTGTCCCCAACAATGAGATCGAAAAGCCTATCATGGGACAACAACTTGCATAGTTGGGCTGGAAAGAGAAACCTCCCCAAGTCTGGAGGAACTGACTCAAGGCTTGCAAGACTCTAAATATTGCTGTAAGTTTGAGGACTTAGAATTTCTATATTGCAAGCTACTAGTTTAGTAGAGGGATGGGGAACATTTGCCTATCCTCCAACATTTCTCTAATGAAATCCTATTCCATAATAATAATTTTATTATTTGTACCCCACACATCTTACTGGGTTGCTCCAGCCACTCTGGGCAGCTTCCAACATATATAAAAACACAACAAAACATTAAGCATTAAAAAACTTCCCTATACAAGGCTGCCATCAGATGTCTTCAGAAGGTTGTATAGTTACTTAACTCCTTGGCTTGGGGAGTCACATAACTCCATACCCTCCAACATTTATCTGATGAAAATAGGGACATCCTAAGGGAAAGCGGGACATTTCAGGATCAAATCAGAAACAGGGATGGTTTCTGCCATTCCAGGACTGTCACTGGAAAATAGGGACATTTGCCCTGCTCCCCAAGATGTTGCTGAGCTCCAGCTCTCATCAGCCCCAGACAACTTGGCCAACAGTCAGGGATGATGGGAGTTGTAGTCCAGCAACATCTGAAGAGCCACAGGCCCTCCAGCCCTGTTTCAGTGCCTTCTCATTTCTATTGCAGCTTTATAGCCTGAACTTCACAATTGCTAAAGAAACAAATACATAAACTAACCAGAACCCAAATGGAGATTTCTTGTCCCTCCCCCCCCCCCCGCCCCAAATTCAGACTGGTAGCTAAAAATATCCAGGGCTGTAAGAAACTAATGTGTCTCTGAGGTGACATTCTTGTGAAGCTCTGAGGACATCTTGTGGAGTTTCTCGCAAACAACAACTGAAAGCTTAGTTCAGGATATTTGCAGTTCAAGCAACGATGGATAACTAGCAGCCCCTCCTGCATCCCTTAATCAGAAATGGACAGTAGGACTCAATCCAGTTCCAGAATGAAGAATCCAGTCTTCACCTGGAGATTTGATAGCTTTGACTAAGCTAGAATTGCCTTCCCATGTAATTTTCCTGTGCTACATGGTGGAACCGTTTCATTGTTATTTCTTAGCAAAATAACCATCATTATTAGAATCATAGAACTGTAGAGTTGGAAGGGACCCTGAGGCTAAGTCAGGAATATGCAGCTACCCCATAGGGGGATCAAACCTGCAAACTTGACATTGTCAGCACTAGGCTCTAATCAACTGAGTTCTCTAGGTTGTCAGCAGCGTTTAATCTCTACAACAACCCTGTGAGGTAGGTTAGGCTGAGGAGGCAGGGAATGGCCCAAGGTAACCCAGTGAGCTTCATGGCCGAGCGGGGGTTTGAACCCTGATCTCCCAGGTCCTAATCCAGCACTCTAACTGCTACACCATACTGGCACCAGAAACAGCAACTCATGGGGTGGAGGCAGAGCCAGTGATGTCCAACCAGCAGGGGCAGGATTGTGGTCATTGGGAAAGAGCGGGGCAGCAGTGAAGTTGGGGTGCTCTGGGGCACACACACCTGCAGATGCTGCTGCTGCCTCTGCTCCCCCTCACGAGCCATTGCAATCCCATACATGAGTACACTTGGTTGAACTCAGTGGTGCTTACTTCTGGCTGCACATGTTCGCTTTGTAAAGGACATTGAACCACAACAAAAGATCTCCAGCCAACTTTAGCCTTATACGTAGAAATGCACACCAACTTGCAAAGAAGCCTTGCCATTTAAATGTGATATAGGAATCCCACTGAAGTACAGGAAAGAATTATCCAGCCTCTGCTTGATGATCTTCCTCAGCCTCTGACTTCCACCATGCTAAACTGTCACAAACTTGAAAGCCTTGTTATCGCCTCATTCAGTTACCAGAGCAAGAAGATTCCATCAACTTCCACAATGTTCCAGTTGATGATATCACACCAGCTCTGGGGGGGGGGGGGGAGCCCTGGAGCTGGACTTCTCTACATACTTCCTCCACTACACTGTCTATATCCCGCTTGGACTACTGTAATGCGCTCTATATGGGGCTACTTTTGAAGGTTACCCAGAAACTACAACTAATCCAGAATGCGGCAGCTAGACTGGTGCCTGGGAGCGGCCGCCGAGACCATATAACACTGGTCTTGAAAGACCTACATTGGCTCCCAGTATGTTTCTGAGCACAATTCAAAGTGTTGGTGCTGACCTTTAAAACCCTAAACAGCCTTGGCCCAGTACACCTGAAGGAGCGTCTCCACCCCCATCGTTCAGCCCAGACACTGAGGTCCAGCTCCGAGAGCCTTCTGGCAGTTACCTTACTTCGAGAAGCGAAGTTACAGGGAACCAGGCAGAGGGCCTTCTCAGCAGTGGCGCCCGCCCTGTGGAACGCCCTCCCATCAGATGTCAAGTAAATAAACAACTACCTGACTTTTAGAAGACATCTGAAGGCAGCCCTGTTTAGAAAAGTTTTTAATGTTTGATGTTTTATTGTGTTTTTAATATTCTGTTGGAAGCCACCCAGAGTAGCTGGGAAAACCCAGCCAGATGGGCAGGAAATAAACAAACAAAATAATAATAATAATAATTCCTACCCAATCAATGCTGTGTTGTTTTTCAATATCCAATGCTTGTGGACTTGTGCTGCAAGAAGGATGGTTATCACATAATTATATACACAACAAACCAGCACTAAGTTGCTAGTCCTCTTGGAGCTCATGACTACCTAAAGAGGCACACTGTAGCAGCATTAATTTCTAACTGCTTCTGTGGAGCACATGCTCTAATTGGGAATCCAGAAGGTGAAGTGTCAGGAGTAAGTAGACAGTGGGCTGAGGAAACAGGACCTGATTTCCCTTTTATAAATATATAGGTCCAGTTTTCTGACATACCAAATCCCCATGAGCATCAGTTAGCGTGATGAGAGCTGCTTTAATTGGGTTTTCCAGCTCAGTCAGTCCAACAAACCAACTGAGACACTGAAACAGCCAGTGGAAGCAGAAGTTAGCTTTGCTAGTTTCCATCTCCTGAACCACAATTCAGAGCAAGAGGGAAAGTATCCCGGTCTTGTTTGTTTTTGCTACCAAAAAATAAAATAAAATAAATCCCCTCAGTGTGCTGCTGCAGCTGGTATATCTGTCTGATCTTAACCCAACACCTCAGATAGATAAAGGGCAAAAGAGGTTTGCTCTGCAACTGGCAACATCATTATTCATTATTAATTCCCCACCTGTTCTGCTTTGGTTTAAATCAACTGAGAGCAGACATGGCCTCTGTTTTCACACCTGGTGTGACATGCTCTCAGACATTTAATCTACTGGAGATTCCAGAGAGCCATCTCCTTAAACACCAGAAAAGATGTCTTCGTAGCAGCAGGATAGAAAAAGGATGCTCCAGTCCTTTAGGTTTAGGGGTCTCAAAAGTATAGGACAGGACACCTGGAGTTGATCCTTGAGATCCTTCAAAGGAGTGGGCAGATTTCAGGCCTGTTTCATTTTTTTTCTAGAACCCCAAGATCCACCAACCTGAGTCGGGTGCAAAATAGTGGCTCAGACAGGTGAACATGTGCTAAAGTTGGAGGAGCAGGATGCCTCAGAGCACATGCTCAGCCCAGGAATTTGTGATCCATACTAGAACCAAGTCCTATCAAGCAAAAACCCACTATTCACCTGCAACCTAATTTAGGGGCAAAGCTTTTTAGTGGCTGTGTTCTTTAGACAATTGGAAGTCAGAAACCGTGGTTGGTCTCTTGCGATTCATCCAGAGATGCAGTTCCTGATCTCCCTACAGCCCACTTTGGACTTGAATGATACATCCTATCTGGTTAATTCTCTGAATGAAACCAAAGGAAATTAAAACTATATCACATTAATGTGCCTTAAGCTTTTCTAAAGTGCCAAGAAACATGAGTGCTCAGAAGGAAAGGATATCGCCA
Source organism: Podarcis pityusensis (assembly GCF_964106645.2). NCBI lineage: Eukaryota > Metazoa > Chordata > Lepidosauria > Squamata > Lacertidae > Podarcis > Podarcis pityusensis. The sequence continues at coordinate 40,739,326 of NC_138030.1, forward strand.
ACACCACACCTTATAGCACTCCTTGGATGCGCATCAGCTTCAGAGGAGCTTTGGTTTGTCTCTGGACCACAGACAGGGAATCTGTGGGCCTGCAGTTGCTAGGGGTTTTTGGCCCTCCAGTTGTTTGACTCCATCAGCCCCAGCCTGCGTGGCAAATGGTCGGGAATTATTGGCGTTATATCCAACAACATCTGGAAGGTTCTCCATCCTTGCCCAAGACAATTCTTCTCAAAGGTTGCAGTCCTAAACATAGTTACTTGGCACCTAGTCCTCAGTGGGACTTTCCATCTGAGAACTCAGTGGGATTTCCCTCCTGAGAAAATTTCCATAGGACTGAGCTGTGTGTTCTGAGCAGGCACAGTTTTTGCTTATCACAAGAGGAATGATGAGTTTCTAAGCTGTGCTTGTCACAAGCAGAATCAAAGGGAAGGGGAGGGAAATGTCAACTAATTATTCAAGCTGAAAAGGTCTGTGAGGTAGCAAGAAGGAAATGACAGCAGTGTTTGCAAAAGGACAGTGGATTAGGGCTGGGGCTGGGTGCTTGGGCTTCTAATTTGCTAAGTCGTATGTGAAACTAATTAGATGCCTTCTCTAAACATATCCTGGGAAGATCTGTGGATTGCCTCTCCCAGGTCAACAACAGCTTACCAGTTGGGAACACGGTAGACTCATTTCCCTGGCATTTTGTCACTGGGTGAATTAAATGCATGTTAGTTTCAATGGATTTGTTAACACGAATGAACAAACATTGAATAACCCTGGATGGCACCAAGGAGTAGGGGGTGGAAGAAACATTCATTATCCATTTTCTCAGGAAGGAGTTTTGAAAAGATGCAGATGAGACAATGTTCTCCCTGAATCACAATCCAAGAATCTGGAGAGATTGTTAGCTGTTAGGCATTCCAGACTGTATGCAACTGAATAATAAGGAAGAACACTGAGAGAGGACTATTGCCGTCAGTTGTCAATTATGAGTTTTCCAGGGACCTCTTGTTGGCCACATGTGAAGCAGCATGTTGGACAGAACAGGCTTTTATTCAGATTCAGCAGAATTCTTCTTCAGTTCTTATGAAAGTGGATGTGAGGCAAAGATTCACTGTATTCATAACAAGGCCAGTTCACACATCTGTGATAATATGGCTACATTCACACTGTACATTTAAAGCACTATTATACCAATTTAAACAATCATGGCTTTCCCCTGAAGAATCTTGGGAAATGTACTTTATTAAGGGTGCTGAAAAGTTATTAGGAGACCCCTATTCTCCTCACAGAGCTACAATTTCCAGAGTGGTTTAAAAAGTGTTTGCTCTTCACAGGGAACTCTGGGAATTGTAGCTCTGTGAGGTGAATGGTCTGCTCACAACTCTTAGCACCCTTAGGAGTACCCAACAGCTTCTAGAATTCTTTGGGGGGGAAACATGACTGTTCATAGTGCTTTAAATGTATGTTGTGAATGTGGCTTAAGAGGGACTTTAGGCTGAACCTGAAATCAACTTGATGTGTGCATGGCAGAACAAATAGAACAGATGAGGGAGGTTCAAAAAGTGGTCAACTTATCACAACTTATCATGATAAGAGGGTGGAGAGTTGAGTAAAGCCAGATGATTCTTTGAGTAAAGCCAGAGGTTTTTTGTTTGTTTTTAGTAAAGTTAGCAGCAGCATTTTTACCTAAGGTACATGTTTGGAGGAACTATGGAGCCCACACACTAAGGCAGGGCCAGCCAGCTCAAGACACTTTGCTGCTTGGGGCGAGAAAGAAGATGGCACCTCACTGCAATCCATGTATAAAAGCCAACCGTGCTAGTATTTGAATTTGAATTTAATGCTGGCAATGAGGCAGCAGCCTCTATTGCACCTGAGTGTAGCGGGCTAGCTTAGTGGCACCCCACCCCTCAACACCTGTCCCCTAACACCTCACTCTGCCAAATGATAGGACCAGCCTTGCCCTAAGGAAACACATTATGTTTGGCTGCAAAATGTCCCAACACACACTTTGCTGTGTGAGAAGCTATGTATGTGTTTCCTCCACAGCTGCCACTATAACAGGCCCTATTTTGCTGAAGGAGGCAAAGATGGGAGGGATGAAACATGTGATGACATAGTGGAGGATATTGGGGATTTTCTTATATCCCCTTCTGTGCAGAATTTTGCACCTCACATACTACAGTCCAAAGGAGCAAAGAGAAAGCTGTTTCCATTAGTCCTCTTACCACTGGTGTCCGTAGGTTTCACCCATTGACATGCTCAGGTTTCCATCCCTGCTGGTTGTTTGCCATAATAAACATTGATTGGTTGATTGATTGATTGATTGATTGATCGATCCCTACCAGGTACCTGAATTTTTGAAGTCATAATTCGGCAACCCTACAGGTGTTTTCGAAATATAATTGCTTTCTACGTGGAGCCCACCATCCCCAAATGACAGTACGGACCGGCAGTCATTCATGATGAAGTCAGATATAAAGCTCTCAAATCAAAGAGGATTTTACAACCTATATTTAAATGGCCTGAATTTAAGTAGCTTGACAATGGCTGAATGAGCTAAACAAAGTGCATTGATGGGCTGAAAACATCAATTATGACACAATTGCCCAGGTCATTAATCAAAACAACTGAGAGAGAGAAAGTTATCATTAGCCACCAACATGATTTTGCTAACAGTTTTGGAAATGTGAATACTTTTTGTTTTAATTTTAACTGAAAGGTGGAAAGTTCAACACTGTTAAAGGGAAGTACCTTTTTTGCGCAAGTTCTAATTAGCTACTGGAATGTGTATTGGATTAGGTTCAAGAATGTCCATAGATATTTTTTTTAAAATAAATTTAACATTTGCATGAATGGCAAGGCTATATAAAATTAGAATAGCTTAAAGCTACAGTTGTATAGTTAATTGCTTGCTATAATTTTGGGGATTAAAGAAAAACCTACACAGAGCTGATTTCGCACAGAGTTGGTTGTCACAAACCTTCTTGTGAAACATCTGGTGCTTAGTACTGAGGGAGACAGGGAATTGGACTAGATCAGCCTTGACCTTGATGTAAATGGCCATGTGGCTGTGATCAAGGAGACTTACTCCCAGTGTTGAGCTCGAACTGAAAAAATGCCCTGCTTACTTCCATATAACATGGCGATCCTCAGGCTGTAACTGCTTGCACATAGTCATCAAAACTGTGGAGGAAGGTCACTGTAGCACAGCAAAAGGTCACATGCTCTGCATAACCAAAGTCAAAAGTATCTTCAGTTAAAGCAGGAGTGGGGAACCTATGGCTCGCCAGATGTTGTTGGACTCCAACTTCCTGTTGACATGCAGAGGGCCGGGAGGCCAGCTGGCTAGCCCCGGCTGGGCCATCTCCTTCCAGCGGCCCAGTGCAAAGACCATCACCTCTGCTCCAACGTAAATCAGTGACCTGGACTTCACAGCCAGGACACACTATCAGCAGATAGAACCAGAATAGGTGTGAGGCTTGTGGAAGCATACTACAACTACAGATTTATTAATCATAAATCAGGACAAAGAAACATGTCATCTCTCTCTCATGTTGTTTCAGAGAGACCATGCAAAAGCAGTACACACAACAGAAGTTCCCAGCATACTGTGCTGGAATGTAAACAGACATAATTCCACACGTCTGCCCTTAAGGTGGAATGGAAATGTCAACACTTCCATCATTCTTGACTATTGACTACGCTGGCAGGGGCTGAGACTGTAGTGTCCCTATACTGTGGTACCTTCCTAGCTACTCTAACAGGCTCTAGAGGAGTCAACTGACAAAGCAGAATGGTGGCAGTAGACGTTGTTCTTATACCCACTTCCTGTGTGGCCCTGCCAGGGAATTTTTTTCAGCTGGAATTCACTGGAACTCAGTTCTGGCATCTCTCAGGTGGGCACCATTGCCCTTATAAGAGAACAAAGGAGGTGTTCGTGGTGAGTTCCGGCACCTTTTTCTAGAAAAAAATAGGCTAGATATCAGATTTCCATTTTTTAAAAAAACAACATTGGCAATCCTGACTCCGCCATGCCCATTTTTATTTCATATATGATGCAATAGGTTGCTGTGTTAATACTGTGTTGCCTTGGCTGATAAGACATCATTAGTTTTAAAAAAAATAACAGTTCTGCTTAGCAAAACTGTTGTTTTGTCATCTTCCTTCCCACACCCCAGAACAGCAAAGCATCCCTTCTCATACATTTCTATTTATCTGCACATAATGAAATGCTTCCCTTTGTCCTGAAAGGACCTTGTCCCCAGGAGGACACAACCTCGGCGCCAGTGACTCTTCTCATTAGCACCAAGCTGCAGTCCTGACAATGGGACCTGTCTGCTGGCATGAAGCTCCAGGGCGCCATTCTTCCTTTACTTGCATCAGTGCAGGGTCTGTCAGCATCATCAGGGCTGCACACTCCGCATTCAGGAGAGGAAAACCCAGGTCTCCTGACGGAATGCCAAGGCAGAAGAACGCAGGCTGGATTCTCCTCTTGTTGAAAAATTAGAGAAGTATTCAAGAAGTTCCAAAAACCAACAACCCAGAGTCACAGCGCATTCCCCCCAAGCTAGGGGAAAAGCCAGCCTCCCTCTCTTTCTGAAATGCAAATGACAGATTGAAAGACAAATTGAATGCTGAATCAGACTCCCTCCCCCTTTTTGTTGCCCTTCTCTCACACTCATTCTCTCTCCCTTACATTTTTAATCCACTGTGTATATGTTTATTATATTAAATTAAATGGACATCCATCCACTTAAATAAAAAAAAGCACAGTAAATTTTAAAATAGAAAAAGAAAGAAAACCTGTCTGGTGAAGGAGAGATGGTTTTGTTTGTAGTGATTTGGTTTGGTTTTATTTGCAGTTTAATTTGCAAGTTTTCTGTGGGGATTTCCCTCCCCATTTTGTTGGTCTATATTGTGCAATTAATTGTCAGCATTTGCAGATAGGATTTGTGGTAAAGTGTTGCTAGGATCAGAACTTTGTTAAGGTGGAGTGCACCTCCAGGGGTGAAGTCAAACACCTGCATTAGCAGCACCTAGGCATATCCAGGAGAAAGGGACGACAGAGGTTGAGATGGTTGGACAGTGTTCTCAAAGCTACCAACATGAGTTTGACCAAACTGCGGGAGGCAGTGGAAGACAGGAGTGCCTGGCATCCTCTGGTCCATGGGGTCACGAAGAGTCGGACATGACTAAATGACTAAACAACAACAGGCATATCCAGAAAAAGCAGGATACCAAAGTTCTCCTGGTCTGTCCATCAAGGAACAGCCTTCCCAGCCTTCTAATGAGACTGAATCCTAAGAGATTTATCTCTTTCCCTTCAAGAGCTTGGCTGGCTCTGTGGCTTTCTTATTAACATTAGTCTTGCAAGGAGAGAAGTAGACTGATCCGAAAGAGGTTCACACCATGTTATTTACTGAGATGTGCAGGGCAAAGCCTGAGCTCCGCAAGTTATAAATAGCTGCAAATGCCTCTGGCAGAGCAATCCTGATGCTTGATGAATGCTAACTAGAGGACAGAGAAATCCAATTGCACCTCTTCGGTAGAAGGACATATGCAATGCCATCACAGAATGGTTGTGTGCATTGTGCAAAAATGCCCGATTTCCAGTGCTGCAGGTATGCATTGAGTCTGAGGAAGCACAGGGAGAAAAGTCTGCTCACATATACAGTTTTTCTCTCATTCAGATCTTCTACAGAATCTCCTTCCTTGGAAAGGGTAATATTCCCTCATCACATTTATTAGGGAAACCAAGTGTATCTACTTTCTGATCATTCTGTGTTTATGCCCAGGAAATATTCCAGGCGTTTCCACACTTTTCCTATCCAAGGCTGACTCAAGACGAACTGTTCATTAATCAATGTGTGGGAGATGTAATTAATACATTGCTGAGAGAGCTGGCAGCAACTTAAACTGCAGCAACAGTTCATCAAGCATCCGTGACTCAGCTCTTCATTTGCTGCTACGGTGGTTGTCAGGTTCAGTACAGGACAAAGCTCTTTTGCTGTTGCATAGCTACATAACTTCACTCAGAAGGCTGAAGTAGTGAGAGAAGCTTTGCAGGCAAATGTCAAACAGATGAAGCTGCTTGTGGCAGCTGGTCACTACTGGTCCTGATGGGGCACCAGGTGGAGCCAACACCTTCTGGTTTTTTCCCCCTCCGCCCTTCTCCCTTGGACACTTAAGCAGTGCAGCAGTACAGCTCCTTAGCATCTAACAGTGCGACTCTAACCTTGTCTTCTGAGAAGGAAATCCCACTGAGTTCAGTAAGTTTGAATCTGCGTGAAGGGGTGAGCTCCCGTTGCTTCGTCCCAGCTTTTGCCAACCTAGCAGTTTGAAAGCACGCCATTGTAAGTAGATAAAGAGGTACCGCTGCAGCGGGAAGGTAAATGGCATTTCCATGTGCTCTGGCACTCATCACGGTCCTCCATGCGCCAGTAACGCTGGCTCCCTCAGCCTGAAAAGTGAGATGAGCACTGCACCCCATAGTCACCTTTGACTGGACTTAACCATCCAGGGATCCTTTACCTTACCTTTTACTCCAGTGTAAGTGGGGTTAGAGTTGCAGTCGAAGTAAACTGGACCGTGGCTTGTTTGCTTTGGTTGCCTGCTGACCCACTTGGTTCTGTGCTGCAGCGGAAAGGTGTGTGGCCTCTAACTGTTCTCGTTTTCTTTCCATCCCTCCTTCCTTACAGATGTACAGTGGACACTTAAACAAGTCACAAAGTGCTTCCCAGAACTCTTCATTAGGATGTTTATTAATGTATTAATTTAATAAATTTCCTCAAGGTGGCATACATGTTTCCTGGGAGGGCATGAACACCTCTGCATAAGCCAACGCTTTGGCCAGTAAGCATGCATAAATGACATTGACTATGGGGAAGGTAAAAAAACACACACAAAACCCACTGCCTATCTGATGTGAACATTCACAGAAATGAATCAAGCACTGACCAGCATCAGTTAGTAATCTATGCTAATGTGAACAGACGGTGGATTTGTGTTGGGCAGAACTGGAGTAGGACTCTTCCATGCAGAGAGGCAGAACTGAATATACTTCTTGCTATGGCATTTTCAATGCAAGAAAAAATCTTCACCTGTTAAATGGATGGCTGTGATTTACGTCTGTGTTAAGGATGCAGCAGCCAGAACATAAAGGTGTCAAGTCTGGCAGCAGGGCATGAGGTCACTTTGCAACCTTCCATTTGCTACTACTCCTGCTGTCTTGAGAGCTTTGCAGCTGCAATTCTGTGCTGGGTTTGAAGGACACCACCCCTTTCTCCTTCTGCCCTCCCGTTTTCTCCTGGCCTAGTGCTAGTCTTTGACTCTGCTGTGTGCTTCAGATCACGGTAGTGTGTTCACTCAGAGGAGGCAGGAATGTGGTGAAGCCATCAAATGTGTTGAAAACTAGGGAGAACTGGTGTCAGTTGCCACTGTGCTGGAAAAGTGCAAATTGCACCTCTTTGAAGAGAAGAAGTTCCCTCTGCTATACATAAGAGGAGGGGGGAATCAAGAATCCACAGTTGGTCAGTGTCTTTATTACACCCATAAATTGCCACCAAATAGTGAGGAAGCTTTTCACTTCTCCTCTTCATCAAGTTAAGAGAATGGGGAAAGGCAGGGGTGGGTGGGAGAAAAAAGTTGTGGGTGTTAAAGTAATAAAGTCCGTACTGGCATCAGTCTTAAGAAGGATTGTGGGAAGAAGGAGCAGACTTAATAGATTAGGTGCTATGTCGGTTTCGGGTTACACCTAGGGTTGCTGCAATGGAAAAAAAAGACACAACAGTTAATTCCTCATTTTAAAAAAATATAAAATCCAGCAGCCCTGTAGCTCTAGATAAAAAGCCCACACTAATCTTCAATGTGTGTGGGCTGTGTCTGGCTTTCTTTGTGCTGCCGGGTTCCTTTGTCCAAACCCCAGCATGAATGGCAATGCATCTGCCAAGATGAATCTCGTTTCTATCTAAGAGATGTATGTGTGCCGGTGCTTTGGCACAAGAGTCCCATTTACAGTACTGCATTATTAGAATATTTATTATATGGAAATTATGTATTGATAGAGCCATGGAGTCGAGTCATAAAGATGGCTTTCATTAAAATGATTAAAACAAAACGAAGCAGAACATGAAAACTAAGTTCTTAATTTACACAGCGGGCAGAACGGTGGTGACCCGAGAGGGCCCAAGAGACAAAAATCTGTTCAGAAAGATTTATTTTACGGAAGAGCAGGGAATGCATTTCAGCTTATGAAAAATATGAGCCTCAATATATGAGTATAATAGCAAATATAGATCAAGTACATTATACATGGATAAATCTCAGGGAATGGTCACAAGTAGGTTTGCCTGAGTAAAACAGCAGATCTTTAAAATGGATCAACTCTTTTTAATGTACAGTGGTATTTCTAGTTACGAGCTTAATTCGTCCCGGAGGTCTGTTCTTAACCTGAAACTGTTCTTAACTAGAGGCGTGCTTTCGCTAATGGGGCCTCTTGCTGCCGCTGCGTCGCTGGCACATGATTTCCGTTCTCATCCTGGGGCAAAGTTCTCAACTCAAGATAACTCTTCCAGGTTAATGGAGTTTGTAACTGAAGCGTTTGTAACCCAGGCATTTGTAACTCGAGGTATCACTGTACAGTGGTACCTTGGGTTAAGTACTTAATTCGTTCCAGAGGTCCGTTCTTAACCTGAAACTATTCTTAACCTGAAGCACCACTTTAGCTAATGGGGCCTCCTGCTGCTGCCGCACCGCCAGAGCACAATTTCTGTTCTCATCTTGAAGCAAATCTTAACCCGAGGTACTATTTCTGGGTTAGCGGAGTCTGCCAGTGTGGTGTAGTGGTTAAGAGTGGTAGACTTGTAATCTGGGGAACCAGGTTCGCGTCTCCGCTCCTCCACATGCAGCTGCTGGGTGACCTTGGGCCAGTCACACTTCTTTGAAGTCTCTCAGCCCCACTCACCTCACAGAGTGTTTGTTATGGGGGAGGAAGGGAAAGGAGAATGTTAGCCGCTTTGAGACTCCTTAAAGGGAGTGAAAGGCGGGATATCAAATCCAAACTCTTCTTCTTCTTCTTCTGTAACCTGAAGCGTATGTAACCTGAAGCATATGTAACCCGAGGCACCACTGTATATGGCTTTTTAAGTGTACAGCTGCCAGAAATCAGTAGGGGAAGCTTTTTTCCTCACTCTAGCTATGTCAGAAACTGGTTTGCCTGCTCATTTACTGTTGGGCAGCTGGAGTAACTGTTCTGTTCGCCTGTTAAAAAAGAAAAAGGTACCAGCTCTAGCAGCATGAATTTGCATCTGACACTGTTACAGTGTGATCAGAAGGTGTGTTCCTCCCAAGATAGGCAACATAAAGTGTGGTGTAGTGGTTAGAGTGCTGGACCAGCTTGGGGGGGGCACCCAGATTCAATCCCTGCTCAGTTATGAAGCTCATTGTGTGTGACCCTGGGGTACTATTCAACTAAGTTTTCTCAGAGTACACCCATTGAAATCAATAAACAACTAATTCAGGGGCATTAATTTCAATGGATATATAACTAAGTAAAACACAGTTGAATGCCACCCTTGGAGTCTGGACCAGTCTCTACTTCAAGGACTGCTTAATCCCTTATATCCCTGCCCACTCACTCACTGAGGTCTTCTGGGGAACTGCTGTTTGTGGATGCAGGACTCGTATCTACCAAGAGCTGTGCATTTATACTGTGGGTTCAATTTCCACTTGAGGTCAGACATCTCCCCTCCCCACCGAACTTTCAGTGCCTGCTGAATGCTTTCTTGTTCCAGCAGCATTTTAATTATAGTTTTAACTGGTTTTAAATTTTTGGTATTGTATGTTTGTAAACTGCTTAGACACTACTGTAGTTAAAATGGTACATGAATTGTTTCAATAAATAAATAATATCTCAAACTAACCTACCTTACAGAAGTCTTCTGGGGATAAAAGAGGGGCGAGTATGAACACTGCCCTGAAGAGGAGGGAAATCAACCAAATAGAAAATAAAGGAATAACCTGGGGCATCCAATGAAATCATCCCCTTTCTCCCACCCAGCAGGATCCCAGTGCCTTATAACAGCGGTATGTCCAGCAAAAACCCAGCAGCGGAGTTCCTCCTGCTACCTCATCTTTGTGGATGCTGACAAAAGCGAAGTATCATTGGCTGAATTTCTGCTAGTCCTACGGCTGTTAAATGCAACAGCAGGAATCCTTGCAGAGCACCCAGAAAAGGAGCAAGGAAGGTTCAGGATGACATGGCCAAAGGCCAGACTCTTAAGCAACTTGTAGACATGAGTTCAGCAAGCAAGGTGGGTGGGCACGGGGGGGGGGGGTTGCCTGGAAATTAGAGAATGAAAGGAAAGACTGAAAAATGAGACAAAAGAGAGGAAAGATCAGAGGCTGCAAACCACAGGAATGTTGCTGGATTAAGGAATGTGTCAAAATGTTTCCCTCAATAAACTTATATGAAGGGTTAGCCACTGGCAGCAAATTGGCAACGTGATCAAAAATTGTCTTTAAAGAGCTGGGGACGGGGGGGGGGGCACAAATCAAGGTCTGTAAGGAATTGCAGTGATATGTTTTTATAAAGAACAATGCATTAGGAGAGGAGGTGAGCAAACTATTTATCCTGCCCCCCCAGCTTGTTAAAGAATGTTGCTGTTTATCTCGCAGCAGTTCCTCCCCCCCATACAAAGCTATCTACTACAAAAATAAATAAGGCCACCGTCTCAGTATGCTCTTTGTGGAATGCAGAGTTGTTGTTTATGCTGTAGTACTCTGGGTGTCCACAGCAGCTGCCTCTGGAAACATGGGCTAGCCAGGGGGGTGCAGGAAGGGCAGCTGCCCCCACCAATAGAAGTAAATAAATAGAAATACCTAACTAACTGACCAATTGCATTGCAGATAACTTGGTTCTGCCCCCCAAAACATAATGTCTGCCCGCCGCAAAAAAATCCTGGCTATGCCCATGTCTGAAAAGGACCCTAACATGGAGAAAGGCAAGACTGAAGTCATGAAGGAAGACTTGCTATCATATCTTGGGTGGATATGGGACTTTGTTACCTAGGGAAGATGAGGCTGTCCTAAGCCCCAATGAAGTCCCTACAGTTACTGCACCCTTGTCTGTCTTGTTGGCAACTGGGACTCACATTGGGTGAGATTCCTCCATGGTTCATGGGGCATTTGAAGTGCCACTCCCTTAAGATAGGCTCACAGGAGTGAGGGGGTGGAATACCAATATTTCCAGAACAGCATTTTGCATTTATAACTAATATAGCTAATATGTACACACACCTTACTTAGAAGTGCAGGTACTTTCTCATTCTATTTTGTACTACAGTATTGTCTAATTCTAATTCAAAGATCTAATATGCTTCCTCCACTTTCTTCCTTACCTAAATTTTACAAATCTGTAAGTTCAGCCATGGACAGTGTGCTTCATATAGTTTAAGCCAACCATCAATAACATATTATTAAAGGTAAAGGGACCCCTGACAATTAAGTCCATTCAGGAACAACTCTGGGGTTGCGGCGCTCATCTCGCTTTACAGGCCAAGGGAGCTGGCGTTTGTCCGTTTCCGTGGACAGTTTTTCCGGGTCATGTGGCCAGCATGACTACGCCGCTTCTGGCGAAACCAGAGCAGCGCACGGAAATGCCGTTTACCTTCCCGCAGGAGCGGTACCTATTTATCTACTTGCACTTTGATGTGCTTTCGAACTGCTAGGTTGGCAGGAGCTGGGACCGAACAACGGGAGCTCACCCCGTCGCAGGGTTTTGAACTGCCGACCTTTCAATCAGCAAGTCCAAGCGGCACAGTGGTTTAACCCACAGCGCCACCCTCGCCCTAACATATTATTGGTCTTAAATATTAACTCTTGATTAAGTTAACTGCATTTTTTTAAAGTGCTCATATCCCCACTTTTTAAAAACACCATCCATAATTGGGAATACGGAAAAACATTCACACTAGTAGAGCTTTCTCGAGAATTTCCCCCTCCAAATTGATGGCAGATCTCTCTCTGGCATTAATACTAATTTACAAACAAAGTAGCATTAAGTGTTGTATAGGTCGCTTGTGTACAAAGTGCTGGAGAGCTTAAGCATCCATCTTTGCAGTAGGTCCTGTTCAGTAGGTCCTTAATGCTGCCATGTTTGCAGATGGGGAACTGATAAGAGTAACTTTCCTGAAGCCAATGGATATTCCTCCCGACTATTCTTCCATCCTGAGGTTTCCACCTTCCCCTCCCCACCACTTGCAGGGTTCTGACACCTTTTAACAATTGCATGACCAGCAACACTGCCCAGCATGGTAGAGCAGCACTGAGAAATGCTTTTTTCTTCCTTGTAGGATGAATACTCCGACTGTAATTTTGTAGCAGAACAAAAAGTACTGATAGCAACGGAAAAGAAGTATCATTCTGCAGAGAGCCATTAGCAAAGAAGATGGGAGCTGTCAAAGCTTAGGAGAGGTCTCATGCAAAGACCTCAACCCAGCATGAAGCATTCTCTTGGGGTATATCACCAACCAATGATACTGGTACGGTCACATCAGCTTCAGTGCCATGATGTCACTGACATGAGTGACCCTGGAATTACCTCCACAATGTTGTTTCTGAGAGTTGTGTAACAGTCGTATCTTTAATAGGAGATTTTCTGAGACCTGTGCTAAGTAGTAGCGTACCTGGTCCCTGCTAACTTCAAAGTAAAAACATACTCTTTGATCCTACCTCTATAAATCTGACAGGGTCAATTTATATGGAGGGCCAGCTCTGAGAGGCTGTGTGGTCTAGCAGACAGAGCATTGGATTTGGGGTTCAGATTCCCTTGAACTCTGTGGGTGGCCTTTGACAAATCACGCCCGCACAACCTCAGTTCCATATCTGGAAAAGAGGAGAGATATAACATACTTTTTCTGCCTGTATATTACAAAGGAAGGAAAAAATGTCACATGGTTTCCACCTCCTCTTCAAAGACCTTCCAGTTGAATACTAAACACCCAGAGTGGCATCAGTTCTCCTTGCTCCCTGCACCAGCTTGACCTCAGTTCTGCATGGCACCCAGCTGGGTTAAAAAGGAGAGTGTAGAATTTGGGAAAAGCTTAGAAAAGGGCAACCCAAATGAGCCAGGGAATGGAGCAACTCCCTATGAGGAAAAGTTACAGCACTTAGGGGGTTTTAGTTTAGAGAAAAGACAAGTAAGAGGCAATATGATAGATGTATGTACAATTAGGCATGGTATGAAGAAAGTAGGTTAAGAAGCATTTTTCTCCCTCTCTCATAACACTGGAACTCAGGCACACCCAATGAAGCTGAATGTTAGAAAATTCAGGACGGATGAACGAAAGTACTTCTTCACGCAGCACATAGTTAAACTATGGAACTCACTGCAACATGAGGCAGTGATGGCCATAAACTTAGACAGCTTTAAAATAGGGTTGTTTTATTTCATAAAATTTATACACCACTTAGTTGTAAAAAACAACAACCCTCAAAGTGGTTTACAAAAAGCAAGAGGATAAAACAAATTTAAAAGAGGATTAGATTCTTAGAGGACAAGGCAATCATTGACTACTACCCCGATGACTATGTCTGACTTCCAGTGTTGGAGACAGGATGCTCCTCAATACCAGTTGTTGGAGATTCAAGAGGGAAAAATGCTCTTGTGTTTGGATTCTGTTTGTGGGCGTCTCAAAGCATCTGGTTGGCTAATACAAGAAGAGCAAGATACTGAACTCAGTGATCCAGAAGGCTCTTCCTATGTTCATAGGGTACCTCTTGCCCCTCTGGCTACCTGATACAGTTGTAAGAAAGCTGGTATATCCTTGGGTCTAGTCTTTTTTGCTACCTGTAAAACCTGCAGTTGGCACTGATTGAAAATGAAGACAAGTCACTTTGGTAGTTTCTTGAAGTAGAGGTTACTGTTAGATGTGGTTATGGGAGACCCAAGATCTAAACCTTTAAGAAAACTGACTGGGCGTACTTGCTGCCCCTTAGAGTTGTGCTTGTTTTTTTGCTTGTTAAATTCAATAGGGAGAGATAAGTTGTTATATATTTTCAATAAACCATTAACAAAAACAGAGCCAGCATGCAACCCAGCCAGAGGAACTGTTAGGGTACACATTTGCAAATATTTTCACAAAGAGGATTTCCTTTCCTCTGAAATTCTGTCTAGTATTTTTCCACCGAGGGATTCTAAGATCTTACTTGGAAGTTTAGAAGTGTCTGCAATCTCCAAGAAACACCACAGCACAACTGAGTTGGGGAGGAAGATTAGATAGGGTTAGATAACAAAGCAGAATTTGTGAAGGACAAGACCAGCCAGACCATTCTCTTTAGTGGCACTGAATAAATCCACTGGGATTTGCTGTCTGCATACTTTCTTGCCTCCCAGATACTAAACAAGAGTTCTTCTATTTTATTGTAATGGTCATATTAAAAAGGATATTCTTTTGTCCCATTGCTTCTAATATTTTTTCAACACCAAATTAAAACCGTCCTTTTCTCTGGGGCATTTGATGGTATATCCTGTTCTGATTGCAATGCCTTAATTGAAGATTTGTGATTTGGATAACATTTAATACTGTTATAAAGTTGTGTTGTGTTTTTGTTTTTAAAATATGTATGTTTTTAAATTGCTGTGAGTCACTGTGAGACCGTCTGGTTTTGGGTAACTAGCAACTGCAATGAATAATAATAATATTAGGAGAACAAATTTGCTGTTAGTACTTCAGGGCATCCATTTTATATACATAGGGGTGGGGTGGCTTTAATTTTCACTGATCTCCCACCTGACTTGGTTAAAGTGGGCAGGAAAAGACACGTACAGAGAGATTATGAAATTCAATCAAAACACTCCATGCATGTTCATTTCTGAACCTAACCAGGAAAACATTACGGACACCTGCAAAGAGTTATAATCCACTTGCATCCAAGGTTGCCACATGCGTTATGCACAGAGGCTCTGTGCCTTAGCAGCTATGTGACAGGCATAATTCAATAGGTGATACTTGCAGTGATGGAAAGAAACTGCACTGGTTGATTTCTGCCTACCATTAAGGCAAAGAGCCTTTGACCACTGAAACAAATGGCAATCTTGTTATCCTCACTGACCATTGATCTGCTCAGCAGACAAGGGACCACTGGCAGATCAGCAGGGTCTGTACAATTCCCATGGCTAGTTTTCCCTTTGCCTCACTCTCTTACCAGTGAAAATTTGCTCTTTAGTGCTAAATTGGAGCAAACATCAATCCAGAGAAAACCAAAATTGCCATTTGTTCCAATTGAGTGCTAAAGAGTGGTTTTCCCTGGGGGAAAGCAGAGGGATAAAAGGAAGTGTGGATGAGCCCAGAGTTCACTTTTCCTGATCTATACAGTGGTACCTCAGGTTACATACGCTTCAGGTTACAGACTCCGCTAACCCAGAAATAGTGCTTCAGGTTAAGAACTTTGCTTCAGGATGAGAACAGAAATTGGGCTCCGGTGGTGCAGCGGCAGCGGGAGGCCCCATTAGCTAAAGTGGTGCTTCAGGTTAAGAACAGTTTCAGGTTAAGAATGGACCTCCGGAACAAATTAAGTACTTAACCTGAGGTACCACTGTATAAAGGTTTGCATCCTTGAAGTTCTTCTAGCACCTTTCCTTTATGAATCACAGATAATATGGACAGCAGAGGGCACCAGAGCTCTGAGACGAACAGGAAAACCAGAAACCTCAGGTCTGTGTGTAATTTTCAGACAATTCTCCCGCATCTTAATGGCCTTTGCCAGCATTTCTTTGTCTCACATTCAAGAGTGTGGGATTCATGTGGTCTACGACCCTCAAAAACAGATGAATACCGAGAATACCATCACTACTCTCATATATGCAAAAAGAAGAAAAAGTGTTGTTGTTTATGGCTCCCACCTGGTTAAAGTGACTGCCATGATACAAGTTTACACAGCAGCTTGCTGTGGTGCCACACACACTTGACACGGAAGTTCATCCCAGCAAATTCAGCCAAACTTAACAGTAAACATATTTAAGGTCAAGTTGCAAGAAACACATGGCAGGGTTCCATTGTTAATTTTTAAAAGGAGCAAGTGGCTAAAGCCCGTCTGATTTAGGAACTCTAACTCTTACTTTCAGATCTGGGATTGCTCAACAGGGAAGCAAAGTTACTCTGCACATGTTCAGAGGTGCTGCCATTTATTCTGGGACCAGCCCTAGGCGGCAAAAACAGCTTGATGGTCCATGGCTCAGATTAAGGATGCTTCTAGCTGAGTGTTTATTGAGGGACTGATGTTCCTCATACATGCAAGCTTTTCATAGTCTCCACATTGCATCATTTAAACAAAGGTTGGGTGACCATCTGTCATGGATGCTTTAGTTGAGATTCCTAGATGACCCTCAGTGACCCTTCCAGTGCTACAATTCTATGATTCCATGATCAGCCTCAAAATGTCGGTCCACATTTTTCCTCATCCAGACTTACCCTCCCCATGGAACTCCACTCTTTTTTAAACAGCCTCACCATTCTGTTGCTAGTTTTACAGTACATAAATGACCTGTTTGTGACATTAAGCCCCAGGCTGGAAGCAACTGAAGTCCCAGCAGTATTTAATTATAGCAGTGTTAATTGCCTTTGTTCATGAAGCTCTGAGTTCCAGGCCTTTATCTCTGGTACAAGGCAGGAAAGAAACATCCAAGGTACACAATTGAAGTGTACAGCATGTATATTTGTTAATATTCAGATCATTCTGTAGAAGTTCTTTTGTTGGTTTACCATGAAGTAATACCTAGGTGGCTCTACTTGGCAAAAGACAGCATTTTTGCTAGATCTTCCTTGCTTCTGCTGCTTAGGAATCTCATGGAAGAGGACAAAGGATGTAGGGTCTGGTGATAGAGTGAGGCAGAAAAACCAGGGGAACAGGCAAGGGACCAAACTAGACATGATGTTAAATGGCTCATTAGAAACCACATTTTAAAAAACTGGATAGCAGGTGTGCATGGGGGGGGGGGGTGAGAAGATGTTCATCAGGACTGCAGCATGTGAGGAGAGACATTTAACCCTTCACTCCCCAGCCACAATTCTGATGAAAACTGGGACCTACTGTCTACATGCAACACAGATGCCCTGCCACTGAACTATATCTAGCCCTTCCCACGGAGGTCTGTAGTGTCACAATGGCGTCCATTATGGTCCCTAATGCTCTTTATGGAGGGAGGGTTACTCATATAACACCCATTTCTCAGAAGGGAAAATTAAGGCACAAAACAGGGAAATGACATTCACAAAGAGGAGTGGGTGCCTTGAGGCTCATTACAGAGGCCTTTTCTGAAACAGAGGAGATGACATGAATGGTTGTTGCAGCCATCACACGACCTGTCACCTGCTTGTGATCTCTAAGGAAATGAGCCTGGAGTCCTATTGCAAGCCCACAAGCAGCATGTGGAGTGTATTTTTCAACAGTGGATCTGAGAACTTTTCCATCTTTGAGAGCGATACTTGATGGATCTCACTGCCCAAGGCGACAAGAGAAAACATAAACCAGGCAATTTAAGCCGGTGATCAAACCAGCTCTGTTTCGTAGGGTCTTTGATCGTAATTACCAATTGTGGCAGAGTTCTTTACCTTTTGCTGAGGGTGATGGGAAACTGCTTGTCAGGATGAAACATTACAATGAAGCCGTCTGTCTGCCAAAAAAATATGTTCGGCTCCTTCAGAAAACTTGGCCTCAAAGTCCCAGGACATGATAAAGAGATAGATTGCACTGTCTACATGTGCTTCTGCAGGGACACAGTACACCTCATATGTGCATTGCAATCATGCCACATTATCTTGTCTGTCTATGCATACAACTGTATGTGTGGATGTATATTTCTGCACACTGACAGCTACCTGCGTAATACTCCGTATCTACGTACATGAACGAAGTTATATCCCACGCTCCATAGATAAAGTTACCTGTGTTTCTGGATTACATTTTCACTAAAATATATAATGCACTTTGTGCCTGATTGCATTTTCAAACCTGTGTTTAATTTTACAGAATATGCATCTTTTTCATTTGTTAATTAAGAGCCAGTGTGGCATAAAGGTTAGAGTGCTGGACTATGACCTGGGAGACCAGGGTTCGAATCCCCACTCAGCCAGGAAGATCACCGGGTGAGCTTGGACCATTCATCATCTCTCAGCCTAGCCTACCTCACAGGGTTGCTGTGAGGATGGAACGGGGAGGGGGAGAACCAGGTACGTACAGCACCTTGAGCTCCTTGGAGGAAAAAAGTGTATATAAATGTAACAAATAAATAAAATAAGTAAATTAAATGCCTCTTTGAAATAAAAATATGTGGTTGATCATATATCCAGTCTTTCCCTTTCCTAATTCATCCAATCCTTTCTCATAAAGCTGGGGGCTCCCTTTCAGAGTCTTTCCAGTCTCCCAGAGCCCCACCCCAGGATGCCCAAATTGCACAAAGGTACCCTTAACTAAACTAACAAACAGGTAAACAAGAGTGGAGTGAAAGAAAGAAAGGGGGACAAAAAAGGTGGGATTTTCTGAGATTCTCCATCAGTTTCCTCAGGTAATCAGAAATTGCACACACATTCAATCACCAAAGAATGTCAAGGAAGCCCTACCAGATGCCTTCAGGCTTATCAGACTTTCTCTTCATATTGTATCACTTTTTTCATTGGCTACAAGGTTCAAGAGGTCACAAGACCAGTGATCTATGTCTGGTCCAACTCAGGCCTTCCATTTTGGCAAGATCAGCCCCTTGGCAGCCAGCAAGATGCTATCTGATTTCATCTCAGTCCCTGTATGAGAGGAATATATTGTCCAGTATTAGGGTAGAACTTCAGATTGGTGAATGTTTATATTTCGACCCACAGATCCAAAAGGCAACTGGCAAGCCTACCACGCAAAGCCAATATCTGTCTACGTGCACTTATTCAAGTAAGTTTCCAATTTGCTCAGTATGACTTACTTCTGAGTCAACATGCAAAGGACCGAGCCATGTGTGTTCAGTGGTACACCACTACAGTTGTGCTTCAGGAGTGAAAGAGCATGCATTTGTTAGCATGTAGGAATCACCATGCATGTTATGCACAAGATGTATATGAACGTGGGTGTGTTGCACAGTGACTTAGGATGGATTCCCAGTGCCCAGGCCAGCGCAGAGTGGGTAGAAGCAAATGGACAGAGTACACATGCACATTTAACTGCCTAGGGCAGGCATGTCCAAAGTCCGGTTCGGAGGCCTAATCCGGCCCGCCAGTCTATTTAATCTAAAAAAAGCTGAACAACTTTGGCTGGCCCTCACACATGTTCACTTCATCAAATCACCCAGGAGATTGCAGCCACAGAGATAAGGAAAGAGTTGTTCCTTTGTCTGGAGAGGTCACTTCTTGGTTCACATGGAGAAGCTGTTTTCAATGGAGCCCAGCAACGGAAGTGCATAGCTGTATTGAGGCAGCACTGAGAGTTGAAATTTTGTGCCCGGGGCAACCGCCTCCATGGCCCCCACATGCTACACCACTGCTGTTGCACACTTACTCTGACTGGTGGTTATATTTCAAATAAAATAAACCCTTTGTGCAAGTCCTTTGGGCTTCAGTTTTCTCAGTTAGCATGTGGCCACATGGAAGCCACTCCACCCTCACTTTCAGAGTTGTCCACAAGGGAACATAAGGAGTGTTTGCAGGAAGGGAACAAGTAACTCTCTCTCCCACCACACTGTGAACATACCAAGCTCTCAAGTCTGCCATGAAGGCTACAGAAACCATGATAGAATCCTAAACTTTGGTGATGTAGCCAAAGTGGTGCCTTCTAGATGGTGTTGGACTGCATCTACCATGGTGTCTGACCATTGGCTATGCTGGCTGGGGCTGATGGGTGTTGTCAGGGCTGGCCCACCCATGAGGCAAGGTGAGGCAACTGTCTCAGGTGGCAGAATCCACAGGGGTAGCAGATCTTTGTTCCTCCCTTGTTGCTGGTGTAGATCTTCATTCACCCATTCTTCTCTGGCATGGGAGTGGATTATGTGGTTCATCTCAGGTCTTGGGCCAGCCCTGGGTGTTGTAGTCCAAGAACATGAAGAGGACAACATGTTGGCTACCTCTGCAGTTAGTCAACCTGTACAGACCGATCCCTTGGAATGGGTTGTACAGGCTGGATGTGCTGCCCAGGCATATGCCCTCCCCAAAATAAGCACCATGCAGATGTGTCATTAGTGAAGCACCAGAGTTAAAGCTATGAGGCAGCACTTCAAAGGCTTACCATGCTTGGGTCTGGCCTTTCCTCTGGTAAAAAAAATGGGGGGGGGGGGCTGAGCGGGGAACAAGGGACAGTTCACAAAATAAGGAATCGGTTTGGGGTTTCCATTCTGAAGAACTGCAGCTGCAATGCATGGGGTTTGATGCAAAACCTGGTTTCTTTTAGCTCATCACTTGAAGGAGACAGGGGAGCTGTAAAATTTGATTAGGCAAACACAATTAGAGCCTAAACAGGCTCCAAATATTAATCTCAGCACAGCCAAGTCAAGAAGCAACTTGTCGTTGGTAATTGCATCCAAAGACTACATTTTCAAGAGCTGGTTTGTTATTCTGACTGCACCAGTCGCACTGGGCCTGGGAGCAGATGGTACCAGATGGAGTGTTTGTTTGTTTTTCTACCTCAGTCTGCCAGTGTAACCCATCCCTAATGGGACACAGGTGCTGCCCCTTTGAAGTTTCATTTTATATAACTACCAGAATTAGCTATTCCATTTTTATTACAGCCTAGTTGCCTCAAAAGAAAGGAATTTTGCCAGGGATTTAGAACAGGCAGTGGTTCCTGCTTTGGAGAAGAGAGGGTTGTCCTCCCCCCGCCCCCGGGCTGAAGAACCCAGTTCTGGAATCCAGAAGAAACAGACATGGGTACCCCACCCAGACCTTAAAACAAAAAAAGACAAAAACAATGGAGATCAGTGCACAGTTCGCAGACCCATAATGTATACAGAGAGCACTCAATACTCATCTTGCTTCAGGGTGGTCCAGGCATCCTGAGCATGACTAACTTTATGCATCATTCTGTCCAGACAAAGAGGTGTCTCTTTAGGAGGGACTCTTGATAGAGATCACATGCTGCAGTCGCTCACTGTGCTGCTTCCATGTGGCAAAAACCAGAAAGATTGCCACAGTCACACATCAGTTCCTTGCCACCCCTCAAGCTATAGGTCCATCTAGCCCAATGATAACTGTGGTAAAGGTAAAGGTAAAGGGCCCCCTGACCATTAGGTCCAGTCGTGACCGACTCTGGGGTTGCGGTGCTCATCTTGCTTTATTGGCCGAGGGAGCCGGTGTACAGCTTCTGGGTCATGTGGCCAGCATGACTAAGTCACTTCTGGTGAACCAGAGCAGCCCACGGAAACGTCGTTTACCTTCCCACCAGAACAATACCTATTTATCTACTTGCACTTTGACGTGCTTTCGAACTGCTAGTTTGGCAGGAGCAGGGACCGAGCAACGGGAGCTCACGCCGTCGTGGGGATTTGAACCACTGACCTTCTGATCAGCAAGTCCTAGGCTCTGTGGTTTTGACCATAGCGCCACCCGCGTCCCTTATGTCTGTGGTAGCTGGCAATAATTCTTCCGGTCTCAAGCAGGACCCATTCATAGCATCTCCCAAGATCTTTATGGCTGGCAATGCCAGGGATTGAACTCAGACTTGCCCCATGCAATGCATGTTCTCTGTCACCGAACTATAATCCCCCCAGTATGACTGGTTTACTCCCTTTTTCAACTAAATCAGTCTGTATGAGATCTACACAGCACAAAGCCCTTTATTAAACAAACAGTGTACATTTCCAAAATGGCACAAACATGAAAGGGGAGGGGAAATTATGTTGCTGATTACGCAAAACATCATAGACAACCTCCAGTAGGTGCCCACAACACCTACGCAGTCTAGAGTGAATAACTGCATTTTCCCAGCTGCACAATGTCATGCTTTGAGTACTGGGGAAGTGCGATAACCCCCAGAACACTGACGCAAGTGATGTGCAAATGAGGAACCAGTGTGCATGTATTGCATGAGGAAAGGCACAGTTGAAAGTTGAATCCTTTCTTCCTCTTTCTATTTCCTGTGTGCAGAATGACAATGTTTGCCCTCCAGCAAAGGTAATGACTCTGTCCTGTAGGTCTAGGGAAGCACAGCTTACACAGAGGCAAACTGTCAAAAGAATCTAGCACACAGAATGGAGGAGGGATGAGCTTTCTGAATGGGTCCAGCTTGCTTACCTGCCCTGAAAATCTAGCCAGAAGGGGCAGCACAGAAAATGATGAAGGATGCTCAGTGCAGACCCATAATGCAGCCTCAGTGGGTCCACTGGATCTGAAGCTAACCCCATTGCAATCACATGATGGCACTGGGTTTGATCCAGGGTGGAGCAGTGATTTGCCTGCCTCCCACATTATTATCCCAGATGCCATTCCATTAAGCCCTGCCAGGTAGAAGCCAGGATTTAGATTGTGTCTGTAAGGCTGCAGTCCTATGCACACTATTGACAGGGTGTCCCAATGAGCACAGAGAGTCTTACTTCACTTTGCAGTCCTTTGCATGTTTACCCAGAAATAAGTCCTAGGTGGAATCTACACACATATAAAAAAACTTATGAAAATGCTTTTTTTAGAAGTGTTTTTAAAAATACATTGAAGTTTCCATAAGGCTCCCCATTCTCATTGAGTGTCACATTATTATTATTGTTGCACTTGTTGTTGTTGTTTAGTCGTTTAGTTGTGTCCGACTCTTCGTGACCCCATGGACCAGAGCACGCCAGGCACTCCTGTCTTCCACGGCCTCCTGCAGTTTGGTCAGGCTCATGTTTGTATCTTCGAGAACACTGTCCAACCATCTTGTCCTCTGTCGTCCCCTTCTTCTTGTGCCCTCGATCTTTCCCAATATCAGGGTCTTTTCCAGGGAGTCTTCTCTTCTCATGAGGTGGCCAAAGTATTGGAGCCTCAGCTTCACGACCTGTCCTTCCAGTGAGCACTCAGGGCTGATTTCCTTTAGAATGGAGAGGTTTGATCTTATTGCAGTCCATGGGACTCTCAAGAGTCTCCTCCAGCACCATAATTCAAAAGCATCAATTCTTCGGCGATCAGCCTTCTTTATGGTCCAGCTCTCACTTCCATACATCACTACTGGGAAAACCATGGCTTTAACTATACGGACCTTTGTTGGTAATTGTTGCACTTAAAATATACTTAAAACATTTTATTTTCAGCTGTATAGCTGAGTCCCTAATCATCTCAGTTTGCTTCCAAGTAAGTACACTCAGTATTATGCTAAGTGACAACTGGAATGTGTGAAACAGCCGCCACTGATCTCTACAGGCAGAGTCATCACCTCGGACAACAACATTTACATTTCCCAGATTCGTTAAAAGAAAGAAACACAGATCTTCAGTCAAATATTGTTCAGTGGGATAGAGGCCTCATCTCTTCTGAGACCCAACTCTGCTAAACTGGTTGCTTGGGTGAGATGTCAGACAGAGGCATAATTGACTTTAATTAGTTTTCATACCAGATAGTAACACTCCTTGCCTACAGTTTAAAAAAAAAAAAATCAAACAAGGTGTGAAATTCACCCTTCCTTTGAAGAACAGGACAATAGCAAATAATCTAATCCTGCCAGTTTCAGTGATAAATAAAAAAAGGGGAGGCAAACACATTAGCACCATTAGGGAAAGCATCAGGAGAGTAATTTATGGTCTAGGAGATGTCATGATTGCTAACCCTTGTTACAGAAGAATTTCACCATAGTCATCTGTCGGTGAAGCCATTTCTAATCAGTCTTGCTGAATTCTTTTTATCCGTTTCTTATGGACAAAAGATTCTGTGACTAATGGACAGGTTGAATGTAATGTGATTATTCCATTCCCCAGGTTCAGGTATTTATAAAAGCTCTGTTATTATTGTTGTTATGCCTGAATACTTTGTCGGGGTGGGGGCAGTGAGAGCAAAACCATTCTTGGAGGCCATATTGGTGATGGCAAGCACAGTTCCGCCCTCTGCTCTGTGTTGCCTTCCACTCTGTTACAAAAAATAAAATAATATGTAGACTTGCTCGCTGAGATTTCTTTCCTGATGCATGGCTCCTGTCCACTCTAAGTCCCCTCTCACACAAACAGTCTTCAGGCAAGATCTAACAAAGTTATAAATGTAAAGGCAAGCTACTGCCTGCCACTCTCTCTGTCTGGTTTTTTCCTCTCTCTTTGAGCATGGCTGCTCTGCTCTCTGAATGGGCAAAAGGTAAAGACTGAGGAACCTCTCAGCTAACAACAACCAAGGTAGGCTGGTGTGGTGCAGCAATACTGCAGGGCTGACTTTCTGACACCCATGACACTGCTGCTGTGGGCCAGGACAGTGAGAACTAGCAATGCATAGAGATAGATAGATTGAATGCATTTTTATGCCTCTTCTCATTCAAATGAATCCTGAAGTGGCTTACAAACAATAGCTATTGCTATCACCACTGCTGCACATAGGCAGGCACAGATAAATTTGCAGGGTAGTCCTACACATGCCTTCTCAGAAGTCAATCCCATTGGGTTCAGTTATGCTTCCTATCCCAGTTCAGTGGGATAGAGGCCTGCAATCTCTCAGCCTAACCAGAGCTGTTAAGTGGAAATGTATGTAAATACAATATTTTCTCATTGCTGAGCTACGAAAAAGCTGATCCAGAAGCAGAAAGATTAGTGAGCCAGCAAGGAAAGTGCCCAGATGCTAATCTCCCCACAAAATGAAAAAGATGAGAGAGTCTTGGGGCACTTTAAAGGCTAACGAATGTATTATGGCATCAACTTTTATGGACTGGAGTACAATTTATCAGATGGAACAAGGCCCATGATGCTCTGCAGATGTACAGCCAAACCCTTTGCATCTTTATGCAGAAGCAAGTCCAGCTGTGTTCAGTGGGGCTTATTCCTAGATAGGTGTGGAATGGATCACAGCTTTTAAATGTTGTGGAAGAGAGTGTGTTAGGCACCATTGGCATTATACATTTATTTATTTATGCATAAAAGATAGGTACTGTAAAGGTAAAAGGTAAGGTAAAGGGCCCCAGACAGTTACGTCCAGTCAAAAGCGATGTTGGGGTGTGGCGCTCATCTCACTTCAGGCCGAGAGAGCCAGCGTTTATCTGGAGACAGCTTTCCGGGTCATGTGACCAGCATGACTAAACCGCTTCTGGTGCAACAGAACACCGTGATGGAAGCCAGAGTGCATGTAAATGCTGTTTACCTTCCTGCAAGGTAAAAATTAAAATCAGAGACCACCAGCTAACTATTATGGAAAGATTACCTGCATAAAGCTGGTGCATAAAAGAGTTTTTAGCAAGGGTATAGATGCTGAAATAGAAGGCGTACATCTGTAACATTTTGGTTGGCCTTATAAAAAGATTCCCCTGATAGGGATTTTGGAATTATCACTATTGACTCCTAATGATGCAATTCAATGCTTCTTCAATCTGCCATTCTGCTAGCACAGCATTGCGGGGTGAGGCCCCGCGCCCCACAGATGCCACGGTTTAAACAGCCAGTGGCAATGCCCCCCAGCCAGGGGCACGACATGGCTGGGTGCCCTAGTGATGTGGGCAGCATCCTTCTGCCCACTGCTGGGTCACCACGAGGTCCTAAAGCCCCCCCCCCCACAACACAGTTCCCCAGAAAAGGGGAACTGTCACCCCAAAACAGAGTTTCTGGGGAGGTGCTGAACCCCTCCTCCACCCCCCAGCTAGTGTGAGCAACAAGGCTAAAGATGTGGCTGCAGCTCCATTAAGCCTTGTCACTGCTCAGCTGGAGTTTGGATTGGTCTGCCAATTCATGCAATCAAATATGCTGATAAATTCTAGTTCAGCAATTTTACACAGAGATCTTCCTTGATTGGTGGCATTCAGGTCAGCAGCTATGAGACTGGGGTGTTCTTCCATTGTTTTTTGACCATTGCCATTTTTTAATGTCAGATGAATGTTCACTTACTGTTGACCTCTTTGTCCGATGGTCACTGTATTAATCTAGTGTGCATTTGAGCTTTACACAGAAGTGTCGCAGACTGTTCCTCCTGCTTTGAGTTTACCATTTCCCCTTGCTATATCCCAGTTGCAACACTTCATGTTGCAAAAGAATCCTTGGTTTGTTTGTTTTTCTAAAAGGAAAGAGATAAAATTAACAATGACCTCATCCATTTCCACATTTCTGTATATATTTAGACATCTTATCTTGGGCCAAACTACAGTGGTAGGTGTTTACATCTGAAATGCATTAAAAGCAGGGTGGCAACCCCTGTAGGCCTGGAGGAGGAATGCAACTCTTTTCTCCCCTAAGGTGGTGCTGAGGAAAACCCCTCTTCTGATGCTAGGACTTGCTTCAGCAGAAAACCCATTAGCACCAATGGGGAATCCCCCCTCCCCCTCCAAGCAAATAATAGCTTCAGAAACACAGCAGGGGAGAAAAGGGGGTTAAATTCCTCCCCCATGGCTGCTCTGATTTTATTATCAGTCCTCTCAGCTGATACTAATCACACCACAAAACAAACAAACAAACAACAACCTTTTAGGCTGGATGCAGAGGCTGCATTTAATGTAATGTCAAGCATACTAGTTTCCTCCTTGAAATTCATGGTAAGAGTGGTCATTTCCTCCTTCAGTATTTTTCTCCTACCTCAGGGTGTGCTGGCATCTGTCCTCAGATACCACTATTGCCCTGCAGGGCTGAGATCACCTGGAGGCACAACTATGCATTTGAATATATAGGAATGACACCTACAGAAATGTACTGGAGCTGGCCAACAGTAATTCCCATGGTGAGTCAAGGCCATTTAGCTATGTCTCCCAACAATGGGCAACAATAAATACTTCTAAGGACAGAGAAGACACAATGCAGCTCTGTTTACTTTTAGCTTCCTGCGTTCAGAAACGTTGAGGGACCTTGGAATGTCTTACACAACCGGAAACTGAGACACCACCCCCTGCCTAGCCCTCTATCCTTGCAAAGTATTCCATTCTTCCTCTATTTATCACCCAGATAAAGCCTGGCAAATAGATGCTCTGCTTCGGCTACAACATTCTTGGGATGCTTCCCCCCCCCCCCCAAGGCTAAGCTAGACGATTGCATCATGTTGACAGGGAGCTGCAAATGTTTTGGGGAAGTTTGATGAGTGTGAAATGTTTATAAAATGATCGTAGAATCTGCCCCTGCGTTTGCCTGGCTGCATCTTCTGAGACAGGAAACCCTGTTTGAATAAAGGAAGAAGAATGATGCATACATGACCCCTCCAATGCTTTCTATTCAGTTGGCTTTCAACCAATCTCTTATGGCTACTGGCTAGCAGCTCCTTCTTCTGCACTTGTGGCTGCTTTGCTATGAGGCCAGGTTCAAGGTACTTGTGTCAATTCACAAAGCCCTAATTTTTATTTTTTTAATGGGCACAAAGTCCCTTAAGGGCCATCCGATTCCTTATATTCCACCTCCAACACTGAGGTCCTCTGATGTGGCACTTCTGGTGGTGTCCTACTAGGGACGTACAGTGGCAAGCCTACATTTTGGGGGGCCCTGAAGTTTGAGCTGTTATGGGGGCACCTTTGCAACTAGCAATGTGGCCTGAGTAACCACTGTTATCTTCTTCCATGGAGTTGTTCCCTAACAGATCATACCATTAAAAAATAAAAATTAACCACTACATTCCAGATTTTGCTTAAAAGTGCTGTACTGTGACACTCCATTTTTACATCTTCTGTGCTACTGAGTCTCAAGCTTGTTGTGTGACTCAAATTGGGTCGACTAATTTTTAAGCTTTTATTTTTTTAATTTTAATTGCTTTTAATTTGTAAGCAAAGTAAAGTTGCCTCTGGGGTCTCTCCGGGATTAAGGGTCCTGAATCTTAAGCTTCATTCGTTTCATAGTAGATCTGTCACTGGGAACCTAGTCTCTATTGATGAGTACATGGCCTTGAGGAAATAACAATCCCCCTTCTCACAGTTTACTGCTAATATCTACTTAGCATCTATTGCCTTCTGAATAGTTGAGAAGATTATTTATTCACATATAAAAGCAAGCTAACAAATAAGGAAAGGGAAAGAGGTGGCTTTCAAACACAGGGCATTTTACATACTAAGGCTGCAATACTAACCCCACTTACCTGGGAGTAAGCTCCCACTGAATTTGAAAATGCTTGCTTCTGAGTAGACCTGGTTAGGATTGCCCTGTAATCTGATACTCATTTTTGGTATCAGGAGAGGGTTTTTCCACACACCTTTCACAAGGAAATGTGTTAAGAGCTGATACTCATTAACAAGTTGAGATAAACAAGGTGCCTTTCATGCAGAACTAGTAGCTAGTATGTGTAAAACTCACTGCAGATTATTTGAAGGCAAGAGTAAGTAAAGCAGGTTGGGGGTGGGGAGACCATTAGACAGGGAAGGATAAAGGGGGAATGACACAAAATTAGATGATCAGAGCATATTAAGAGTTAAAACAGAGAGCACTCTTCTTCATTCCTTGCATTCCCTCAGCCAGTGACCCCCCTCACTATTATAAAGCCCCCAAATTGCTCTTGATAAGCATCAAGGGCCATAGCGCAAGATGAAGTGTTAGTTACTGTCTGACATTTCCCATCATTTTGTGAATTTGAAGTAGATCCTGAGGATTCTGTTTCCTTGGTGGTGAAAGCAAATAGTTCTTGATAATGGAGGGGTCTATAGGCACATTAGTCGTCCCCCTCAAAGGCAGGGTGGGTGGGTGGAGGGGAAAGCAGCTGCCCAGAGGGAGGAAAACCTAAACCTTCGGTTTCTTATTCCATCTCATGCCCTTCTGTTTTATATTTCCGTGCTTGATCTTTCTTATCAAACGGCTTCCTGCAAAAGATCAAATGCAAACGGCAACCATAGAATGTGACATGGAATGTCTTGTGACCACATCAAAGGGAATAATTAAAAAGTTGTGTCGGAGGCTTAGGAGCCCATCATGCTACATTGGCCATGAAGCATAAAAACACTCAGCAAAAGGTGAGATGTTAAAATTTCATAACTTGAGCATTACACAGCAATAACTTAACAGTGTGTGCCTGTGTGTATGTGTGTGTGCAGACTGAGCCCAGTGTTTCTGAGGAGCAATATGATGATGATAAGAGGATGCCGGCTGCATCAGACCAAAGATCTGTGGACCCCAAGGTTATGCTTCCATCCACAGCCAACAAGATGCCTCTAGAAGGGAGATGCTCACACACAAGGCATATAATGGCAACAGCTATCCCATGTGGTGTGTCCTCAGCATCTGGTGCTTAGTGCTGGAGACCTGGAATCCACTGTTCAGTAGACAATCCCCATCATCAGCCCTTAGGAGTCATGCTGTTGGGATCTCGGAGGGAGAGGACTCAACTGGCAACACAGGAAATTGCCATTAACTGGAAACATCAAAGTGCATAGATGCATACCTGCAGTAATCCCTACTGATAGTATGTTGTTCCATGAGTTGATTAGTCTTCCTCATTTGACCTCATTTGACAAGGCTAATGCGGGACTGTGGGTTAAACCACAGAGCCTAGGACTTGCCGATCAGAAGGTCGGCGGTTCAAATCCCCACGACGGGGTGAGCTCCCATTGCTTGGTCCCTGCTCCTGCCAACCTAGCAGTTCGAAAGCACGTCAAAGTGCAAGTAAATAAATAGATACCGCTCGGGCAGGAAGGTAAACGGCGTTTCCGTGCGCTGCTCTGGTTCGCCAGAAGCGGCTTAGTCATGCTGGCCACATGACCCAGAAGCTGTACACCGGCTCCCTGGGCCAATAAAGGGAGATGAGCGCTGCAACCCCAGAGTCGGTCACGACTGGACCTAATGATCATGGGTCCCTCTACCTTTACCTTTACAAGGCTAATGAGTTCATCCTGCGATGGGTTCAGCTCTTTGGTAGACAGTACCTGTCGGCCCCTAGGAGCCCTTCCATCTTCTAAGTTGAATTTATTGAAGGCATTTATTTGTTTAGTGTATGAGTTGCCTAAAGCAAAGCAAGTGACGTCCAGAGTAAAACAGACAAAACTGAAACATAACGTACAGTTTGATTGGAAAGCCACAAATCGATAAAACCAACCCAGCAGCAGTACAACAACAAAAGCCAACCATAAAAATTGATAGGCACAAATTAAACCCCAGCAATCAATCCATTTAGCACAAAAAACAAAACTCAGCCCCACTGCAAAAGATAAAACTAGCCAGATTGTCATAATTCGGCAGATATTAAAATAGTACCGGCCATGTTAAATAATATTGAAAGGTGTTAAGAGGTCTGGGGAAGAAAAAAGTGTTTGCCTGGGACCAAGAAGACACAAAAGTAGGTGCCAGGAAAGTCTTTATAGAGGAGCATTCCGCAGATGGGGGGGCACTGCTAAAAAAGCTGAATGTCAAGTTTCAGGGGGTTTGAAGATGGACCTTCATTGGACTTCCGGGGGCGGCGCGAACGGCAATGGCGGTCCTCTTCTGAACGGGAGAGGAGGCTCCGCAGGCACGGGTCGTCCGCTACGGCGAAGCGGAGACCCACATCGGAAAACCCCAGGCGGCAAGAGCCTGGGGTCTTGAGGCTCGGTGGGCGCCTAGAGCGACCCTCCAAGTGCAGAAGGGACCCCGTAAGGGGCTCCGGAGCACGGAGGGGGGTTGCGGCGCTGTGAGCTGTTTCGCAGCCTGAGGAGCGAAGCCGCGCTGCTGCTGTCGGTGAGCGCTGATCCCTTTTCCTGCCAAATTACGGATCCGGACGAAAAAGCAACTAATTTGTGAGTAAAAGACTGAATCACTTGAAATTTGAGACTTTAAAAGGGAACTTAAATTGACTTGAACTTGGCTGTGAGCGGAGAGACGTGGAAGCAGGAAGTCCGTCTTCCGCAGCCATTGAACTTGAAAAAAAGCAATCAGCTGGAGGAGTGGAGGCTGAAAGAAAGAGACTCTAAGTCTTACAGATCTAAGCATCTATTTGAACTTGCATTTTAAAGTAAAGACTTCAAGTTAAAGATTTGGGATTTCTATTTGTACTTGACTTTCCTCCTCCTATTGGATTACAAATTAAAAGGTGAAACCCAGAGTCAGGAGCTGCCTGAGTACTAAGGGAGCTGTCAGTACTGCAGATTTGGATACTGTATATTGGAACTGGAAACAATCTGAGGGTATTGATACCTTTTAAATTTGAAACATTCTTTTTGGAGATAAATAAGCACTGTCTGCAACAAGGTAATCATTTATAAACTCTGCTAAGCATTTGTATCTGAAGGTTCTTGGACATTAATTTAGACTCTGAAAGACAGATTAAGCTCCCTCTAGAGGATTGGATTATAACAGTGATTTTACATACACTTTTTACTTTCGATTCCCTTGCTGTTTGCTTGCTCTGGACCTTTCCATTCCCATGGGAACAACTCAGTGTGACCTTGACTGACAGATAACGTTGGAATGAGTGGCACAAGAAAAAGAGGGAGAGCTAAACAAACAACTCTAACAACTCTAACCTCAGCCTTACAGACACGCAGATCATCTGTGCCTGCTTTGCCCTCAGAAGTGGAGGGTGAGGGCGAAGCAGAGCAGTTACAACTGGAAGATATGGCCTCAGGAGCATCTGCTTCTATACTAGATAAAATCTTTGAAAAATTGGAAGCTTTGGACAAGAAAGCAGATGCCCAATCAGCAAAGATTGATAAAAATACAGAATGTTTAAATAAATTAACCACACAAGTGACACAGAATGCACAAGCAATTGGACAGCTAACGGAGGCCTCAGCAGAAAATCGGAAATTGACTGAGGATACCAGACAAAGATTTGAAAATTTAGAGCAAGAGGTAAGACCACTCACTAAACAAGTTGGGGAACACCAGATTTATCTCTCGATGATAGAACTGCGAAACCGTGAGAACAACTTAAGGATTAGATCACTACAAGAGGCAGAAGAAGGAAATCTAACTGAGTTTTTGACTAAAGAATTCTCCAAGTTCTGGAACTTGGAAGAAAAGGACTTTAAAATTGTGTCAGCTTTCAGACTTGGAAGATTCATAAAGAAGGAGAGGCCCAGAGACTGTTTGATAACATTGAGATCAAAAGAGGAAAGGGACAAGATTTTGGGACTACACTTTGTAAAATCACTGGAGGTGTTGGATAGAAGAATTGAAATTTATAAAGATATCCCAAGACTACTGCTTGACCTTAGAACCGCCTATTCGGAACTTGTTAAACTACTAAGGAGCAACGCAATTCCATTCAGGTGGGAATTTCCTCAAGGACTATCTTTTACCTTTAGAGGGAGAAAGGTTAAAGTGAGAACACTGGAAGAGAGAGACAAATTCCTGTCTACACACGGAGAGGACCTTCAAAAAAGAATTGAACTACCTTCTGGGCCTGAGGCAACGCCAATACCAACATCAGCATCTGTGGAACCTGAAGTCCCTGAGAAGATACCACCCCTTGAAAAATAACCAGATAATTCAGGATGTCTCTGCAACTGTTGAGCTGGAATATTAATGGTTGTAACATTCCGGAAAAAAGGAAGAAAATATTTCATATATTAAAAAAAGAACAATTGGACATTATTTGTTTACAAGAAACACATGTGACGAGGCTCCACAGAAAAGTGTTAATAAATAAAAGATTGGGCCAGGAATTTGTATCTTCGGACAAAGTTAAGAAGAGAGGCGTAGTGATATATGCAAAAGAGAGCCTGTCACCTAAATTCCTATTTAAAGATGAACATGGAAGAATTTTGGCTATTGAGATACAATATCAAGGAGAGAAACTGCTGATATTAGGAATTTATGCACCTAATGAAGGGAAATCGGAATTTTACAAGAAGTTGCAGGAGACAATGCTGGATTATCTAGACTACAACAACATCATAATGATGGGAGATATGAACGGGGTCGTATCAACTAACATGGACAAGTCACAAAGTCAAAATGTTACAAAAGACGGCAGACTACCTAAAACCTTTTTTGAAATGACTGACAATATGGACTTGATTGACATTTGGAGGACAAAGAACCCACTAGGAAGAGAGGGAACATTCTTTTCTGAAGCCCAACTGACCTGGACAAGAATCGACCAAATATGGATTTCTAGAGGCCTGGCACCTAAGGTTAGAAAAGTGGAAATCTGCCCAAAGACCTGCTCTGACCACAATGCAGTAAAGATGGATATGACACTATTACCAACTGGATCCTTTAGATGGAAGATGAATGACAATTTGTTTAGAGATCAGGAAATTACCAAGAAGGCCCAAAAAGTTTTGAAGGACTATTTTGAGATAAACATGAATAATATGGTGGAAAAAAGAATAATCTGGGACGCAAGTAAAGCTGTAATGAGGGGATTCTTGATACAACAGAATGCAGTGAAGAAAAGAACACATAATGAGAAAAAAGATAAGATCTTGGATAAAATAAAAGAATTAGAGAAGAAATTAAGAGTGAATCCGAAGTCACAGCCAACTCTGAGAGAAATTAAACTTTATCAAACACAATATTCTAAGTTGATAAATCAGGAAATTGAATGGAAGGTTAAATTAATGAAACAAAAAACGTTTGAGTCGGCGAATAAATGTGGAAAACTGCTAGCTTGGCAGTTGAAGAGAAGACAAAGATTAAACACTGTTACAAACTTAGAGGTTGATGGAAAAAACATCCAGAATCCGGTGGACATTAGAAAGTGTTTCCAGAGATACTTCAAAAAATTATACACCCAAGGGCCGCAAGATGATGTTGAGATTAAACAATTTTTGGCAAAAAACGGATTATCTAAATTGTCACAAGAAAATAGGACAATCCTGAATTCTAAAATAACACGACAGGAGATCGAACAAGCTATCCAGAACATGCAACTTGGCAAATCTCCAGGACCAGATGGGCTGACCTCCAAGTACTATAAGACATTGAAAGACTATTTGATACAACCTTTGATGGAGGTCAGCAATGAAATTATGGAGGGGAGGAGGGCACCGGAGTCGTGGAAGGAAGCATTTATCACATTAATACCAAAGTCGGAAGCTGAAAAGACACAACTTAAGAACTACCGTCCCATCTCTCTCTTAAATGTGGATTACAAAATATTTGCAGACATTTTGGCAAATAGATTTAAAAAAGTTTTAAATGAAGTAATTCATAAGGACCAGGCTGGCTTTCTCCCAGGAAGACATCTGTTTGCTAATACAAGGAACATTATTGACATTTTGGAACTTCTGCAAACAGATATAAATACAAAAGCAGTTTTAATTTTTATAGATGCGGAGAAGGCCTTTGACAATATCTCCTGGAAATTTATGATGGGAAATTTAAAAGAGATGGGAGTGGGACGGGGTTTTGAAAATGGGATTGAGGCGATATATTCAGAACAGAAAGCTAAACTGATAGTTAATAATGTGGTTACGGAAGAGTTTAAAATTGAAAAAGGGACACGACAAGGTTGCCCTATCTCCCCTTTGTTATTTATTTCGGTTCTGGAAGTGCTATTGAACATGATTAGAAGGGATCAGTTGGTGGAAGGAATTCAGGTCGGTCAGAAACAATATAAATTAAAAGCTTTTGCAGATGACCTGGTTTTGACCTTGCAGAAGCCAGAGCCCAGTACGAAAAGAGTATTACAACTGATTAATGACTTTGGTCGGGTGGCTGGATTTAAATTAAATAAACAGAAAACTAAGGTTTTGGGGAAAAACTTGACTAATACAGAGTCAGAACGGTTTCAGAATGAGATGGAACTTAATGTGGTGAAAAAAGTGAAATACCTAGGGGTAAACATAACAGCAAAAAATCTAGGTCTATTTAAGGACAATTATGAAAAATGTTGGACAGAAATTAAGAGAGACCTAGATAGTTGGACAAAATTGAAACTTTCTTTGTTAGGCCGAATTGCTGCTATTAAGATGAATGTATTGCCAAGGATGTTGTTTTTATTTCAAACACTTCAGGTTTTGGACAAAACGGAGTGCTTTCAGAAGTGGCAGAGAGACATTTCCAAGTTTGTCTGGCAGGGCAAAAAGCCCAGAATTAAGTTTAAGATATTAACCGATGCAAAACAAAGAGGGGGCTTTGCCCTGCCAGACTTAAAGTTGTATTACGAAGCCGCAGCGTTCTGCTGGCTAAAAGACTGGCTACTTCTTGAAGACACTGATGTGCTGGATTTGGAAGGGTTTAACAATACCTTTGGATGGCATGCATATTTATGGTATGACAAGGTTAAAGCAAATAAGGCCTTTAAGAACCATATTGTCAGAAAATCATTGTTTAATGTCTGGTCAAAATATAAAGACTTGCTGGAAAATAAAACACCAAGGTGGCTTTCACCTTTGGAAGCCAAGGCCCGAAAAAGACCCAATATGGAGGCTAAATGGCCAAAATATTGGGAAATACTAGAAAAGGATGGAGACAAATGGAAATTGCAGAGTCTAGAGAAAATGAAAGACAAAGTGCGAGACTGGTTACATTACGCTCAGATCAAAGAAGTTTTTAAAAATGATAAGAAATT
Organism: Podarcis pityusensis; assembly: GCF_964106645.2. Taxonomy (NCBI): domain Eukaryota; kingdom Metazoa; phylum Chordata; class Lepidosauria; order Squamata; family Lacertidae; genus Podarcis; species Podarcis pityusensis. Next base: position 40,774,812 of record NC_138030.1, read on the forward strand.
AGGGTTCCAGGTGGAGAAATCGAAACTAGAAACAGAATTGTTAGAACCAAAGATTAAGGTACTTTCAAGGATGTATAACTTGCTGTTGAAATGGAATACACAAGACGAAACGGTTAAATCGGCTATGATAAGGTGGGCACAGGACATTGGGCATAATATCATGTTTGAGGACTGGGAGAGGTTGTGGAATAATGGACTGAAATTTACTGCATGTAACGCCCTGAAAGAAAATGTAATGAAAATGATTTATAGATGGTATATGACCCCAGTCAAACTTGCTAAAATTTACCACCTGTCTGATAATAAGTGTTGGAAATGCAAAGAGTGCGAGGGAACGTTCTTCCACCTCTGGTGGACTTGCCCTAAAGTGAAGGCGTACTGGGAAATGATCTATAATGAACTGAAAAAGGTATTTAAATATACCTTCACTAAGAAACCAGAGGCTTTCCTTTTGGGTATTGTCGGCCAAGGGGTGGCAAAGAAGGACCAGACACTCTTTATGTATGCAACAACAGCAGCAAGGATACTTCTCGCAAAACATTGGAAAACCCAAGATCTACCCACACTGGAAGAATGGCAGATACAACTGATAGACTACATGGAACTGGCTGAAATGACCGGCAGAATCCGTGACCTGGGAGAAGAGAGGATTGAGGAGGACTGGAAGAAATTTAAGAACTATTTACAAAAGTATTGTAATTTGAGTGAATGCTAAATAAGATGCTAGACTAAAACAACTGAGCACCACTAAATTTAGAAGCTTTTTTAAGAAAATAAGTGAGACTGTGAAAAATTAGCTCCTTTTGAGAATTATATGATTATGAAATATAGAAGGGATATAAGAATTTAAACAAGATGATAAATTGCTGACAAAATGTTTTAACGATGAAAATGGGAGCGGGAGGTGTGAGGAAGTCCAAAGAAAATGTGAAAATATGTTAAGATTGATGTTACATTGTTTATTATGTCTATTTTTATTGTAAAATTTAATAAATTGCTTTAAAAAAAAAAAAAAAAGAAGATGGACCTTCATTAAAGATGCCAGGGCATGGGGTAAGTGTAAGTGCATACAGGAGCAAGAGGTGTTCCTTTAGATCAGGGACCACCAATGTGACCCTCATAGGTGTACATATTCCTAGAGTGACCTTTATTGGTGCCCAAAGAGCTCCTCTGTCTGGTGAAATTAGGCTAATGGAACTGGTTGCAGTTTGTGCTTGGCCACAGTGTGCTCTGTGGTGCCACAACAACTTATTCAGCTTGCAAATTTGCCCATGGGCCTTAAAAGGTCAGCAAGTGCTTTAGGTGTGTGAGAAACCTACCTGGAAAAGTAAGAAACATTTATCAATCAATCAATCAATCAATCAATTTATTACCTATCCTTCACCATAAGGTTCCATCGACTGCCATCAACTGGACACATCTAAGTGTAATACTGGATTCTCACAGTAATCCCTGATAAGATGGTCTCCTCTGAGTGTATTAGTCTTCAGTCTTCCATGAACTCATTAGTCCTTGAGTGACCCCAGCTACATGGTTGATGGTCACTGGTTCATCCTGTGATGTCTGTATACACAAGCAGCAGCAGCAGCAAAAAATTCTGCCTCCACAAATTTGGCACATTAAGCAGCCATCATTTTGGATATTCCTGCCATGTACTCAGAGGGCAAGCCCGAACACCAGCTTCTTCCAATAAATGTCCCCTGTCCTCAATATTAGTTGTATCTGATTTACAAATAAATTATTTTTGCTTGGCAAACTGAAGTAGAAGCAGCAATGGCCTGGCTTCCTGGCTCTGCATCAGTTTAGTAACTCTAAAGCCTCCTTTGGAAACGTGGCCTCTCCGTGAATGAGGCTCTAGTATTTGTGGGTTCAGATAAGGATAGGGACACGGCATTCAGCTTTCTGAGTCGCTAGGCACAATTAGGTAGCTGGATAACTGCATGCCCTCATTTGGGTAAACAAGTAAGGCATGCACTGAGCTGTGAATGGCAGCATTGCAAGCACAAAAAGGCTAGTTGGGTTCTGCCATGGAATCTCGGATAAGACACGCTATTGACCTCTTCCTGTCTATATACTGTATGCCTATCTCAAAACTGTTCTGTTTGGTAATAACAGCAGAAAGAAAGAAAGAAAGAAAGAAAGAAAGAAAGAAAGAAAGAAAGAAAGAAAGAAAGAAAGAAAAAGAATGCAGTCGGTAGAGCATGAGACTCTTAATATCAGGGTCATGGGTTCAAGCCCTATCTTGGGCAAAAGATTTCTGCATTGCAGGGGGTTGGACTAGATGACCTCCATGGTCCTTTCCAGCTCTACAGTTCTATGATAATATAGCTACTGGATGGTGTGTGTATGTGAATATTTGCAACTTGGATGATTAACAATGTAATCACTCTTCCCAGCCAATCTGCACTGTGGAATCAGCATCTAATCTGCAGCCTTATTCCCTATGCCAGGGGTCTGCAACCTTTAAGACAAAAAGAGCCACTTGGACCCGTTTCCGAAGGAAAAAAAACTGGGAGCCGCAAAACTCGTCATTGTAAAAATAACTTTTTTGTCACTTTTTTATTATTTCTTTGTTTGACCCCTCAGAATTACTCCTCCTCATAGAAATAAATGTTAAATTAACAAGTTACATTTTTGTGTGTGTGTGTTCTTCACTCCCCTTCAAAACAGTGACCAGCGTACATGCCCCCTTTCAATGCAGTGACCAGCGTGCATGCCCCTTACAATGTAGCGGGCAGGCGGGAAGGTGACGTCAGGACGGTGCGTGACTAACGCACGCACCGCCCCCATGCGACGTCACAGCCAGTACAGCGCCCGCCACAGTGGGGAGTGTCGGGGCGCACAATGCGCCTCCTCCCCTCGCTAGTATCTGCCCCGGAGCCGCGGCAAAAGTGTAAAAGAGCCACATGCGGCTCCGGAGCCGCGGGTTGCTGACCCCTGCCCTATGCCTTTTCAAGCAAGTGGCTCCTTGAGTTAGTTCTCTCTCTGTGTGTTTTTAAGCATTCAGTCCAGAGATGCTTCCATCCAGACTGTCACTATTTTCAAGTGGCATATCAATCACATACCAACACCACATTTAGGGCGCAGAGCCAAGGGGGCACATGATGATGGTGATGGTGATATCTCTATTTATATGGGTACCTACAGAGATGATCCACAAAAAAGCAACTGTATCAAAAAGAATTATTGTGAGAATAAGAAATATCGGGGGGGGGGGGACACACACACCAAATTTCATCTTCACTCAGGACGCCATATTATCAAAGTCCACCTCTGCCCATACCAGTGAAATCAGGTTGCCCCATTAAAGTTTATTTGTCAGTCTTGTGCAACAAACTCGCTTCCCGAAAATATCAGACTTTTTGCAATGTGGAAAATGACGAGAAAATTCACTGGAAAGTGTTGAATAACACTTGCTTGACACACTGTTGTCTGACCTACCCACAAATGTATCAACATGAATGCTAAAAAATAGCTGTCGTGGCTTAACCTTTCTGTAAACAAATGAATAAGCATGTCATCTGGAAGCAGCCTTAATAGGAGAGTCATTGACAAGGAATGCACAAAGACTCCAACAATTGTGGTCACTGATCTTTATCTCCAGATTCACTGGATTTGGGCTTTTATGTTGCTTCAAGTATTCTTAAGGTATTCAAGTGGGATTTTTTTTAATGAGCATTGCAAAGCATGCACATCATTAAACTTAAGATATGCTTGATCATCTTGTTACTTCTTAGATGTTCAGGATAGCAAGCTGCTACCTTTCTGCTTCCCTCCCATGAGCAAAGACTAGCTATAGTGGAGAAGATTAGGCATCCAATGTGTGCTGAGACTGGATTTCAGAGGCACAAGTTTTGGTTGCCAGCATGGAACCTCATGGGCTCAAGTACAGTATGCACACAAATTACCGTAGTTTGCTCAAACATAGGTTCTTATAAGCAAAGCTCAATAGCTGGCCTCAGGAGAGAAATAAATTGCCCTGTGATCTTCAGATGAAGGGCTGCATGGAAATTTAATTAATTAATATTTCTCGGTCTAACCTAGTTGACAGGGTTATCATGAGGATAAAATGAGATATGGTTATGGTAAGGTTCTCTTTCCACTTTGGAGGCCCTGAGAGAGGGCAGAAAATAAAACAATATAGAAGATGTAGTTTTTTCTGTTGCAGAAAAGATACATGCACCATGTGTCTTCAAATATCTGTTGATTTCTTGGTGCTGGGTGGATTGCTTCAACTTCATGGAGTTATGTAGGAGTAACCTGCCAACGAGATATTGGAGAGCCTCAACATTTTTAAAAAATAAAAATAAGTGTGGTGTAGCGGTTAAGAGTGGTAGACTGATAATCTGGTGAACTGGGTTTGCTTCCCCGCTCCTCCACATGCAGCTGCTGGGTGACCTTGGGCTAGTCACACTTCTTTGAAGTCTCTCAGCCCCACTCACCTCACAGAGTGTTTGTTGTGGGGGAGGAAGGGAAAGGAGATTGTTAGCCGCTTTGAGACACCTTCAGGTAGTGATAAAGCGGGATATCAAATCCAAACTCTTCTTCCTCTTCTTCCTTTTCTCTCTTTCTCATAAGAATTTCTAGATAACTAAACATTTGCAAGTCTTAGTGGGCTCCAAATATTATATGCAAGTAGTTGTTGTTGATGATGATATTGTTGCCTGCATTTACAAAACATTTGTCATGTAAGAATTGCAATGATGCCAACTCAATACTGAATTTATTATTATTATTATTATTATTATTATTATTATTATTATTATTATCATCATTCCTGTAATGCTACAAGTGACCTTATTCAAACCACACTAGACACCCAATTGATTGAATTAATCTTATATTCAGCTGTGATCTGCCTTGATTGTATTAGTGTGTTTCCCTGGTATGTGTCATTGCTGCCCAAGCGCTTTGAAGTTCTGGGAAAATCCAGGTCTGTATGAGTAACTCTGTAGTTATCTTTTTCTTCAATCAATGTGATGACCTCACATGCCAAAGTCAGGCTGAAGCTTTTGTTTTGACTGCTGTTGGAACTTTCCTCTCTAAGATCTGAAACCACAATGTGGCAGTCATTCCAACTATTATTAAGTTCCATAAAAAGGGGAGGGGGGTATTTCAACCTATATGAGGGTTGTTTTTTCAGATGCAAAAACAACTCTGTAAGAGTTTTTATTATTCAGATTTTCTAAAAATGTACCCAATGCCCAGTAGCTTCTGAGTGTATATTCAGAGGGGGTTTTGTTTTTTAAGGCATAGATGATTGCTAATACAAATAAGAAAATACAGCAAGGGGAGCGCTACAAAGAATTACAACAAGACCTGCAGCAACCTTTCTACATCCCAGCAAATACTATTTTTTTTTAATCAAAACCCCCCACAGTTGAGTCAAAATAGAGGTTGCATATTAATTTTGCATAATGTGTATAGCCCAGCAGGTTTTTTATTGAACCACAGGAAAACAATCCACTGCTAAAGGACATTCAAATATTAAGGCTACATCCTATGCACACTTATCTTCAAGTAAGCCCGGACTTACTTCTGAGTAGGTATGTATAGGACTGGCTGTATATATAGATTGCAGAATAAAACAGGATGTTTCCCATTAATTTTGCTTTAGGGTTTTTGTAGCAACAAATATTTTCACCATTTGCTTTTGCATCATTTCCTTAGCATATGTCTTCTGGTTGTTGTTCTAAATACAATGGAAATCTCAGAGCAGTGGTGGGGAACCTCTGGCCCTCCAAATGTTGTTGGACTCCGGTTCCCATCAGCCCCTGCCATCATGGCTAATGGTGAGGAATGATAGGACATATAGCCCCAAATCATTCTGAGGGCTACAAGTTTTAAACATTGTTTCCTTGGAAATAACTAATTGGGAATAGTGTCCTAGTGAGGAAGGGGGCTTTCAAACAACCTGTTTATTGAGCATTCATTCTGATTTGTTTGCAGGGCGATTCGATTATGTTGCATCAAAGGAAGTGTTATCGCACTTCCCAGTGTATTCTCCCTCACTTTCCTTATCACAGAGAGTTGCTATTGATCTCCTTTGTTTCTCAAGAACTCCCAATCAGCTATAATTACACAACCTGAATTTGCAAGTAGGTGATTGAATCCCACTTGAAAACAGGGACAGTCTGAGAGTGACCTTAACACTTTTTTTGTGTAAGCAAATCGGGATGAAAAGAAGTCTGCAAGGGACCGATGTATGACATTCACTGTTGATGGGGAAATAAGTATATATGTCCTACCTCACAGGGCTGGTGTGAGGATGATGGGAGAGGCAACATCTATGCTTTTTGATAAAAAGGCAATAAATAAAACGCATCTTTTTTTCTGATGTGGTCCCGAGGTGCTAAAACGAGGATGTTTGTGGAGTGCTGAAAGTCTAGTAATGATTTTGTAGGATGCAGTTATTTTCAAGATTCCCGCCTCTTGCTTGCTGCTGGAAACTCGCTTTCAAACAGCCATGCTAAGGCTGGCTTTTCAGAGACCCAACCCCCGCCGTGTGGCTCAGTTTCTGTAATTTTAACTTGTCTCCATAGAACCGATCACGTCTTCTTGGCTTTCTTTGTCTTGGGAGACAAAGCCCGACCACAGGATGCACGTCTTTCCTCGGAAGTCAGCCCCAACTGAGGTCCATAGAGCTCTGCTCCCACGCAGATGCGCCTGGCGAAGCATCCTTGAGATTTCTCTGACAACACAAGGCTTCTTGTCCCGTCCCCCCGCCCTGCTCCCCCTCCCCGCTTTCTCTCCCCCACCGCCAGGGACACCTTGCGAAATAGGTTGGCCACGTGAGCCGCCGCAGCCAACGGCTGCAAAGGGGGCGGTCCGGCAGCGGGCAGGTTTGTAGCATTTATTGGCTCGGCGCTGGCCGGCCGGCTCCAGCGGCGCTTGCAGTCTGCCGATCGCTCTCTCTCCGTCTCCCTCGCTCTCTCCGCCCGCTTTCGCTTGTCACCTGCGCCGGAGGGGGCGATGGATCGCGCCTGGCCCTCCGATCCCCCGGCGGCCTCCGCCGCGCTAAGGGACGGGCTCCTGCCGTCGCCCAAGCCCCCGGCAAAGAAGCAGGCGGTGAAGCGCCACTACCACAAGCACAACCTCCGGCATCGCTACGAGTTCCTGGAGACCCTGGGCAAAGGCACCTACGGCAAGGTGAAGAAGGCGCGGGAGAGATCTGGCAAGCTGGTAAGGAGAGAGAGGGAAGCGTGTGCGTGTGCATGTGTGAGTGTGAGTGTGCGGATCCGCTTTACGCCAGTATGCCGGGACCCTTCAGGCTAAGGTGCCTATTGCGCTGCGTGCACATTTCCGCCAAAGCTTATCGGCCAGTTCTTGGATCTTGGGGTTCCAGGCAGGATTCTGACCCTGTGCCAACTCCTAGGTGGGGAGGTCCCAGCAGCCCCCCCCATAAAATATTAGAAGGGGCCAGGCACCCCCAAAGTTGATTGGCACTGACATTCAAATGGGGTGCGCGCGCCACATCTTGTGATCGATTATGTGGGGTGGGGCTTATCTGCCCCCAGCCAAATATTCTATTCCGGTTGGCACCCCTGGTTGGGGCTGCTGCAAACCCGGACGCGCTTACACGGAAGTCAGGCCCCTTGAACGCCTTGCTTGCTCCTAATCTTGCATAGGATCGCGCTGTTGATCGGTCTCCTCCTTTGCAAGGTGTCAGAACAGGGTTGCCCCGAACAAGTTCCTTTGCTTGCCTGGATAGAATCCTCCCTCACCCTCCGCGGTGCCGCAGTTTGATTTTTCTTCCCAGAAGGATTCCCCGGGAAGATCTCCCTTGAATCTTCCCGCTGTTTGTGCCACCATCAGCACTGCTGTTCCTTTTCAGTTTAGCAGCGAGGTGGCTGGCAGCGGCAGGACGCCCTCGGCCAAATCCCCCTGCCTCAAAGCCCTTTCTCCCTCTGTCTGCCTCTGCGGCAAGCGCGGCGTTCTCGTCCTCCAGGTTTTAAGCCGTGTAAGCCGGCAACTGGGACCTCCTTTGCATTTCTGGATGGCGAGATGCCTGGCAGCGGCTCTATGGTTTTTGCGCATCTGATGCCATAAAGGTTGGCAGATTCTCCCTGGGAGATCACAGAAGTCTTCATCCTCTACAGCGCGGGGTTCCCTGCCGCAGACAGCAAAGGCTGCGGGGCGATTGGTGCTGCAGGAGAGCGCTTTCCAAGAGCGGGGGGGGGGGGGGGGGACGGGGGACGAAGGGGCGCGTGAATCGCGATTGCACAGCCTGCAGGGTTTGCTGGTGCCCGGGGCAGCTTCGAGATCCTTGGGAAAAATGTCTTTCTCTCACCCACCAACCCCCAGCATAGAAATAGATTGCATAATGAATGTCAGTTATCTTCTGCCAGAGTGCGTTTTAAAAAATAAAAATAAAAAAATCTGCAATTCAGATGAGCCTTGTAACTAGTTCTGCAATCTGAGTCTATGCAGATTTACTCAAAAATAAATTTCACTGGTTTTTAATGAGACTTACTTGGAGATAGTGGCTCATGGGTTGGCAGCCTTCACAAATTGTGAAGTTGCAGGGAAGGGAGGTGTGCAAAGAGAAAGAGGTTGGTTGGGTGGCCCTGTGAGACAGGGATCACCCCCCCACACACACTTTTTGGCAAAGGCCTCCTGGTTCCAAATTAGTGATGCAAACAGTGAAGGCAAAGCGAATTAATCCTAATCTGAGTTAATAAACTAAACTGGCAAGCTGTGGGACAGGCCTGTGCAAGTTAATGGTGGCCTTGCAAAACTTCACTTTCCTGGTGTGAATCATTCTGGCTGGTGAGGAACAGAGTGGTAGGATTAAGGGCAATTACATCCTACTGAGCCAGGGTGGTGAAAATTTCACCTCTTCTGCAAGACTGCCTTAAGTAGCTTTCTTTTTTGGTGACAATGGCAAGGCATTTATAGCAGCAGCTTCCTTGCAAGGCTGAGCTTTGGTGGTAGCCAAAATGCCCTTGTAAAATAGGAGGGCAAGTGGTCTGGGGGCCCCTTTTGGCAATGACACTCTTTTCTTTCCCCTTAAAAGTAGAGGACAAAGCTAGCCAATCCTCTGCTGCTATATTTAGTTCTCCTCTCTCCTCTGCTGTTATTGATCTGACATGAATTGCCTGTCACTGCCACTGTTTGCCTTTGTGGCTGGCCTCATTTGAAATGGGGAAAGTCGACTTTCATTGGCTGGAGTTTTCAGGCAGGGAGGGAATCTCTGCAGAATCTAGGAAGGGACCCAAAGCTCTTAGGGTCGGTCTCTCTCTCTCTTCTGATTTGACCTTGCTGTGCTGGTGTAAATTAGTATTTCTGGGGAAGGTACATCAGTGTCTGTGTGAACACAATTAAAATTAGCCCAAAGGTTGTTAGGGACTGTGTTCTAATAGCAGCACTTCCAGGTTCTGAACACGGGCACCTAAGCCTGTTAGAAACCTACTGCACAATGACAGTGGTCTCTCTACAAAACCCCTGTAGGAGAAGGTGTGTCTATACAGGCCTTGGCAAAGCCCTGGATTCTGGGAATAAATTAATCTGGTGGCATGATCATCTTGGCCCATTAGTGAGCAGTGTTGATGTGGGTGGTGGATAAACAGCTCCCAGTCATGCTGACTGAAGTGGCAGTTTTGTTTCCTTGTGAAAGGGGAATTTGCATGTTGACTTTTGGGTATTGTAGAAGGAAAGAACTATTACTGCAGTAGTGGGCTTGGCCTTTTTCTGCAGTGCTGAGTTGCTCAAACATGCAAACAAAAATTGCAGGTAGTCTGGCACAACCCGATGCCTCTTTTGTTTCGCATCATATCCAGCCTAATCTAATGAATTGTGCCTATCCCACCCCCACTCCTTTTGAAGGTTCTTTGCAAACTCAAACTGCAAACTACAGATCAGTCATGGAACTGTAGTGTTGAACCACAAGGGTCATCTAGTCCTAGTTTAGTGCAGGAATCTTTTGCCCAATGTGGTGGGGAGATTGAGTCTCCTGCTGTACCAACTGACCTATCTCTGCTACCCCCTTCTGGGGTTCTTTGCTTAACATCTAGCCTGATAAAAACACTTTTGGGGGGCCCTACCAGGTGTTACCTGGCTCCTATTAATACATTCAAACCTTGTTAAGCTTCACTGGGCTTATGGTTGCTGGGTCTAAAGATCACCCTTCTTCATATTGCCACCTTGGTTTCTTTAACTGACAAGTCTGTTAAGTATTTTTCAAGTCCTTGATCAGTGGCTTTAACAAATTGCCTGATTGTAGCCCTTAGGCAACCAGGAATTCCATGCTGGCCAGTGAGCAGGCTGGTGGCGTATGGATGGATGGAACTCTTGATAAAGCCCTCCTCTTGCCAGACCATTTGGGTGAGGGGTGCTCATTCCTTTGCACATTTGTCTGGAAATGCACACTGATAGCCTCTTAGCAGACTGGTGACTTTTGTGACTTTATTTCCAAGGCTGAGTTAACCATGCAGCAACTGTGCAGGGACATAGCAAAGGAAGATCTGCTATTAAAACCAAGAACTGTTTAGTTGCGACTCTTGCATTGCATTGGACTAGATGATCCTTGCAACTCTACAGTTCTATGATTGTATTTTTCTGTAAGTATGTCTGGCACTGTCTTCTTGGGCAATACCAGCATTGCTCTCCAGATGCTACTAATATCAAACGGTGCAGCTCCTCTCCTAATTTCAATGTAAAACCCCAATTTCATTCTGTTTATTCCATTTCCACATGAATGAAAATTGAGATGTATGTGATAACCGGTGCCTCTGTGTAGAAGACACAAGAGTCACCATATCTCAGTGAATCATCTTGATACCTGCTTTTGCTGACATCTAGGCCTGCTTAGGCTTCAAATGCATCCAAGCAAATCTTGCTCTGTGATGTTGTGGATCAAAGGAAGTAAATCCTGAGTCAGCTGTAGAGGAGTTCACATTTTAAATGAACTGATATTGTGTCAGACGTACTGTGACTGAAGAAACCAATGAACTTTTAATGCAGGCACCTTTCTATGTAAGTACCCCACTGGGTACTTAATATATTTATTTGCAAACAAAGCTCATATCGGGCCTTATGAAATTACTGGTTTATTTGCTTACACAGAGATTATGAGCAGCCTCCTTTTCTATCTGGAGCTTCATGTGAAACTGCAGACCAGATGAAAGTGATGAGCTGAATTGGTTTCTACACCTGTTTGCCATTCTACGTCTGCCTAAATGCTGGAGAGTAGCTTTTAGCTTTTGGCTTTCCGCCAAATCAAACAGGAAGCCTGCTGTTTCTATAGACTTTGCTAGCAAAATGTGATACATGGACTCCTAGTCCTGTGCTGTGCAGACAAAGGGGGAGGGTAGTGTGCCTAAAAATGGAAAGTCTCTCTCTCTCCCCACCCCACACCCCCAGTATCTTGGGAATATTGTGGGGAATAGCTGTTGGTCTACTGGTCTGTGGCGGCAAAAACAGAGAGCTTGTGGCACTGTTGACACTCACTCTCTGCCAGCAGGATATAATTCATTGCTTTCTGGGACTAAAGCAGTGAGCAGAATCTGGAACTGGTTTTGGAACCACCTGACAAACTTTCATTACCTGTCGGGAGATCTCTTCCTCTCCAAAACCATAATTAAAACCGGATTTGAAATGGGCTTTAAAGCCAAATTATAACAATCAAGCAGAACTGACTGGGGATATACGTGGTCTGCCTACAATCATAGTGCACTATATACAGTGGTTAAGCCTCACAAAAGATGTGCCTAGTCTAACTGGTCTCTGAAAGGGTGTGAGGCTAGTAGTCTAATGGAAACTTTCTCAAAGTCTCTTGTGGGCCATAGACACTTACTTTCCGAGTGCATTATGAACAGGGGCAGGGGAATTTCTTATGGGTCTACAATCATGCTCTGATCTTCATTGCTGCCATCTAATAAGAGTCCTGCTCAGCTCCTGCCACCCCCCCCCCCATCAAATGTCATCCTCAGTGAAGAAGAAAAATCAGTGAGATGGATAAAAAGTTGCTAATTTTTGCATCCCTTCAATTTGTACACTTTATTGTCAGTTATGTGTGTGAGTTTCTACAGAAATGATACATTTCTAACACAGGACCAGGCTAAAGGCCATGGGTAGCCACAGAAAGCACAGATCCGGTTACTCTTTTTTAAGCAAAATTAGGAGCTTCCACACAATTTCAGCTTCTAATGCGTCCCTTCAGGGATCTCTAGGATGAAAAGTTTCAGAAAATCAATAATGCAAGCCTGGATTATTGTTGATACTAATTTGGGATCGGATTATCAACATTCATACATCGCACATTGAGTGTGTTAGTTGCAGGTTTAATCACTTCAGAAACTAGCTAAAATTAATTTGCTAATCCAGTCACTGCGGGGTCACTGAGGAAAATGTAGCACCTCCTCACACTTGTGTCTGTGTGCTGGAAGGGCAGCCAGGCAGGTGCACAAAGGCCTGCATGTGCCAATACATGTGAGCACACTTTGATTTGTGTGGCCGTCGCCCTTTATTAATTTATAGTACTTTTATATCACTTTTTACTATACAATGGTCCCAAAGTGGAGCTATTAAAAGGCTGACTCTTCTCTTCCCAAGTGAGCTCAGTCTGGCCTCCAAGCTGTGGTCCTTTAATTGTCAGGCAGCACTCTTAATTTCTGGGAAGGCAAGGCAGGTGGCTCTTGGGTAGCTGTGCCCAAATCCTTAGGGCAGTTCAGACCAGACTAGATGCCAGGCATTCTGGGCACATGCCCCTGGGTCAGTGAATAATGGAGCAATGGGGATTCTCAATAGTGGGGGTTCCTGAGGGGAGGGGTGGAATGGATGAGGACCTTTGTAAAATTAGTAGGCTGCATCTTTGTCTGTTTACCAAAAAAGGGCTTTGCATTGTCCAACAGTTGTGCACATTCCAGAAGGGAGACCAGGTGATAAGGCACTGAGGCAGAAAGGGTTAAAGATTAACCCCCTGAACCAAGGCCACTTAGGGAAAGTGACTTGAGCTCAAACACACCATCTGTATTGCTTCCAACATTATTTACACCTTCTATTTATTTGGTTCCCCCATTCAACCTTGCTAGTTGGTAGGCAATGCATTTAGCAGATAAAGTCTTTACTGGATGTGGGCGTGATGCTCCCTACTTGTAACTGTAATGCCAAGTGTAGGTTGGATGTTGACTTATGTGACAACTCTGGATTAAGTAATTCCTATTGCAAGAAAACTGTAGGCTGCCCCCTGCCCCCAGGCACCTCTCCCTATATTATTCATTTTCTTTTATGTCATTGATTGATCTATACATCTCTCTTGCACAGAAGAACCTGCTTTGAACTTCCCTGATCATTTTTGCAACAAATGATTCATGATGTGCCTGGTTGAGCTCACATAATTGGTTTATCTTTTGGGGATACAATTCCTTGACTTCAAAAAGCTCAACAAACTCATAAGTGGGAAGGTGGTGATGAAATAGGTATTGCTAAACAACACACTGCTGTGGCAATATTGCCCAGTGACCCTAGATATGGAGAGCAGCCAGCATTGGTGGGTAAATATTGGGTTAACAAATTCTGGGACTTGCATGCACCACTTACATTTCTCTGAAAATATTCTTGTTAGGATAGTTTTTGTGATTATTACACTGTGATTGAGGGCAACTTTTATTTTCCTAAAAGTGCAGTGGGAAAGGCCACCATCTTGGATTCTCGTTTGGCTCGCTTGGAAGCTTGAAAGCAAACCATTTAGAATTGTATATGACTGCTAAAATCATGGGATTTTTTTGAATAAGAAGTGCACATGAATCTGATTTCTTGGATCCCAAGCTAACTTTCTAACTAGCAACTGGACCATCTCTTGATTCTGTTGCCCTTAGTCAGGCCTCCAAGGCCAGACCTCTTTGCTGCCGAGGCAAACAGGGTACCCCATCCTTTGGTACCCCTTGGTACCCCATCCTTTGAAATACTTACGGTAAATCAGGGGTAGGCAACCTAAGGCCTGTGGGCCGGATCCTGCCCAAACACCTTCTCAGTCTGGCCCATGGACGGTCCGGGAATCAGAGTGTTTTTACATGAGTAGAATGTGTCTTTTTATTTAAAATGCATCTCTGGGTTATTTGTGGGGCATAGAAATTTGTTCATTTTTTTCTTCAAAATATAGTCCGGCCCCCCACATGGTCTGAGGGATGGCCCATGGCTGAAAAAGGTTGCTGACCCCTGACTTAAATGCACAGTGCCGCCCTCTATCTGTTAGTGGTAATAGTGAATTGTGTGTTGATGGTGGTTGCATGGGGAGAGAGCTCTAACCCTTCACTGCTTTTGGGATGCAAGGCCAGGCCTCCCTTTCCTTGTTGTTGCTGGGAGGCTTAGTATTATGTGTCCTCCAGGATCCTTTTACAGGATTAATGCTGTTCCGCATTCTTGTCTGATAGAAGAAACGAGGTTGTGCTGGATTCCCTTGTAAATTCAACCCAAGGAGTCCATTGTCTTCACAATCCCTTTGAAAGAGGATTAGCTGCATCTATTCTCTGGTCCTCTCACTTTCCCTCTCTCCTCCCCTTCATTTCCTTGTGGAGGAATTTTCATAATAAAGAAATCTGAGCAAACTTTGGAAGGTTTCCTCCTGCCGGTTCAAATTTCCACCATTTTGGATTGCTGGTTGTGTTGCTGGGGTGGGAGGGGGGAGGAGTTCTGTGTTTACTAGTACTTCTTTTCCACAAAAGAGAACATTACCTGGAACTCATGGCTTCTCTTCCATTTCTTTCTTTCTTTATAAATTTGAGCGACTTATTCTCAGTCTAATATAACAGAGAACTGTTCCTAAGGGCATCAAGTAAAGCTATTGATATTACGTCATGTTCACTGGTCACATTCCATACAGTGATGTATCCTAACTGCAGAAGGATCATTTTTAATAGATATCACCCCTGTGACACAGAGCTTGTAGCTGGTCTATTTCCAATCATGAACACACTGGTATGTTGTATTTCCATCAGCAAGGAAGGAGATGACTTATTGGGTAACCATTTTTCAAACTCCCTGTTTTCCAGGTTGCCATCAAATCTATCCGGAAAGACAAAATAAAGGATGAGCAGGATCTTGTCCATATCCGGAGAGAGATTGAAATAATGTCGTCTCTCAATCACCCCCACATCATTGCTGTCCATGAAGGTAAGAACATTTAACACACAGCCCCTCTTCAGGTACAGGTGCCACTGTATATCCATATAATATTGGTGCCAGCCTCCTTGTCATTATTTTTCAGATGTCTGACTTTTCAGAAAGGGGTCAGACTGAACTCAAGAAGTTGTAGCTCCAACCAGATATACATGGAGAGACCCGTATATAATCAATTCTGATATTGTTAAATATGATATGCATAGGGCATGATTTCCATTTACTATAGGTATCAAAAGTGTGGTAAAATGTTTCTGTAATTTTTAGGAGGCTATCTGCAAAACTAATGGGGGGGGCACAAAGCTCTTTTCACTAAGCAGTGCTGGTTGCTGTTTCTTCTGTTTCCCGTTCTAATGTACAAATAAATGCCATTTTTCGTCAACTCCACAATGTTGCAAGGGTTGAAACTCTCTGTGGCTTCTACCGGAGGCACAAATGGATGACTCAGTAGTAGCAGCAGCAGCACACAGATCTAGAGGGTAAAAGTTCCCCTCCTACACCCTTTCGTACTGTCTTCCTTGTTTTTGTGTACAAAACAACTTGTAGTGGCGGCATGGTCTCTCTCTATTTTTTTTTTTTTTAAGCAATAGCAGCCAGCTCCTATTATTTCCAGCTTTGAGAG
This sequence comes from Podarcis pityusensis, assembly GCF_964106645.2. Lineage (NCBI taxonomy): Eukaryota > Metazoa > Chordata > Lepidosauria > Squamata > Lacertidae > Podarcis > Podarcis pityusensis. The sequence goes on from NC_138030.1 coordinate 40,790,551, forward strand.
TAAGGATTCCTACAAAATTGTTCTTAGAACTCTGTGAAATGCCACGTAAGGTGTGTGTTCTAACCTGGTTCCTGGCTCCAGGTATTGCATATTTATTGTTGGCATATGGCAGATACGTGCAGTATTGTAAATACTGGTGACGGTGAGAGTTCTTAAGGCACCGTGCTGCTAAATATAGCAGAAGGGTTGGCATTTCACAAGGCTCTGTGTGTTTGTACAACCTGTGCCATTTGGTCCATAGCTCTTACTTTAACCCCAAAATGACTTGAACGGTGTGTTAAATTGTGATAGGAAAAACCTGACCCTAAGCTACTAACTGGTAAAATGCATTAGACTTGAATGAAATGTGCCTGTTTGTTAAACAGGCAGGTGTTGTGCCATCTTAGAATTTATATGAATGTACTCTTTAAAATAACGCTGCATTTGCAGCTGAACTGAACTGAAATGGTACTCTAGAGCACCAACTTCATGAGCCTGATTTGGAAGGGACACAAGTCAGGATAGGACAGGGACGGGGTTGTTGGACTAGAATGCCCATCATCCCTAACCATTGATCACCTTGGTTGGAGTTGATGAGAACTGGGAATCCAACAATGTCAAGAGGAGCAGAAGTTCCGCACTCTTGGGATAGGAACTAAAGCCACAGACTTGTCATCAAGATTGTTCAGCTTAGACATCTTGGATTCTTTGTGATTCATCTTAATGCCGTCCCTGTTCTTGTTCATGTAGTATTTGAAAACAGCAGCAAGATTGTCATTGTGATGGAGTATGCCAGCAAGGGAGACCTCTACGATTACATCAGTGAGCGCCAGAGATTAACTGAGCAGGAAGCCCGACATTTCTTCAGGCAGGTGGTGTCTGCTATCTACTACTGTCACAAGGTGAGTCAATTGGATGATTTAAAGTCTTGGTGCACCTTCTTATGTCTGTGCTGTTTCTCCAGCAGTTACTTAAGACACTTGGAAAGTCAAGAAGCGTAGGAGTCTTGAGACTCTGTTCAAATATCACCAGGAGTTGCCTCCTTGTCTTCATTGATCTCCCCAATGGTGCTGCTTTCGCTTGGGAAAATCCACAGTTTACCGCTGAAGCTGAGCAAACCGGATTGCTATTTGTTCCAATTTAGCACTAAAGCACAGGCTGTCTGTGGAAAAGCAGCAGGGCAAAGGCAGAACTGCTCTGACCTGTGCCTAGAAACCACGGCTGACCCATTCATAAGCCTGTGTGAAACAAGTATGTGGATCTGCATTGGTCTACAGGGAACATACAGTGCACAATATATTTGCATCACCATGCAGCAACATGCTTCAAGCACGGAGCATACAATATGTTATGAATGAACTGTTATAGAACAGTTACAGATATAAAGGCTAGTAATTATTGGCAGTCATAGGAATTTTGATGTTAACAAGGACATAAACATTGGCGGGCTACCTTCCTCCTTAAAGGAAAGAAGTGATAGGGGAGGGCTATTAGACCCTTGTCCTGCTGTACATAAGTGGGCCAGTTTGAGCAATACTGCCCATTCCAAGGCATGGTGCCCCTGGGACAAGTCACCTGAATTATAGTGTACACATAGGCCCAAACTGCATGCTCAGTTTCCACAAAGGTTTTTATGCGCACAGGCTGTGTTGTTTGGATGTGTTCTATGTGTAGTATTGGATTGGACAGGTACTGCGTTCTGTGCAGAGGTGTTACGGTGCTGGGAGACAAGCAAAGCTGCATATTTCCTCAGGGTGTTTTGTGTACTGCTAAGGCACTGTTTTCCTAACGAGGTTAGTCACAGTAGTATTGTCAATGTCAACCTTGCACTTGGGGGAACACCCATAGCTGTCACACTGGATTTAATACTAAAAATGTAAAGCATTCTGGCTTGCATTTTCACTTTTACTTGAAGCGAAAGGGTCCCTGTGAAGCGACAAATTCAGTTGTGCTGATCTGTACGGGGAATGCGAACAAACCTCTTTCTACCTGCTGTGTCATCAGTTTTTTTTTATAGTTTTAAATCTTGACTGTTAAGGAAACAGATGCTGGTAGTATTGCATCACTGAATGTTTAGAGACAGAGCCCATGAAATTTCGTTGACTCTTGAAAGTCTGGATTTGGTTAATTTTATTTTTGCCACTTGCAAAGTGTATACTAAAAATGGTAAGCTCATTTGCTAAACTGGAAAGCAGCTAATCTCATTTATTCTACCTTCAAAATGTATTCCTGTGATTTGAGGCAGACAAAAAAACTTAAGGTGATAGATTGAGCTTGGATAAAGCACTCATAATATATACCCTGGCAATAAATGTCTAGAATTCCTGGCCTCCTCCTACTTTGCACGTTTTGTTTTTGTTGCAGAATGTGGGGAGGAATGTAGAGATGCAGGTTTTGGAACTCTTTCTTTTGGGAAGGAATTTTGGGATTCTAGGAATGTTAAAGGCCAGAGGACAAAATGGGCTAGCGTGGTACATAGGAAGGTGTGAGCAGGGAACATAATTGCAATTTGTCATGGCATTACCTAAACTCCACATTGCAATAATATGGACTAGGAGCCTGACTTCTTTCTACTTTGCTCATGAAATTGTTAAATATCAGGCAATGATAGCAACTGAATGTGCTGGCTCCATCACATGATTTCAGGTCCATGGCAGATAGTGGTACCAAACATTGGTCAGATAATAGGCAATATGTGGATGGCCATGACATGATGCATCTTGAATGCAAAGGAGAGAGTTTTGTCCTTGTATCTGAGAAATGACACTAGCAAACCTGACATCTTTCACCCACCATCTTGTTTTGGAGATGGGGAAACAAGAATAGCAACATGCAACACTTGGTTAAAGAGGTCCTTTGTAGACATTCAGAGCTTTTGTCATTGTTTAGTGCAATTGGAGCTTTCATTTGTGGTGATCCTACTTATTTTCATGGACTTGCGATTATGAAAACATGGCTCTCAGGTTTGTATGCAAGCACGTGCTCTTATGGAAAGTTCTCTAGTTGTGTAGAAGAGCACTACGACAGCAGAATAAAGTGGAAGGTTCTCAATTTGAACCTAATTGTTGGGCTGAACATTTGCTGGAATCCCTTGTTAGAACTTTCTCTCCTGTATTCCTAGTGGGTGTGTATATTGTGTCTCTCACTTTAGTTTCCTGTCTGGCTGCTTTGGGCTTTTTGCCCTTAAGAAAAAAACCAACAGTCTGTTAAACACACTGCTAGCATCTCTATAGATGGACAGAATTAGTAGAGGCAGACTTCTAGCATGCTTTGGCTTCCACCAGAAAAAACAAACCTAAACTCTCCTTTTCCCTCTCTCAACAGAATGGAATTGTTCATAGAGATCTGAAGCTAGAAAACATCCTTCTGGACGCTAACGGCAACATCAAGGTAAGTGGAGCTATTCAAGTTGTCAGTAGCTTGCAACATGTGATGCTCAAATGTCTGTGAGGACATTATTTGCACCTTTAAAGTCAAGGTTGCTTTCAGATATTAGCAAAATATACAGAAAAAGAGGACTTTAAAAGCGCAATAGAAAGCTAATGACAAAATTAAAATCAATGCAAGAGAGAAAGGGGATGGGAATCTAATAAACATTGTAGCCAGTGAATATGCTTTACATTTGCATTGTGGAGTTGGAACCTGGAGTCTTAATGTTTGGGCAGCCACAACACCCTTCATCCTTGACCATTGACCAGGCTGGCAGGATGTGATGTGATTTGGAGTCCAACAACATCTGGAGGGCAGATGTTTGGGCAAGGATGGTTCAGACCATGTTCTCTGTGGGTTGTTCTCATTTCTAAACTGGCACCCGCTACAGTTGGATGCCAGGGTTGCAAAGGGGAAAGGTGAGCCTTGCTATTTCTTGTAAGTGTGGAAAACAAGAAATGCTGTCCTCCAGATCCTTGATATTTGTCGGGGACCAGGATCCTTTAACCAGAGAGACGAAGGAGCTATAAATAGCCAGAGGTTACCAGAATACCAGGGCATATCTCCCATGATAAACATGCAGCTATTCCGTGTAATCCAAATAATGACTCATGGCAAGTTAGGGATAAGGGGAAAGTTTTTTGTGGCTTACAAGCAAGGAGGAAATGCCTGTGTCCAAGATGATTAGACCACATATTTCAGTTGTCAGGCTTAAGAATAATCCAACAGAGTTTATCCTGGTCCTGTGCAAAAGGATAATACCTAGAGTTGTCCTACTATGGAATAATAAGAAAGTGAAATTCCCAGGCACCTTTTGAGCAACAGATGACCAAGTAGGAAACTTCTCTGATAATTGAAAGAAGCAATGTTGACTATTCACACTCAGTGGAAGGATAAATCTTACGCCAAGGGTAGCCAGTATGTGGCCCTCCAGATATCATAAAATCATAGATTTGTAGAGTTGGAAGGGTCTACGAGGCTCATCTTGTCCCAACCTTCTGCAATGCAGGACTCTTTTGCCCAGTGTGGGGCTTGAACCCATAAGAGTCTGAGCCTCCGCCAGCACAGCCATTGGTTAGGGATGACTGAGTTTGCAGTCCACCAGCAGACAGTACATAAGGGCAGCACCTTGGGCTACCCTTTTCTTTATGCAGAGAAAAGAAATCCATTGTAATAGCTTTAAAACTGTGATGGTCTTACTGGACCGCCAGGCATCTGGTACATCAACTAATTCCCATAGGCGCTTATGTAGCCAAACCCTTCTGTAGGGGACCTATGAGGTCTGGGTTCACAGAGGTGATGAGGGATGCATGAAGATGGCACTGCCTCAAGGCCCAGATTTGTGGTGTCAGCCCACTGAGTTTCCTACCTTTCATAATGCAGCAAGAGGGACTGGTAGGAAAATGTGGTATCCCAGAACTGTTAAAATCCAGGGGGCTTTAACTCCTCATATATTGCAAGGATAAGGAAACAACGCTTCCAAAGTTCTGCTTAATGGCATAAACCACGTACTCTTTCACCCAGAGAGTTTTTCCTCCTTAAAAAAAAAGAGAGCCAGTCAACTGTTAACATAATGGAGATTTTTGTGCAGTTAATAATAAACAAAGACCTCCCATGGCCTATGTTGCCTGAACAATAGGCCGTTCCGCAACTGTGAACCTGGAAACATGTTCTGTACCTTCTGGCTGATATGATTGGCTGTGAGGCTGGATAAACAAAGGTATTAAAAATGTGGTATCAGCAGATGCTTGCAGCTGTGGCACAAGCGCAAGGCTGGTAGAGCTCAGCTGCTCAGTTCTTCAAGCCCTGGTACATTCCTGATGAAGCAGTTCTGCTTTTAGTCTAGGAACTGAATGTGCTTTTAGGGCTTCCGCCTTTTTCCTGGAAGGCTCCTGAACAAGTGCATGGCAGGCAGAAATTCAACTGGTGCAGCTGTGATCCAGTGCCCAGCCCTAGAAGCTGTGGGTTCAGATTTCAAATCTTAATTCAGGCCAGCAATATTTTTAATAGACACAATGCAGGTTATGGTAGTGGTCTTCCACCAACAACAGTGCTAACCTGTGACCTTATTTCCCTCCCACCCCTAGATTGCAGACTTTGGCCTCTCCAATGTCTTCCAACAAGACAGGTTCCTCCAGACCTTCTGTGGGAGCCCCCTCTATGCATCCCCTGAGATCGTCAATGGAAGGCCTTACAAAGGACCTGAGGTAAGAGGGCTACTTATAAAACAAAACTCCAGACCCAACCATTCTCTCAGGCCAGTCCCTCATGGGCTGGCAGTTTTGTACCCTCTAGTCTGGGCTTCTCTCTCATCTTCTGCCTTCCTTCAGGGCACAGAGGCCTTAGGCAACCCCAGGGAAGGTGAGGGTTCCCCTTCTTAGACCACTGATGGTTCTGTCCATGTGCTCCCAGGCCTGAGGTTCCTTGTCTCATTTCCTTGGCAAATAAGATGATATTGTCTACATGGCACATAGTTCAAATTATGTGTCTTGATATGTCTTTGCCTAGCAATTAAAGCAGCTTGCTCCATCCAACATCTGCTCCATCCAACATATGAGCCCTCCGTGTGTTTGGAGCTATAACCTCTGTCAGCCCCAGCCAGCATGGTTGGGGATGAAGGGAGCTGTAGTCCAGTGACATCCAGAAGGCTGAATTAAAGCAATAGCAATGAGCAACACAGTCCTTGTTCTTTTCACCTGCTGATGCTTCTGTCTCTTCTGTTTCTTCAGGTTGACAGCTGGTCCCTTGGAGTGCTCCTCTATATTTTGATTCATGGCGCAATGCCTTTTGATGGTCAAGACTACAAGACTCTGGTCAAGCAAATCTCAAGTGGTGACTATAGAGAGCCCACCAAGCTATCGGGTGAGTGGAAATGGCAGTAGAAGTTCTGCATTCTGCTGTTTTGATATTGTTTTATGAAAGTGTGGATTACACATCCTGTGCCTCTCTGTGTGCAGTTAACACAAACAACATGTAGCACATAGCAGCCAGTGCATGCAACTGTCCCTGTTTATTAAATAAAATACGTAGTCATGAACATAAGGAGAGCCTGCTGGATCAGGTTGATGACCCATCTTAGTCCAGCATCCTGCTCTCACGGTGCAGCCAGACGTCATGGCTTTTGAATATCTGTTAAACAGGCCAAGCCATTGGCTGACATGCAGGTGGAGAGGTCAGAGTCTTCACTTACTTGAAGCACACACAGAGATTCTGGGGAAAGGAGATTTAAAATGGAACATGGCCCTTACTGGTGTATCTGATGTGGTTTCTTTGTCCTTCAGAGGCCTGCGGCTTGATCCGGTGGATGCTGATGGTGAACCCAGAGCGCCGAGCCACTATCGAAGACATTGCCAGCCACTGGTGGGTGAACTGGGGCTACAAGGTGCCCATTGGGGAGCAGGAGTCCTTGCGTGAGAACGAATCTCCATTGGCCACAGTGGCAGAGTGGCTGCGCCGCTCCTCCAGGCCCCTCTTTGAGAATGGCTCCAAGGTCCGCTGCTTCTTCAAGCAGCACATCCCTGGCGTCACGCTGGAGAGGCAGCGCTCGCTGAAGAAGTCTAAGAAGGAGAATGACGTCTCCCACGCTCTGCAGGAGACAGGACCTGTTCCCGAGAACCCATCCAAATCTATCCTCAAGAGACCCAAAGGCATCTTGAAGAAGAGGAATTCCTGCGAGAAGACCCAGGCCCCCCCTCCTGCTCCTCCTCTAGTGATGGCACCTCCCATGGACACGAGGAAGGAGAGCAATACTGGAACTGCCCTTGATTTGACTTGCGTCTTGTCATCCAAGGCTTTGAACTGCAAGAACGAAGATGTTGCAGCCACCCCTACCGCACCCAAGAAGGGAATCCTGAAGAAGCCCCCAAAGAGAGAGTCTGGCTACTACTCCTCCCCAGAGCGCAGTGAATCAGTGGATGTCTTGGACTCTAGCATGGACCTTGATGCCAACGTCTTTTCTGGTGATGCCTCCTCTGCATCCTCACCTCAAAGCTCCAGTTATGACCATCACACCAGGAGGAAAGGCATCTTGAAGCACAATGGCAAGTACTCTTCCAGCAGCACCGAGTCAGACAGCGTGCCTGCCAAAGTCTTCTCCCCTTTTACAGAAGTCGCCTTGCCCAAGCTGCCCCTGACCTGCCGTAGTCGCCCATCCAGTGCGGTGAGCGAGGACAGTATCCTTTCCACAGAGTCCTTTGACCAGCTTGACTTGCCTGATCGGGTGCTTGGGAGCAGAGGCATCCCGATGCGAGCATCCGTCTCTGCGGATGACCTCCTGCAGCTGGAGGAGGAGGGAGAGGCGGGAGGTCGGCGGCTCCGCCGCTGGACAGTGACTCGTTGCCAAAACCCTCTGGCAGATAGCTGCTTCTCCCTGGTGGACTGCGATAACGTCACCGAGGTCTACAAGCGGGCTGTGGCCATCAGCATGAAACTCAGCTGAGGGGGCCACGGGAAGACTTTGCGCTAATCAATGCACACATCCGCAGCGATGTCTCGCAGTGGCTCTGGCTCGGAAGGAACGGAGTTGTCCAAACAATTTGCACTTCCTTTTGAGGTGGGACGAGAGAACTTTCCTCAGACTTTGTCTTCTCCTCCCCCAACAGGGTTAGAAGTGCAACCGGCTAGAAGTATTTATTTGTTGCATATGCTTTGGAATGTAAAGAGAACACTCAAGGTTTTAACAATGGCTTGTACTGGGTCAACAGGGTATGGGAGTGTGTTTGGAGGGAGAAGAAGGTATGTTGGTAGGAAGTTTGTGGATATGGGATGGATCTGTAAGGGCAGTGTAGTGGGGCTGGAGTATTAGGGGAGAAACACGGAGGCATCTGTTAAGTGCAGGGCAGTGGGTTAAAAAAATAAATCAATCTCTGCCTTCTCACAGTGAGTTGAAATCCTAAATGGTGGAGACCTGTAACACTCCCGTGAATACTTTCATCTTCTCCAAACAGATCCTGATGATCATCCTTTTGATCTTAGTGACTGGGATGGTTATTTTATTTGCACTGTGCTTCTTTAATTGCACAAAGATCATAACTGAGGTAGAAACTCCTGAAGGGGAACAATGATGTGGCAAGGCAATAGGAAAGGAATAGCTCTTAAGCTGCAAAAAACTAGGTTTCTGGCCCCTTGGAGAGTATCTGCACTACAAACACAGAAAAGGGTGTCTTGCTATATCCTGGTATTCTCAGCCCTAAAAAAGTGGGGAGGGGGCAAGGGCTTGCTAATGTGATTCTGAGCATCCTCCATAAAATCAAGACTGTCTTTAGAAAAGCCTTGGTGGTTGAACTAAAAGCATGCAACCGTGGTGTAAGTAGGATGTCAGCTGTTGAGAACTCTCCACAGTAACAGCACACAGGACCTCAGAAAGATCCCTCACCATCCTTCCTGCTTTGGTTTATTTATTCATTTGAGCAGACTAGAATATTTTGATTCTTAATTATAGATTCTAAAAATAAAATAATGCAAGATGGCTAAAGGTGTATCTCTATCCTTGGTGTACCTTTCCTCTCTGCACCTCCTGAGAGAGAGATTGCAATTTTGAGAAAGTCAGTTTGACAACACCTGTGACCATTACAGCAGTCATTGTGTATCTCAGGAGATTGGCCTGCCCTTATTTTTGGGAAAAGATATTGACAGAAATGCGAATCAAATCAGAACTGGGGCACATGACATCTGAATGCTAAATGGAAGCCTTTACTGGAATGGGAGCAAATAAGGAATAGGCACATCAGGCATTAGAGAAAGTGGGCATCTTGTCCATGATAAACACATGTGCCTTTAAATACAAAAGTATGAACTGTGGCTCTGAGCATTAGATAAGTAAACTTACGCAGTTTAATGGAAGAAAGCCTTCTGGTGTCCTTCATTTCTCAATAGCCTCTTATACCCCCTAAAATTCCTCTCTAGAGGTCTGGGGGGGGGGCGCCTGAATAATGTGGGGTGAGGCTGTGGGCAGAGGACTGGAAACTTTCTTTTTATGAACTCCTTGGAAGTTAACTTATCTTAGCCTATGTGTGTTTGCCCGGATAGCTGTTACCTAATGGGGATTTTGCTGTTGCCAAGTATTTCAAAACACTGCTTTTCTGAGCAATGCAAGCTACTTGATGAAATGTTTTTGTTTCTTTTAATGGTTAAAGATGGTATTTTGTGTGTGTCTGTGTTTTTTTGTTGTTTTTTTAAAAAAGTAACTGGTGACTTTATAATATCTAGCAGGAAAGTGATCTGCAGAACATTTCTATCTTGTAACCCTTTTGGATTCCAAATAACCTGTTGCACTATCTTGCCATGTCTTCTCTGGTTGGCCTTCCAACTCTGTTTGCTTTGATTATTATTTTTGCCATCCAGAGAAGTTAATTAATACAAAAAAGCAAAATGAGACTTGAACTCTCTGGTCTATGCAGCTCTCCTTTTCGCAAGCTGATGGCAAACAATGGTTATGCAAAAAGAATAAAGGAAAAGGAACCAATTGTTGGATGCGTCAGTTGTCGTCATTGCCACTTCACTGGTTGGCCTGCCAAATGGTTAAAAGGCTGCTCCCCACCCACTCTTCTCTACTGGTCTTTTTCACATTCTCTGAAGACTGATCTTCTGAGATCTTCTGAAGCTAGTCACATCAAAATACTCTCTAGGCAAGACCACAAACTCCTTTGGCCATCGATCAGGAAATACTGTGAGCCCCTGGTTTCCATATGGGCAATTATGACCATTAGAAGGTAAAAGTGGGTTTTTCATACCTCATTGCAACCCCAACTGATTATAAAACATAGATTACTCATTACAGTTTTATCCCACTTCTTCTTATGAGGGGCATGCTAGCACCCAATAATTCCTGTTGAGGCAGAGGAGAGCACTGTATTGCAAATGGTTGGATATTAGAGCCCAGGATTCTTGCATTAAGCACTCCAGCCCCTGCACCTCACTGCCTCTCAGCAGTGAGAAACAACTCATTCATGTTAAGTAATTACACAGGCAATAAAGGTCTAGTCTTTTTATTACTTTCAATTATATCTTGCCTTTCGTCCCCGGTAAAGGTAAAAGGTAAAGGACCCTTGGATGGTTAAGTCCAGTCAAAAGGTGGTGGCGCTCATCTCACTTTTCAGGCCAAGGGAGCCGACGTTTGTCCACAGACAGCTTTCTGGGTCATGTGGCCAGCATGACTTCTGGCGCAACAGAACACTGTGACGGAAACCAGAGCGCACAGAAATGCTGTTTACCTTCCTACAACAGCAGTACCTATTTATCTACTTGCACTGACATGCTTCTGAACTGCTAGGTTGGCAGGAGCTGGGACAGAGCAACCGTTGCAGGGATTTGAACCACTGATGTTCTGATCAGCAAGCCCAAGAGGCTCTGTGGTTTAGACCACAGCTCATGGTTCTGAGAGGTGGGGCAGCCTCGAGTCTTATGGCTGTCTCAAAGTTACCCAACGAGCTTCACGGCTGAGCACAAATTGAAGCCTAGTTCTCCCAGGTTCTAGTCCAACACTAACCACTACACCATAAAATGCAGGAAAGATGTTTGTACAATTTCAAACACAGCCTCCCAGTTTCTTTTGCCAAAAGGCATGCACAGAAGCTGGAAGTCTTCAACAGTCTTACTGGATGCTATTGGTGTAACACATGAAGCTTTCAAAGAGTCTTCGTTCATCTAGTCCAGTATTGCCACTCAGCCCCTGGAGAACCACTGCCAGTCAAAGGCAGTGATCTCCACCCTGCCCCACACCTGCTGCCTGATCCTGCTAGCTAGAGATGCCAGGGACTGAACATTGGGATGGGGCTTTTTGTGTGCAAGTGTTCCCTGCTGCTAGGCTATGTACAGTTCCTCTGGAGTGGGGAAGTGGGATAAAACCGACATGGAACTGCACAATTTTGGGGAATCCCTTCCAAAAAAATAGGTAAAGGTACCCCTGACCATTAGGTCCAGTCATGGCCGACTCTGGGGTTGTGGCGCTCATCTTGCTTTATTGGCCGAGAGAGCCGGTGTACAGCTTCCGGGTCATGTGGCCAGCATGACTAAGCCACTTCTGGCGAACCAGAGCAGCGCACGGAAACGCGTTTACCTTCCTGCCGGAGCGGTACCTATTTATCTACTTGCACTTTGACGTGCTTTCGAACTGCTAGCTTGGCAGGAGCAGGGACCGAGTAACAGGAGCTCACCCCATTGCAGGGATTCGAACCGCCGACCTTCTGATTGGCAAGTCCTAGGCTCTGTGGTTTAACCCACAGCGCCACCCATGTCCCTTCCCAAAAAATAATATTCAGTAAATGGAAGTCTGAATTGCCCTATGCACTCAAGAGGTTATTGTTGCAGAGCTGAAACAAGGATTCAGGATAATCTTGGGCTCATCCTCACTGCCCTGCTGCATTTTCCCCAGGGAGACCTGCAGTTTAGTACTGAATTGGAAAAAAATTGCAATTGGGTGCTCCATGGATTGCCACTTGTTCCGAATCAGAGCTAGACCACTGGTTTTTCCAGGGGAAAGTGATAGGGCAAAGGCCAAACTGCTTGAACATGTCCCTTCGTCTTGGCTGTAAATGAGGGTAGGTGGTCATCAGCCCAACTAGTGCCTTCTAGGCAGGAAGGAAACAAAGGTTAATGAGGAAATTATGGGTATTGCCTTCTATCCGTTGAGTAGCTCATGATACAGGGGCATATACTGTGACCAGGTCATTGCCTCGAGGGACACTAAATTGTTGTAGGGAGAATCTTGTCTGGGAAAAATAATTGCAGGGGTGGAGCAGGAGAAAAACAGGAAGCTACTGAGCTTGCTGATGAAGCAATTCCTGTGCTGCAGAAGCAGGTGGGGGAGACTATGCCTGATAACCATCGAACCCCACATTGACCTCCCCGTTGGCAAAGGTTTGGCCATCCCACTGATACTTGCCAAAGTGCACTTTATCATGAAAGAAAGTATTAAAATATATCCATAGTTTGTTATTTCTTGCAGTGCTTGTTTAACCATATTTTTTTAGACTAAATATTTATAGCTTAATCCTGCAGTGAGATAATTGGTGATCTTACATTCTCCCTCTCTCATGAAAAAACCTGATTACCTTTATAAGTACAATAAATCTTTCAACAAAATTAAGTGTTCATAGGGGTGTTCGTACATTCTTGCAGGGATACAGTGGTACCTTGGGTTAAGAACTTAATTCATTCTGGAGGTCCATTCTTAACCTGAAACTGTTCTTAACCTGAAGCACCACTTTAGCTAATGGGGCCTCCCGCACTGCTGCTGCACGATTTCTGTTCTCATTTTGAAGCAAAGTTCTTAACCCGAGGTACTATTTCTGGGTTAGTGGAGTCTGTAACCAGAAACGTCTGTAACCTGAAGCATCTGTAACCTGAGGTACCATTGTACCTGAAATAATGATTCTGCAACAGGCAGAACTGCAACTTGCAGTTCAGATGTATGAAATTTTGACACTGCTGAAGACTTAAGGTCCAAAATTCATGCAGCAGTAAATTGATGGACTTGTGTGTTGCCATATTAAAAGCTGTTCTAGAGAGCCAACTCCTAGGGGTTTAGGTCACTTTGCCCCCTAGTAAAATATTTGAGGTGGCTGGGGCCCCTAAAGTAAATGGCATTGCCATTCAAATAGTGTGTGTGCGCGTGTGTTTGCCACATTATGTGGGGTGGGGCTTACCTGGGCCCCCCAATATTTTATTCAAGTTGGCACCCCTGTTCTAGAGCATCTCCTTTCAAGAGAATTTGACTACCCCTTTCCAATTATATGCAATTTCTAACCATGAGGCAATTAACACCTTAGTAATTAAGGTCACATCCATACCATACATTTAAAGCACACTGAATCATGGGAACTGTAGTTTGCCCTTACAGAGCCGCAGTTCCTAGCACAGCAGCAATTCCTCATATTTTGGGGAAGGGAAGCCATGTATTTAGAATGGTGTGAATGTGATCTATGTCTTTGTACAACGATTTAGAGTTTACATCCTTAAAAAGAAAGAGCAGCATGAGTGAGGCATCTTAAATTTACACTAACAGCATTTAATACCAGGGAATCACAATTAGAGAAAGCATTTCTAACTTGCTATTCCTCACAACGGGCGGGGTTCAATAACAAAACAGCCATCACCATTTCAGAAATGCAGTGATACAAATAAATATATCTAGAGCAGAAAATATACAAACCAGCACAGGATATGACTCATGATGGGCACTCGGAAACTACCATACTTACCAAATGCCTGGTTAATTATCCTTTACTTTCTACCAAGCACAATTTCCTAAAACAAATTCAAACTAGTACTTAAGGTTACTGTCTGGGAACCTACTTAAAGCACAGTATTTTCTCTCTGTAGCACTGCCACTTGCATGAAGCAAACCCTTTTGTGGCATAACAAAAATGGTATCTTTTTTTTCAGCGTTCAGATTGGTCAGCTAAAAATGGAATTGAATGCTGCATCTTGCAAAAAGCTGGTTTGAGAATGGTTTACAAAACTTGAATAGCAGCATGCCACAAGACCTGGAAATTATGTTAAAAGCCCAAACTCCAAAGTCTAAATGTGTAAACAAAACACACACACACCATAGGTCATTGCTGTTGCTATGTTAGATTTAAGTTAGGTTTTAACATTGATTTCCATTTTAATGCTAGTCTAATTTCAAAAAATAATAATAGACAAGCACAGTACTGAACGGACAGGTCCAAAATATCTGTTCTTGGGGAACTTGCCTTCAGAAATGGTGCTCGAAGGCCTTTTCAAGTTGATTAATGGAGCATAGTGTTTAGAATTGCTCATTATGTATACAAGCACCTCCAGCAGTAATTGCATTGTATTTGCACTAGGAATACCTCCAGGTGTTCTTGGACTCGGACTCCCATCAGCACCAGGCAGCACAGCCAATTATCAGGGATGATGGAAGCTGTAGTCTTAATAACTGGTAGACAGGGACGTTCCCTGTCCCTGATGTATTATTTATTTATTTATTTGATTGATTGATTGATTGATTGATTGATTGATATACTGTCCTCCATCATAGATCCCAAGGAGGTTCACAGAATAACAGACAGGATAAAAAAACAAGTAAATAAGTAAGGCAAAACAGCAAAACAATAACAGGCACATTTAAAAGCCTGTAGAATATTAATCAGCCCAAGACCTGGTTGTTGTACACCTTTGGTACAGCTTGATTTCCCCATAGCCATCAGTGTCTATGCATTTACATCAGTTGCTCTCTTACTTTCTGCTGGAAATAATTGTATTTCAGTATTTCCCACAAGCAACGACTGAGGCCCTGAACAAAAGGGTGTTGGTGAACTGTTCATATAGAAAGAACTCATATAACACACCACAGAAATTGCAGCATTTCTGAGCTCATTTACCCTGTACAAAGTATCTCCATAACATTCCTTTAGCTTCTGTGGGAGAAAGACAGCCAGATTGTAACTAAGCTGCTGATTTTCTAAATATCTGACCATTAGACCCGGTGATGACAAGAGCCAAACTTTGGTACAATTAGAGGACAGTTGCTGGAAATAGGGATGGCTTTTATGGTAGCCTGTGAAAGCTGACACCTCTGTCCTTTTAGGGGTGGTAGTGATTTGTGGGTATTGTATCTCTGAGGTACTGCTGTGAAGAAATGAACGTTTCCACACATCCCCTCCTGCCCTCTTCCTCTGCTCCTTTATTCTGTGGCTTCCAGTATTGTCCCCAAGTGTGTTTTATTACACAGTAAAACCACTGTAACATGCGCTCCCATTTCCACTTGGGTTAAAACTTACAGATTCCATCTCCTTACCCCCACCTTGGGCTGCTAAACAGAGAAGGAAATGAAAGTAATGAATGCCAGGAATTCTCTCTTTCCCCTTCCCTATTCAGATGACATTAACGAGGGCAATGTGCAGCTTGCTCCCCTGCAGAGAATTCCACGCATGCTTCCAGGTCCATTAAGAAAACTCAGGAACACTCTTAAAGCCTCTTTTTTTTTTTTTTTTTTTGGGAGGACATGCTGATTAACAAGGGCAAAGTCCCAACAAACCTTGAGATTTCAATGCGGAATTTGGAAGAGGAGACGACAACTTGCCAACCTTTTGCAAACTGGCAGCTGTCAACGGCTGATGGAAGGAGCATAAATCGCAGGAGTTCTGTTCCCTCGCTCCACAGACTTTCCTCTAGCCTGTGCGTGTTGGCACACTTGCACCTCAATGACCTTGGCGGGCCTGGCAGGCATTTGACAATAGACCTTCAAGGTGACAGATGATAAGCAGCAGTAGCAGGATAAGGCAGGGGAGCAGGTGGCTCAACCCTAGCATCTCTTCTGCACTTCTTTGTGCAAACAGTCCATTTTAAATGGCCCAGAGGGTCCCAGGTTCAATCTCTGGCACCTCCAGGTAGGGCTGGGAGAGACTTTCTGTCTGAAACCCTGGAGACGCACTGCCAGACACTGCCAGCACTGAACTAGATGGGCCAATGGCCTGACTAACGATAAGGCAGGGTTAAACCACAGAGCCTAGGACCTGCTGATCAGAAGGTTGGTGGTTCAAATCCCTGTGACAGGGTGAGCTCCCATTGCTCGGTCCTTGCTCCTGCCAACCTAGCAGTTCGAAAGCACGTCCAAGTGCAAGTAGATAAATAGGTATCGCTCCGGCGGGAAGGTAAATGGCGTTTCCATGTGCTGCTCTGGTTCGCCAGAAGCGGCTTAGTCATGCTGGCCACATGACCTGGAAGCTGTACGCCGGCTCCCTCAGCCAATAAAGTGAGATGAGCGTCACAACCCCAGGGTCGGCCACGACTGGACCTAATGGTCAGGGGTCCCTTTACCCTTTACCTTTAAAGGAAGTTGAGGACATGACACATGTTTCTAAGCACACCGCATCATCTTTGACTGGGGCTGTATGCACAGCTGGCATGTGGGGTTCTGTAACACACGCAGGCACAAGAGGCCACATGCAGATCACAAAGCCAACAGAGCTTTAAGAGTGCAAACTGTGCCTTCTATTGGTAACCGTGAGAAACAAACCACTGGAAATTGAGGTTTGCGTAGTTAAAGTGCTCTGTTCGCTCTAGCTTTTGCAGTTAGGAAAGCGATGGGGAAATGCATTTGAAAAGAGTGGAGTGAATGATTAATATCCTGCAGGATGAACGCAGTATGAAAATCAGGTTCAATGCAAGATGAATGGTCGTTGTTGTATATAACCTCCTCACAAATAAACCACAATGAATGCTCCCTGATATAATGTAACCACTCTGGAAACTTTGGGCAAGCAAATCAGGATGAATCCACAACATGTAGGTCGTAAGAACATAAGAAGGCCCTGTTGGATCAGGCCAATGGTCCATCAAATCCAGCATCCTGTTCCATCAAATCCAGTGGCCTAGACGCCCGTGGGAAACTGGCAAGCAGGACCTGAGCACAAGAGTCCTCTCACATCCTGTGGTTTCCAGCAACTGCTATTCAGAAGCCTTGCAGCCTTATACCATGGAGGCAGAGTATAGCTATCATGGCTAGTAGCCTCCATCTCCATAAATGTGCCCATTTCTCTTTTAAAGCCATCCAATATGATGGCCATCAAGGAATGAGTTCCATAGACTAACTATGCACTGCATGCAGAAGTACTTTATTAGACTTTATTCAGCCAGATTGGATGCCCACTTCATTGGGGGCCATCTGGATGAGCCCTACAACTTCCATCACTCCAATTATCCTGGCTGGTGCTAATGAAGTCCAGCAACATCTGGAGGCAAGTCACAGTTTCTCCACCAGGCCCTGAGTTAAGGCCCTTGTTACTGTCCTATACCCCTCATTATCAAAATGAACATCTTCCCCACTGATGAAGAATTAAAAAGTTAAGACTCTTGGAATCTTGGCTCTAGTTTCTTCCTCACTGGTAAAAGGGGGAAAATAAACAAAATTGCAGAGAGAGGCCTGCAAAGTAGAACCAGGTGCAACTTTTTCAATAGGAAGGGGAGAGAAAGGAGCTCTTTTGGAGTCTGTATCTATTCCAGACCCCATCCTGCCTCCCAAATCCCGAGCTTCTGTTTTGAAAAGGGAACTGATTGAGCACACGGCTTTAGCAGGTGTTGTTTCTGCTGGGAGAGCTTGTCTGGCTGCTGGCCTGCCACTTTCATCTCACAGAGGAATGTTAATAGGATGGAGCCCTGGCCTCAGCAAAGTGTCAACCTTCAATACAGGGAATGTGCTTGCTGGCCCCATTGCATGCTGCAGGATTAGGGGGCATCCTCTCAGATAATAAATATTTTCTGCCTGATCTTCTCCATGTGGCTTTGAACTCTCAACATCATCCAGACGCCCGCCCCTACCCTCCACCCCTTGCTTTATTCCCAAGACAACCGTTTCACTTATGCTGCAGAGGAATCTCTGGATGCACAAATTGGTCAAAGCTTCAAGCAGGTCATGAGTTCCTTAACTTCTCAAGATACATGCTCCAATTGCACCAATGGGAAAAGCACTGCACTGTACAAAATATTTTACTCTGGAAATATTGCACAGTTCCTGGATGGTGCCAGCAATTCAATACTGTATATGGTTTTGTTTTGTTTTTAAAGTCTTTATTTGTAACATTTTTACTCTCCTCATCAAAGATAGAGAATACTGTATGAAATGGAACAAAATTTGGGACTCTGTACCATTCTGTACCATTCTTGGTTAGTGTCATCACAAATAAGGGAAATAACTCATTCAAAGTAATCCATAGATGGTATTTGCCTCCCCATGCTCCGTAGGGGACTATCGAGGACTAATACTCCACTACGCTGGAGTGGGTGCAGGGATTTGAGCACACAGTTATTTTAAAAGAAAGAAAGAAAGAAAGAAAGAAAGAAAGAAAGAAAGAAAGAAAGAAAGATGGAGAAATGGTGAGTTCATACCATCCAATTTCTCTTGTAGATGCAAAACTATTCATGAATATATTATCGAAGGAATTGAACCGTATGATTCCCCAGTATACACATATAGATCAGATAGAGTATATTTGGAAAAGATCAGTTACCAGCTCCATCAGATGGATATTAAATGCCATATACCATGATGGGGGTGGAGACCACCCAAAGCAATCATCATGTTTGATGCTTAAAAGGCATTTGGCAATGTAGGAATCTCAGGACGTAATCAACAGATGATGTATATAGTTTTAATTCTATCAATGTTTCATTTTTTAATTATTGTTCTCTCTCTGTTTTTAATAGTTCTTATTTTTATCTGTGAGCTGCCTTGAGTCCCACCAGGGAGAAAGGCAGGGTATTGTTGCTGTTGTTATTGTTATCAGGCTTCAGTCCGTGTAGGTGACCAGTTCAGATCTGCAAATAGATGCGGTCACAATGCCACATGGTTTTGTGTCTGCATTGCTTGTTTGGAAAAGGGATAGTAAGGAGGCAGGCTAATTCACCATCAACATAGATGGTGACTGATTAGTGCCAGCTAATATCATTTAAATTGTTCCCCCTACCCCACCCCTGTGCTGTTTCGTTCTCTTTAGGTGAACAGGATTGGTGTTTAGGCCCAGTATCTGTTGTCATGGAAACAGATCCTCCTTCCCTCCTGCCAGAGCTCATTTGCAACCCTCTGCATGCCCCCAAGCACAATGGAAGAGAGCTGGTGTGGCAAAGAAAGTGCAGCTTTGTTTCTCTTTGGGGAGGGAAAGGAACATTTTTTGTAATAATTCTGCAGACTAGTTAACTGAAGGAGAAATGTATTTGTGTGGATTTCAGGAAGGAGTTCATTTGCAGGGAGTGATCGGGTGGGGATTTTCTTGGAGGAGGATCAATGTGGAAAATGAGCACGTAAAGAAGGAAAACTAAACAGGGGAAATGTTTTTAGTACAGGTGAGGCACCAGAGTGGTAATTCAGTGTTTGGTTGTTGCAGTAGAACATAAGGAGACCTTGGCTGGGGTCAGACCAAAGTCAGAAAAACTTAGAGTTGGAAGGGGAGATGTTGAGCTGAGCTTAAACGGCTGCCGCGTATTGAAAAAGAGAGGAGAGAGGGAGACAGTGTTAAGGTTGAGAGTGAAGAGGACAAGACCTGAACAGTGGGCTTCTAATTCTTCAACCCTATAATATTTATTAACTGTATTTTTTCAGTCTAGCTGGGATCTAGTTTGGCCCCAGCACTGCAAACTTTAAATAAGCATTAAATAGTGGGGAGGGTGTTTAAACATCTCCTAAATAAGACCTTCCTTCTTATGGAGTTGTTTTTAAGATGGATAGCTTTTCTGCATCTGCCAAATTTTATACTGTTGTTTTATTTGTTTTGATTGTCCAAAGCTTTTAAACAATGAATAGTACCGTTATTGCAAGATTTTCTTGTATTGTATAAAATTCCTTTCAAATTTAATACCGAACTACCCAAAAAATGCTTCCAGCGTCCTTCCATATGATTGGCACCCCGCTGGGATAAAGGGTTCCACCTCTTCCTTTTCCTGTTTAAAAGATCTGCTACCCTCCAATGTTTCATAGATGAAAATAGAGAAATTCCTGATGCTATTTGCTTATCAGATGCCTCAGACAAGTGTTGCCAACCTTTTCAGGCCCATGGGCACGTTTAGATTTTTTTAGTGACTTCTGTAGGAAAACATCTCTAGTCACGACCAGTAGAATTAATCTGAGCCTTGAAAAGCACATAGATTATCACTCTTCCAACTTCCTCAACTCTTTGTACTTTTCAAGGTAGAAAAAGGACTCCTGACCTCAGGAATTATGACCTTCACCAGTGCATGACCAAAGAGACTGTGAGGTGAGGGGGTGCTCAGTTGTTTCCTGGGT
The DNA here is from genome assembly GCF_964106645.2 of Podarcis pityusensis. NCBI lineage: Eukaryota > Metazoa > Chordata > Lepidosauria > Squamata > Lacertidae > Podarcis > Podarcis pityusensis. Next base: position 40,810,700 of record NC_138030.1, read on the forward strand.
GCTAGGAGAAGACCTCAAGGGTAAAATTGCACACAAGGATGTCAAGTTGATGATCCCTGACCTAGGATATGTGAAACCAACTCCATGACAACTCAGAGCAGGGCCTTTTTCATAATGGCACCTGACTTGTGAAATTCTGTCTTGGTATGCATTAGACAGGAAATACATTTTTTTGTATTTCCAGTACTTGCTGAATACTTTTTTACTTTGGCAAGCCATTCCTAAAGGGTGATCTGCTACTTATCAACTTTTGGGTTTTAAAAATGTATTCCATATCATTTATACTGTAAAGACATTTTTGTTCATCATTTTAAAATTTATGAATGTAAAACAATTTGAGTAAATCTTGTAAGTAAATAAATGAATAAAATTTAAATGCCAAGAAAGTAATTGTTCTTTTGCCTTTAATTATCAAAAATCCATTGGTAATGTTCCCCCAATAATGTAAATGTAAAAATTATTTTGACAGACGACAGCATTTGGCGTCAACAAAGTATCTCCTAACCTTCTTGCATCCAGTGAATATAAAGCTATCGTATAGGTGACACTGGCCAGGAACCAACTAATTTTGAAATAACCTGACTGACTTCCTAGGAAAATCTGAAATGTAAGTGCAATCTTGCTGCAGCGTCTGTCACCCCACCAGTCGTTCAAATGCCCAATCTGCCTCGAAATGCATTAACTGACCCTGAGCAAATCACCAGTATGAGAACCAAAACCATTATTTGAAATTTGCACTTCTCTGAATTTTGCAGTGCATCCAAGTAACGTGTACAAAAATGATTATATTACATTAAAATGTGCCTAATGCATATATTAGTAAAAATGTGTTAAAATGCATATATTAGCAAAAAAAAAGTGTTAAAATGCATGTATTGGTAAAAATGGCATACACAGCTGCATTGCGTGATGGAAAAACCGATTTGCAAAAGTATATACTTTGGGGGGAAAGGCATTCAAAAACGTGTGTATGAGGCAAAACCCACACTAAAATGCTGGTGGATTTTCAATGAGGTTTTTTTTTTTTTAAAGAAAAGAAATAAATCCTAGATTGCCAAATGGCCTAAATATTGCGAAATTCTGGAACAAGAGGGAGATAAATTGAAATTGCAGAGCTTTGAAAAATTAAAAAATAAAGTGCGAGATTGGCTTCACTATTATCAAATAATGGAGGCATACAATTTGGACAAGAAAATTGGCTTCCAGGTGGAAAAATCAAAACTGGAAACAGAACTGTTAGATCCTAAAGTTAAGAATTTGTCAAGAATGTATAACTTGCTGTTGAAATGGAATACTCAAGATGAAACAGTGAAATCTGTTATGATTAAATGGGCACAAGATGTTGGACATAACATTATGATGGCTGACTGGGAACAGTTATGGACCACAGGTATGAAGTTCACGGCATTAATGCCTTAAGAGAGAATATTATGAAAATGATATATAGGTGGTACATGACCCCAGTCAAGCTTGCAAAAATTTATCATTTGCCCGATAATAAATGTTGGAAATGCAAAGAAACTGAAGGTACATTCTTTCACCTTTGGTGGACGTGCCCAAGGATTAAGGCTTCCTGGGAGATGATCTATAACGAAATGAAAATGGTATTTAAGTATACCTTCCTGAAGAAACCAGAGTCCTTTCTCCTTGGCATTGTCGGCCAATTGGTGCCAAAGAAGGATAGAACTTTTTTTATGTATGCCACAACAGCAGCAAGAATTCTTATTGCAAAGTACTGGAAGACACAAGATCTACCCACCCTGGAAGAATGGCAGATGAAGGTGATGGACTGTATGGAACTGGCGGAAATAACTGGCAGAATCCGAGACCAGGGAGAAGAGTCGGTGGAAGAAGACTGGAAGAAATTTAAAGACTATCTACAGAAATACTGTAAAATTAATGAATGTTAGAATGATGTTGGAATGAAGTTAAGGGGTTTCTAGCATCAATGTTAAAGGAGTATGTAAAAATGGGCTGTTAACAGATGAGAATATACAGTTAACGCATATTAAGACAAAAGTCTAAGACAAAAAAAAAAGAGGGAAAGGATTTGCTGAATTAACTTACTGAACTGGAATACAAAAAAGGGGAGGTGTGAGGAGGTCAGGGAAACAAGTAAATGAAAGACAAGATATGGAAAGATTGATCTGTTTTTAACTGTTTTTACTTTTTTGTATTTTGTATTCTCTTTCTTTTTTTATTCCTTTTTTCTTTTTTTCTTTTGCTTATTATTATTATTGTAACATCTTTTTTTGTTCTTGAAATCTTAATAAATATCTTTAAAAAAATAAATAAATCTCAGATTGATGTGGAAAGGTTGAGAACGAAATGTAAGTTTGGAAAAATAGGAAACTGGGAGAAACCATAATTGAGAGATTTCCCCACCACCACCCCTAACTGACTCTCCCATTTCCACACCTCTGTCTTTTAGGCCAGCCATCAAACATACTGGGCAGAAGTTCAAGAATCCTGCAACCTGCCCAATGTCCCAGCTCTCCCTTGGGTTTCCAAGCCAGCTTTGTGCCACAGAAAAGGTGTTTCCTGGCCAACCTTGGGTGGTTTCCAGTGACCTGGTGCTGACCTCAGGAACGGGCCTTTAGCCTGAGTCTAGAGAGTGTGGCTGAGTGCGCAGCTGGGAACAAAGAGTGTCTGCGGTTTCTCTTTACTCTCTCTCCGAAGGAGGAAGGAGAGGAGGGCAGGGCGGGAATGTTATGGCTGGGGTCTGGCTGCCTTGCTCTGCCTCTGCTCTTGGCAAACATTTCATTGTATTGTTGAGGGGCCGCTAAACCACCATGACATGCCTGTGAAACCAAATGGGCCAGCAGAGAGAAAAGAGGGACATTTTTCTTCCCTGAATACAAATTGTTAGCAGCTGGCTCAGAAATGGGTAATAAATACCAGGCAGGCCACAACTCTCAGGGAGTCTCTGAGCAGGGAGGGTTTTGTACTGAAAAGAGCTGGCTTAGCCTAACAAGAAATACTTCTCCTTGGTTTTCAGCTGTAAGCAACAATGCGGCCAACTTCTATTTCTAATTATATACCTTGGCCTAGTTCTGGAGTCGCTCCTCTGAGATTTCTTCAGGGCAACACATCTGTATGAACATGCCTTCTTCTCCTCCTAGTTTGGCAATTTAGTGCAAATTGTATGTTTGGAGAAGTACCCCCAAAATGAAATTCAATATGGTACATGAGACCCCTGTGTTATCCTACAATGGGTTACGCAGACAATTGTGTGGCCACTTTCGTGTTGCTGAAAAAGAAGAAATGCCCCACCATTTTGTACAGCTGACAGAGGCACATTTAGATGCACACTGTGAGATGCTGTGATTTAAACAGAACTACAGTGCGGCTCATTATAACAGGGAACAAGACTGTGACCACAGGCCACCTGTGTAGCTGCTCAAACTGCTGTCCAGGTACTCACCATTGAGAGGATACTCTAAGCCCCCTGCTGCTCTCCCTTCTGATGGTTTAGAATAGAAGGTGAAAGGCGGTGGGGGGGGGGGAACGGAACGACGACACCAAAGGCTACCCCTGCCTGATACCCTTATTTCTTTGTGTAGCCACACCTCAGCTCTACTAAGATCATTCTACACTCGCCTACTTGTTCCCAACTTGTCTTGCATCTTAAGGCTTTTCTCTACATAGCTTGTGCTCCCTCTCCAATCTCCTCAGAAAAACTAAACCCAAGAGAAGGAGGGGGGAACCTGCCTGTTCAGCAAAATTAGGGTTCTTTTTAATAGCACAATAGCACCAGCTTTTCAAGAAAGGTCTGCTACTTTTTAATCCTGTTATGTTCATGCATCAGTGAAGGTAAAGTGTGCCTGCTACTATGGGAACATGCACGTATAATTTGTGCACGCAACATGCACATATAAAGAGATACCGGCAATCAAACAACAACAAAAATCGTATGTCTGTAGCCAGGACTGCTATGAATGATTCTACATGTTTTTACTATATAGCCAATAGATGCTGATGGTAGAACGTTGTTTAGAATGCAATTGTTACCTGAAGCAGATGTTGGATTCCAGGTGTATATTAATGGATTCTTATGTTCCCCTCTTTTTGCTTACTTGGCTGACACACCTGACCAGTTTTGGCAGAAATCTGTTATCAGAAGAAAAATATCTGTTTGCAGAACAAGTTTTAGAGAAGGGGAAGCTCAGTCCCTTGCTTGGGACACTTCCAAGTGCTTACACTAGGGATGCACAGCATATTAGATTGTACAGGTACTCTGTGGCTGAGATCTAAAGAACTGTGCAAAATTCTTTGCATGCCCAAGAAAGGATCAGGCTTGTATTTTTGAAACAGCACTCCTCAAATGTGATATTGCAGATAATTTTTGAAACTGATAGGACTTTCAAAAGCATTTTGTGATAAGGCAAGGATGCTCCGCTGTTCAAAGTAAAAGTAAAAAAAAAAATTCTGTAGGCCTACCCACACTCTTAAGCTCTTTGGATCTTGAATAACAGAATCATAGATTTGTAGAGCTGGAAGGGACCCTGAGGAACATCTAGTCCAACCCCCGGCATTGCAGGAATATGCAGCTGTCCCATATGAGGACTGAACTTGCAACCTTAGCGTTATCAGCACCATGCTCTGACCAACTGAGCTATGCCCTATGGCTTGCACATACTAGGAGACTGTGTACAGAAGCAAATTTATCTGAAAACATCTCAGGTTGGCTACTAGACCTATGGTTATCATTCACCCCTCCTGAGTCCTATTGCTGTTGTGGGTAGTGAGCCTGCATCCTCCTCCTGGTCTTGCTCCTGGGACCAGCACTGCCATGTTCCACACTGCCGCTACCATCACACAGCATTGTGGCCTTCCTTTCATTTGCTGTCACCAATCCACCCTGCCTCTTCATCTCCTTCCAGGCCAATTGGAAAGAGAACAGGAAGATAAAGCAGTGCAGTGGCAGTAAAGGAGACAGGATGACACAAAGCAACATGACTTCCCTTCTCTCCTTCCTCATGACTGGAGGCCAAGGGTTTGGACAACTTTATGGGAGAAGATGAAGAGTCCAAGTCCTGAAATCATCAAGACAACACCTGAGAACTGGCAAGGCTAAGGAGGCCAATGCAGACACAGTAGAAGGGAATCAAATGCACCGAGGTTAGTTCCAGAAGACCTGTATATATTGAGCATTCATCCTAATTTTTCTGCACAAAGTTTGCAGGGAGGTTCAGTGATGCCAACTACTTATTGAGCATTCATTTGGATTTGTTTCTGGGATTAGATTATTTTGTGCCAAGCAAATATTATCCCATACTTTTCAGTGCACTTTCTTATCACAAAAGACAGGGGGTTTTTTGGCACGCGGTGTGGGCTTGTTGTACAAGAGCTCCAAACAGACTTTAATTGCACAATCTCCATTTGCCAACATGTGATTGAATCCCACCCGAAAATATCGACAGTCTTGAAGTTCCCTGAATGAATGCATTTTGAGCGGGCAGAGAAGTTGCATGGGCAAGTCTAGAGCTGACTTTGGTTTAAGTAACTGGGAGCAGAACTTGGCTTCCTATCATGTTGTTTACTAGACTATGGCACCTTTGATGACTGGCAGGAGACAAATGACAGGATATCTCACTGTTGGCAAAATCCAGCCTTACACTGTTTGGAGAAACAGACAAGAATCAACAAAGCTAATTACACTTGACTCAACTGAATTCTGGAATCACTCCCTGGAGATCTTAACAGGGTAAATGGAAGTCTGACTTCCTCTCCCTCTCTCCCCCACCCTCCTCTCTAAACACACACATCTGTGTAACATAATAATAATAATAATAATAATAATAATAATAATAATTGTTGTTGTTATTATAATTTATTAAATTTCAATACCTCCCGTCACCTGAGGATCACAGGGTGGTTTACAATGTAAAAACATACATATAAACCATAGTAGCAAACAAAAACAATGACTCCCCCTACACAGTTTAAAAGACCATAGCTAGTTTAATTAGCCAAAGGCTTGGGAGAAGAGGGATGCTTTTGCCTGGTGCCTAAAGGTGTGTAGTGAAGGTGCTAGGTGAGCCTCCCTGGGGAAAGCATTCCACAAATGCAGTGCCACCACAAAAAATACCCTTTCTCATGTTAGCGCCCTCCTGACCTGTTGTGAAAGAGGCACATGAAGGAAGTCCTTAGGTGATGACTGCAGGGTCCAGATCTCTTCCTATGGTGAGAGGCAGTCCTTGAGGTATTGCAGTCCTGAGCTGAATCTTATAACTGTATGACCAGGGCAGTTAAACCCAATTGTTCTGAAATCCATTCTGAGGCAATCCTTGAGCTTGCTTTGCTTGATTCATGAGGGCAAGACTGCAATCCAATGCCCACTTATTTCCGAGTAAGCTCTGCTGAAATCCATGGCACAATGTTCAAAATAACTGGGCTGCATTCAACGCAGAAGTATTAACGCAGAATAAAGACAGGAATCAGCCTGATAGGTATGAATTGTGTGGTGAATAGATGGACCTATGCTCCTTTCTCTGTCAGTTGAGAGTGCTGGGTTAGTATGAATCCATCATGATTTGCAAGACCAATGCTTTATTATGGTCCTGATTGCTACTTTCATGATAGTACATTCCCCAGTCTGGACGCAGTGGGTACTTAAACCCATGACCCCCAACTCAGAAAGTGATGTAGTGAATCCTGGTTCTGTTTATTGCTGCTGAGCTTAAAGCCACACAGAACTTTCCAAAAGCCTTTCACTCTACATTTCCCCGCTTAAGACACATCTGCTGAAGATAAAAGAGGGGGAAACTGAGCAAATACAATTAAATGTGTGAGATCGCAACATTCTCCATCTGATCCTTGGAGACGGCTCTTTCACTCGGTGGCAACAGTTTCCGGTACTTCCCCTCCTCCCTCTCTACCCCCATTGCTTTCTGATCCCTGGCTGAAGCACACTCTGCAAGAAGGGCTGCATTCACTCGGTGACTATTATTAATGAGTCCCTTTTATCTCTTCCCAAAGATACCCCAGTCCAATCCAGTGCTTTAATAGAAGGTTAGGGGCAGATCCCCAAGCCCCAAGAAAAGCCTTTGGCTCGATTTCCTTTCAGTAGACATGAAAGTCTTGCTTCATTCATGGTCGGCTTACTTCACTTCAGCAAAGCTTATACCAAGAACAAACTTAGTTGGTCTCTAATTGTGCTGCTGGACAATTTTATATATATATTTCACTTCAGCAGTTTCGCAGAAGGTGCTCAGTGTCGTTGGGAATCAAACTCTGCATCTTGGCAAAAAGTACTAAGCACTCTTTTAAAATGTGTTGTGATGTTTGAATGGGTGAAGCACACCTTCACGGGAGAAGACTGTCCACACACAAAAACCTCGCAAAATCTGGATGTTAGTTAATCCCTGGAAAATGATGGCAATGGTTTTCCCTTTGGAAATAATCTTCCCCTCCTTCCTATCCTCCTCTTCCTCTATATTTCTGCATTTCTCTGTCTTTCTGTTTTTGCAACAAGACTGTGCTGAATAATAAACTTGTTGTGATTTAACACAAAGTGTCTTTTATGGCCTAGGAAAGAATAAGAAGAAAAACAGCATTCCTGGTGCAAACTTGGGTGATGCAATGGAGGAAACAAAAGAGAGGCAAGGCAGAGAAAAACAGCTGAAACACCAAACAATCTCAGTAAAATAGTGCGCTTCCTAGAGCTCATTTGCTAAGGAGGCAGGATACTCTCCTGTGCTGCTTGTTCCCTTGAGTGACTATGGAAGTACTATAATCTTCAGGTAGGACCAGGTAGGTTGTGGGTGTTTTCTGCAACATGTCATTGATGCAATTGTAGTGTGTTGGTGATGGGTTTATACTGGACCACCATACACCAGTCTGCTTCATTGCCTGTTCTGTGATGCTTCCACAATGTGAACACATCATTACCGTCTCCTTTGCACTATAGGGCAACAAAATCAGGACGAAAAAGAAAGAAAGCCCTGAAACATTTGTGGTATTTATTCATTGACTATTTTCAGTCCCAGAGTGGTGAGCCATATAAAAAGGTTAAAACAGAGAAACAGCAATATACAAAAATATATAGATAGGACCAATAAGCAACCAGTTAACATAAGACAAACAAGCAAAATTACAATGAGGACGAAATTTCCAGTTTAATCAATACCTAGATGAAAACAAATACAGCACAATCAGACAGATTAAGCAATCAACAGTCTTAGGAACAGTATGAAAAGTTTCAGAATTTCAGCAGGCAGTTATGGGGCAAGCACTGATTGGAAGCAAAGCAATACGTCTAACCTCATGACTTTTGCAGATGCAGACAATATTGAAAGTGGGGCTGTGTATCTAGATCCCATCATGAGCACAAATAATCATGGATGCTCTACAAAAAGGATGACTGGAGGGGCCCTTAGGGCGCGGACCTTACCATTAACACAAAGTGAATCTTGTGACACCTCAAAAGCTTTACGTATTGTGGAACACTGGGAACTCCAGACCACTTGTTCCTTTCGCAAGAGTCCTTGAAATGTGTAAACAGCCCACAGGATGCTTGCTGCTAGAAATAGCAAATTAGGATGATTACTCACAAATTTCTCTGCTCAAGGATAGGCACTCCAGCCAACTTTAAGCAGCATGCTGGGTAGAGAGGATCTGCCTAAGGACTTCCTTCAAGATTGGAGCCCTACCTTTCAAACAGATCCTGGCACGCAGCTTCCAGTCTAGACAAATTTCCCCTAAGGATGGGTACTTGGGTGTGTGTGTGAATCAGTGCCTTCTGAGAAGTGAATAATTGGGATCCACAACAAAACATTTGTTTTATTTTACCAAATCTTTATAAAGAACTAACATAAAAAATTCAATGTGGTGTGCAACGGGTTTAAAAATGAAGTCTAAAATACAGTCATACCTTGGAAGTCGAACGGAATCTGTTCCAGAAGTACGTTCAACTTCCAAAACGTTCGAAAACCAAATCGCGGCTTCTGATTGGCTGCAGGAAGCTCGGGCAGCCAATTGGAAGCCACGGAAGCCACGTCACACGTTCAAGTTCCAAAAGAACGTTCGCAAATTGAAACAGTCACTTCCGGGTTTGTGGCATTTGGGAGCCAAAATGTTTTTTTAAAAAAATGATATTAATTGAAAATTTTTAGAATTACAAAAGAGAACAAAGCAGAAAAAGAGAAAGAAAAAACAAAGAAAAAACAAACCACATCAAACAATACAAATTCAAAAAACAAAAATACAAACACTCAAAAACAAATCCATCATTCTCAAATCCTCAACTGTCATTACCTTCTTTCTTTGACCTCCTCCTCCTCCCTTTTTTTGTATCCTAGTTGTTAGTTGTCGCAGCAAATCCTTTCCATATTTCATAATATTCTGTCATTACATTACCTTAATCTATTTTAATCTTATCTTACTATAAAGAACCTTAAAGCTTAAAACTTAAATCTTATTTTTACCAACTTCCCATAACCATAATATTCTTACATAATTTTTTAAACATTTTTGCTAAAGCCAAATAATTTCGTTCCAACATTTTTCTAACATTCATCAATTTTATAAAACAATCCTAGTAGTAAAAAAAAGAAATAAAAACAATCCAATCCTCATCCAGCGTCCCTTCCTCCTGGTCCCGGGTTTTGTCAGTCCTTATTATCCCATCGATCTAGCGCATTAACCTGGTAACCTTATATCCGAGGCCCTTAAGTCTCTTCCATGTCCCTTCCGCAGCTCTTCTTCAAATTTATAACTGTATTTTCCTTTGTCTCCTGCTCCTTTTACTCATGGGAACTCCAGCTTAACAATGTTTTTGACCCTTCTCGACAAATCAGCCCCTTTTCCATAGTCCGCACTAAACTCCATGTGGTATTTAAGAACATGTTTCAAAATCCCTCCAAAATTAAGATCCCCCACAACCCCAAACATCTCACGGCCCATTGCCAGACTTGAAAGGTCCAAACATCCCTGCATAGGGGGGTCTATCCAACCCCCCATTTCCAAACCAAACCAAACTTTATCTTTCCAAATCTGGCTTTTTCCAAGTTCATTTGTCAAGTCCAAAAGCTCATGTTCCTGCTGGGCCACAGCTCCCTTCATCTCTGGAGCCCAAGATTCAGTAACATCCTCTTCCCTCATCTGTTCTGTCAGGGCACACTCCTGATTTAATTCCTGGGTGGGCTCCATATAATTTCCCACTGTCTGTTCAAAATTTCTGATCACATCAGTCATCAAATCCGTCTTCTCATGTAGCTGTTCCAGTAGGGCATTTGTTTTACAGAAAGCACGCAACAGAGCTTCTGAATACATTGTCCTGCAAGGTCAGAAGTCTATTCCCACGATTATAATCTGTAACAGCTGCAAGCTCCCCGGAGTTGGTTACAGTTTCACAGTCTCCCTCTAGGGGGAAAACTTCTATTTGTTCTTTCTTTTAAAGACAAGTCTAACAACAAAGTTTCCTTTTTCAGATATTTTGCCAATATTTGTTCCTTTAAAATGCGAAGGGGAACAATGGAATCAATGTTTCTCTTCTTATAGCTATCTGTCAAAAACGTTTGTCTCTGGTCAACGAGCTTCAAAAAATGTCAGTCCTGACACCCCGCTCCAGGATCAGGACGGTGGAAAGTTACTTTACTTTACACTCACTTCTGCAGGTTTAAACAGTCCAGAAAAATCCCCCCTCTTCTCCTGCTTCCGAAGGTGGGTTCAACAATTTTAAATGATGAAAGTTAATCTTTTACAAGCGATTTTCTGAGCTCTAGTTTGCCATGTCTTTGCTTTAATCTATCTACAAAGAAACGGAAGGCTGACTTCCTGTTTAGACCTTCCCGTTTCAGTGCCAAATTGAGGTAAACTTTTAAGTCCAATTTTCCTTTCTGCTCGCAAGTCCTTATTTAAAGTCCAGTTGTCCGAAATTTAAGTACTCACGGGTGATTATTTTAGAAGCCAAATTGTCCCAGGAAAAAGGCAGCGCTCTCCGGCAACAGCTGTGCGGCTTCGCTCCACGGAAGAAGCAGTTGACTCTCAGCACCGCGCCACTTCCCCCTCTTCGCTCCGGAGCCTGTTAGTGGGTTCTTTTGCGGGTTGGGGGGGGCGCTAAAGGTGCCCGCCGAGTCCCATGGTCACAGGCTTCATCCGCCTGTGATTTTTGAAAGGGTCCCCGCTTCGTCGTAGCAGAAAAGACCTGTTTCGTGTGGAGCTAGTCCCTCCAGATCAGAGGGAATCCGCCATTGCCAATGGCGCCACCCCGGAAGTCAAAATGTTTGAGTTCAGGGGCGTTCAGGATCCAAGGTATGACTGTACTATCACTAGAAAAATAAGGATAAAATGCAAACATATGTAGATCAGCAGAATCAGACAAACACTAGGCTGCATTAGTGCTCCCCATTGCAGTGTAGAGTGCTCCTGTTCCAGATTCCAGCAAGCCTGCCATGCCCTTTTCCAAAGGATTCTGTTACATTTCTCAGGCTCCTCCTCCTCCTGGTTCTCAGTTTCTTCCCAACTAGCAGCCAGTCAGCATTCTATCACTGAGCATGCTCAGTCCTCACTGGGGCTGCTTTGTGGCTCGTTTCCCTGTTAGTTCCACCCTTAGAGAATTTTTGGTACTTCTGCAAACTTTGAGGTTTCTCCAAGCTTACTAATACCTTCTCTCGTGTGTGTGGATGGTTCTGTTTGGGCTACATAAGGATCCACAGCCAGACAATGAGTTCACTATTAGCATTATAGGAATGAACTAAAATGCCAGACCCTCCAAGTGTCCCTATTTTAAAGAATGTCCCTGATTTAGAGAAACTGTCCCGGTTTCTAATTTGATCCCAGAATGTCCCAGTTTTCCTTAAAGGTAAAGGGACCCCTGACCATTAGGTCCAGTCGTGACCGACTCTGGGGTTGTGGCGCTCATCTCGCTTTATTGGCCGAGGGAGCCGGCATTCAGCTTCCGGGTCATGTGGCCAGCATGACTAAGCCGCTTCTGGCAAACCAGAGCAGTGCACGGAAACGCTGTTTACCTTCCCGCCAGAGCAGTACCTACCGGTATTTATCTACTTGCACTTTGACGTGCTTTCGAACTGCATCGGAGTAATGTTGGAGGGTATGGAGTTATCCACCCCCGAGCCATCTGAAGGCAATCCTGTATAGGGAAGGTTTTTTTAAATGTTTACTGTTTTATAATGTTTTATATACAGTGGTACCTCAGGTTACAAACACCTCAGGTTACAAACACCTTGGGTTACAGACTCCACTAACCCGGAAGTAGTACCTTGGGTTAAGAACTTTACCTCAGGATGAGAACAGAAATCGCACACCTGCAGCACGGCGGCAGTGGGAGGCCCCATTAGCTAAAGTGGTACCTCAGGTTAAGAGCGGTTTCAGATTAAGAACGGACCTCTGGAACAAATTAAGTTCATAACCAGAGGTACCACTGTATGTTGGAAGCTGCCTGGAGTGGCTGGGGCAACCCAGTAAGATGTGTGGGGCATAAATAGTAAAATTTTCATTATGGAATGGGTTGTCCCTATTTTCACTGGAGAAATGTTGGCAGGAATGGAATGTAAATGTTTGTATAGTAAGGATCTGCTGGAAAGGAAGTGTTTTACCTTAAGGTACCAAGAAGGTACCAAGAGCTGGACCATAAAGAAGGCTGATCGCCGAAGAATTGATGCTTTTGAATTATGGTGCTGGAGGAGACTCTTGAGAGTCCCATGGACTGCAAGAAGATCAAACGCATCCATTCTTAAGGAAATTAGCCCTGAGTGCTCACTGGAAGGACAGATCGTGACGCTGAGGCTCCAATACTTTGGCCACCTCATGAGAAGAGAAGACTCCCTGGAAAAGACCCTGATGTTGGGAAAGATGGAGGGCACAAGGAGAAGGGGACGACAGAGGACGAGATGGTTGGACAGCGTTCTCGAAGCTACAAACATGAGTCTGACCAAACTGCAGGAGACAGTGGAAGACAGAAGTGCCTGGCGTGCTCTGGTCCATGGGGTCACGAAGAGTCGGACACGACTAAACGACTAAACAACAACAACAACAACAACCAAGAAGTAGCCCAAGTAATATGTTTGCCATGTAGAGTGCGAACCATGAAAAGATCCTCCCCAAAAGAAAACAGAAAGGGAGGGGAATTAAAACACTGGCACAGATAGAGCCCCATTCAGGATGTGAGTAAATGAAATCAACTGGAGTTAAACTGTTTACCCTCTAGTAGTGGGCTTAATTTCTAAAAAAGAAAGAAATGCCAGGTCTAAAGACAGATCCCTCTGATCTGGATGCCCAGATTAAGGCTCTATACATGTTAACTCATTCATAGCACAAAAATGTAGTTTTTCCTCAGTCAGGAATCATTCATGCTCATCCTCAACATGCTGTTTTCAATCTAGATTGATTCTAGATCCTGCCATCCACAAGAGTGGGTGTGGTTACTTGGTACACATTTGAAAATCCTCCTCTTGATTAGGTTATCAACACCTTTCCCACCCTGCACATGTCCCAGGCGACTGGAGGAAGAAGTGGTGACTGCAATCTTGGGAGACACCCACCCACAACATCTTCAGGTAGGTGTGTCGATACACCCTCCCTCCATTGCTGGGACAGTCTACATCTGTTTCCAAATGGATGCACTGTGGGGTAATGCAGAGTCAATCTATAATAAGCTTTTGTTTTTGGAACTCACCAGTTTCTCAAGAGGTGCTGGGAGGAGAGGTATATGCAGCAAATCTGCATTATGTGTGGACTATGCAGAAAACCATGTACTGAGTCTTCATTGATTCTAAAGTAAAATGGCATATGTAGGCATCTTATATCTAATCCCTGATGTATGAGGACTCTCTGAAGTAACTCAGTGGCGAGAAAAAGAACTGTACACCTGCCCAGGGCCACTTACTTCACATATTAAAGAGCAGCCCAAACATTAAAAACAGATGCTGGGGCTGAGCTCTGGAACATAAATTAAGCCTTACCTAGTTATGGTATTGTCAGGGGGTGCTATGAAGCCAGAGATATGTGTTTTATGGAGCTATATTTTTTTACAGTTACATTCCCTAATAATGACAGACATCTGGCAGCAACCCTAGAAAGGACAAGAGAGCTGAAAATAAGTCTGATTAGGTTCCTAGTGTGAGTTGGACAGAGGAAGAAAGGTGGCTGATTGCTCCCTGAAGGAAATGAAGAAGTCTCAAGACAGTATGGGGCAGCACAGGAGAATGATGCTGGACTTTGGATTCCGGAAACATGACAGTTTCTCCTCAGCCACAGACTCACTGAGAGAGCTAAATTGCATCTCAGCCTTTTGGGCCTTTGGTCTTCCATTTTAGATCAGTCATTGAGGTACTTCCATTTCAGTTCTCCAAACTGTGAATTATAAAGACTATACATTGATGATGATGATGATAAGAAAAGCCAGCATTCAGGGCCTGCAGTTGTCAACCAGATGTCCATGGGAAGCCCAGAATCTGAATGTAAAAGCATTCCCCAAATCTGTAATTTCCAGCAAATGGCATTCAGAGGCTGAGAGGATGGGTGTGATTATAATAATGGAAAGTGGTGAAGTGTGTGTTTATAATTCCTATTTTGAAGAACTGAAGTGAAACTGCCCAAATGCCTGATTTCAAAGGTAAGACCTAACATATGATATCGCCGGCGTTGCCACCGCCATCTCAATAGCACCCCTCAGAAAGGTTTTGTGTAGAGATGGACAAATCTGTCAAATTCAGTTTCTCTTAGTTCATCATTTTCCCCATATTGAGTTCAAGTCTCCACATTTCTGCATCAATTTGTGATTTTAAGTCCTCATGAAAACTCTTCATCACTTTAGTGTACATTTCTCCTAAAATACATCTTTGCATGCAGTTCTGCGCAACACAGAGATTCTTGTGAGCAATTTTCCCTAATGCATTTTTGCATTCCCCCAATAATATGCATTTCATGCACACTTTCCCCTAACATTTGTGTCATTTTTGGTTGGTCAACTGCATTGCAAAATTCAGAGAAGGAAGACTTTGGAAGGAAGCTGTGTTGTGGGTTCTTGTATTGTTTCAGGAAGTGTGTAGATCTGCATTAAAATGGAGATTCCACTGAATTTCTCCCCTACCCCTTAATTTAAAGGCTGTAAGCCAGAGTTGAGTACCAATGTGGCTTTGCACAATGTCTAAATCAAAAACTTGTTGAGCAAGCAGGGTGGAAATGGGGAACAGTGGTCCACCAGCCACTCTTGTCATCATTTTGCAGTGCATGAGAACAGAGGGCACATCTAACAGAGAGGGGGAGAGGGAGAGCGAGAGCAGTTTTGAGCCATGGACTCCTGATGACATTCTGACCTCACGTGCAGCAGCTATAAACAGGGCCATGTGTGAGCAAGTTAAAAAACATATACAGCTATGTGACTTGCCCATCATCTCTGCTGTTTGCATAACAGCAAAGATTTTCCACTGAGTTCATAGTTTTCTTTTTTCCTCTTTTGTGGCAGAACTTTTGTAGGGAACTCCACCCCTCGGTTGATGGCAGCTGCCACAAAAATGGCACAGCATAGAAAGGCACCACTAGAAAGCATACTTGGTTCCTGTGGCTGGGAAAATTTCACCCAGGCTGCTCCATTCCATTAAAGTAGTCATCTCGGTCTATGAGAAAGACAGGCTGATTAAGATCTCTTTTCCAAGGTCACTGAGAGCAAGACAATGGGAGCTCCCAGCACATTGCACCCAGGGTTCACGGAGGAGAAGTAGCCATATCTATTTGTTTTAATTTCTAGCCTGTCTCATCTTGAAGGCTGAGCCCAGGTAGAAGTTCAGTCCTAAAAACCCAATGCAAGTTTACCCAGAAATATGTTCCACTAGGGTCAATGGGGTTTACTCCTAGGCAAGTCAGTATGGGATTGCAGCCTGAATGGGGTTCACCATCAGCTTTAAACTGCATTTTCAAGCAATCTAACTCAGGGACACCTGAACAGAGATGAATGTGTGTCTGTGTGTTTCTATGTATATTGTAATATGTGGGTTAATGGGGTCTCCACCACGGTATAAACTTATGGGCCCAAGCTTTGCCTTGATTTCCGGTGCAGAGCTCCTGCTTGAAACACATAGGATACATACAGTGCAATCCCATACGTATCCGCTCGGAAGTGATTCCCACTGAGTTTGGTGAGACTTACTTCCACCCAAATAAGTGGCTATAGGGTTGCTGCCTTAATTCCCTAATAAATAATTAACATTTCCTTTATCCTCCTCAGTAGCCGCTGGTGAGTTGATGCAGGTAGGGTACCACTGCTCTCCTGGCTTCCCAACACTGCGGGTCGCTAGTGTTTCCTGAGAGGGAGAGGCACAGAGAGCTTGGGGTGATGCTGAGTTGTGTGGTAGTGGAAGTGGCGGGTTGGCTCGCCTGCCATGCACTGCACCAAGCTCCCCATGTCTCCCCTCTTCCTCTTTGGAAATGGCAGCAACCCACTGTGTTGGAAAAGCTGGGAGAATAGCAGTGTCCCACCTGCACTGCCTTACCAACTGATCCTGATTGCCCTGTATATGCCTTGCTTCTCCTTGCCCACTCTCCCATCCTGTTACCAGCAGTGAAGGCTAGTCTATTGTGACAAATGGGGCACTGCACCCACCTCAGTCTGCTCCCAGCCAGCTCCCAAATGCTTGCCTTCTTACCCACACATTCAGTCTAGGGAGAAGCCATGGCTATGAGCTTCCTGATGCTTAATCTATGTGTTGCCCTTGTACAGCACAGCAGGGAGGAGGATGGGAACAAAATGAGTATTAGTAGGCTCAGTCTGTCATTGCCTCTGTCTCTATCTCCCATTGGCTTCTCTGCTTTCCACCCTACCTGTCTGGATGTGTACCAGCCCCACTGGTTAACAGTCATGACTAAAGAGTGAGTAATCTCTGAGACTGCAGGATGTAGGCTGGATGAGCAGTTGAGGGGAGTGTGTGTTGAGAGAAAGAGAAAGATGCCACCAGCCTACTGGCCATATATCTGTATATTCTGGCTTAGTATTTTCGTGTAGGAATGTCATAATAATGGACAAAGGGGCCTGTCATGGACTGGTTGGGCACAGAGAAATGATGAGAGGAACCAACTGGGGAACCACCAAGGGAAGAAGGCTCGGAGCCTGGGGATTGATGGTGGGATGATGATGGGTGGTCAGAAGGAGAAGAGGAAGGAAACTGGGAGGAGGAGGTATCAGAAACTGAAGAGGTAACAGGGCTTAGTGAGCTGGGAGAGTCTGTGGTAGACAGAAGCCCAGAATCAGAGGCAGAAGTTGAAGCAGGGGAGGAGGGTGGTCAAGAGGCAGAGATGAGTCAGGCTGGTGTCTCCCCCTCCTGCTGCTATAAACTTATCTCCCCACTGGTCTCCCAGAACCAAAAGAGGCATGAAAAGGGCGAAGGAGAGGTTGGCTGCACACAAGTATAGTCTTTGCTTGCTTGGGACAGCTGTGGGGAGGCAGGAACTTTCAGTCTCAGCAACTGATCCATGGGGCAAGACCTACAAGGGATGAGCTGCTGAGCTCATTAGGCCTGACACTTCACCAATCCTGTGCAGATTGTGTTCTTGCTAATAAAAAGGTAACTCCCACCTCACCTGTTTAACTCTTACCTGCCAGAAAGGGCAAGAACCCATCTTTCAACTGGTTGCTTTATATACTCCTAAATACCTTTTCCAGAGTCTAGATTATGTTGAAAGATCTTTCTGAGCGCTTCACACTTCAGGCTTGAATTTGGGGGTCTAACTAGCACAGACTCCCCCAAACCTGGTGCCTTCCAGATGTTTTGGACTCCAACTCCCATCAGCCCCAATGATAGGTCTTGTAGTCTAAAACTTCTGGAGGGCACCAGATTTGCGGAAGGCTAAACTACCAGGTCACTCTAGATGAGGCATTTCCATGCAAAAATAAAATATGCCAAGTGGTAAGCTCAACATGATGGACTGGCGATGATTCAATGCCTGGGTGGAGTCAGCCTGAATTTACCAGGACTCTGCAATCACAGGAAGGACAGGAAAGAACAGATTTCTCCAACAATAACAATACCATCACTGCTAACACACCACAATATTTTAAAAATAATCCATGCTGCAATGGGGAGGACATTGTATTAGTCACATGTTTTAATTATATGCTTTCCAACTCCATCCACCTCTGGTCTTCTCTAAACTGTGTGATAAGAATATTATGGGACACCTTGCAGCAAAAGGTTGGAAGGCTGAGGCTTCCGTTTTACTCCACAGTTGAGCTGAAATATCAACATAACAGTGCGTAAGGTTAGTGGGAACAGAATATACACCTTGTGCCCTTGTTTTCAGCAGCCTTTATCTCCCATTGTATTTTGGAGATGCACTGCTGAACATGTTGAGCTCAGTGGGAAATACTTATGAGGATGCAGGCTCATAAGGATACTGTTTTGATGCTTGAGGTGAAATGGGATGTGCTGCCTTTTCTTGACCTGCTGCTGCTGCTGCTGCCACTTCTCCACACACCCTACAATTTTGGGTGAGATCTCACCCAATTTGGGTGATTTCAGACATGATATTAACCCAAGTCAGCACTGATATCGGAGGCACTTCTGCGCTGGTGATGAAGTTAGTAGGACATTCACAGGGCTGCTACCTTGGGGTCTTCTGACACAGTGAGATACACAGAATGACCATCTCTGGAAGAGGTAAGTGAACTTACCTGTTCTATGCCGTTTATGTCATAGTTCATTGGGAGCCTGGTTTAGCACTGGAGACCCAGGTGGAATATGGCAGAGATATTTGGCTCTCCCACAGATTCCGCAATGCAAACATAGTCATGCCACTTTTACCCCCCTTTTTTCTCATCATTTCTTTCAACTTTAAAATGGGCACTGCAACCCTTTCTGCTACTGCCTGCCGGCTTTCACACCACAATCTCAGACTTTGAGATATGCAACTGCACCAGCCAGAACCTCAGCCAGTATGTCTAGACACTAGAGTGTCATCAGTAATAGTTTAAAATATAGACTTAAGCAAGCACTTTCTCTTACCAGCCTTGCTGAAGGAAACATGTCTGGTCCTTGTAATTTTCAAAACCTCACAATTTGATGTGAGGCTCAAAGAGAGAGGGAAAAGGCTGCAATCCAATACCCACCTGCTTGGGAATAACCCCTGCTGCTGCTGAACTTAATGAGACTTACTTCTGAGTAGGCATGTATAGGATTGTGCCATAATGTGAAACAGAGTGGCATCTGTATCCCTTTTGATAATCCCACTCATTATTGTGCTTGACTCAGGAGGAGAATTTCCAGACAGAGAAACAAGTTTGTGTGTGAGAGAGTAGCCTTCAGTTGCCCTGGGCAAATGGCAGGAAGGTGAATCATCTACTTTTGATGAGATATATGCCTTTTGAATACTAGATCCTGCATTAATCTTAGGTATTTGTGCCTTTTCTTTTCTGCTTGGTGTTGCTACACGTGTCTGGATGACAGAGAAATGGAGAGATCAGGGAGGGGTCAGCCAGAGTGCTCTTTCTCCTTCCTTGCATGTGTTTATGGATGACAGAGAAATGTAGAGGTCAGTGTGTATGTTTGTTTTGGATGTGTGGTCTATCGAAAACAGTCAGCTGACCATATTGGGGGGGGGGGGGCTTGTCTGGAAACCGGTGGGGCAGGAGTGATCTCTTACACGTTGCCAAAAAAGACAGAAAATGCACAACCAAAACAGTGGACAAAAGAAAGCAATATTTGCATACAACTTGCAGATGCTAATTGATATAACACAATCTGGGATAGCTCAGTTGGTAGAGCATGAGACTCTTAATCTTAGGGTTGTTGGTTTGAGTCCCACATTGGGCAAAAAGATTCCTTCATTGCGGGCAGTTAGACTAAATGACCCTTGTGGTCCCTTCCAACTCTACAATTTTATGATTCTATGATTAATTAGCTAATTGTGTAGATGCAAGTTTAGATATGATTTCTACAACTTAATTAGATAAGCATACCAGCATAACAGGGAAGACTGTTACCAGATGATCTATGGGCCTGCTCAGTTAGCTGCTTAGGTGCAAAGTGTTAATAGGCCATTTCAAATTCCTGCCACTGCCCCAACAGAGACTTGGACTGCACAGTCCTTCAAAGAGAGGACTACCCTCAGACAGCTCTTCAGGTAAAGGAGTGTAAAAGTAGGCCACTCAGGGATGGGGGCAGAGAGGTAATGGGCGACTGCCCAGAGTCAAATTCCAAGCTCGTGCATGAAAAGCACACAGCTGCCTCAAATAACTGCTAAGTGAAAGTTAGTGCCAGCTGCTCAGATGGCAAGGGAGCTAAATGCCAGCTGCCCAGTCAGGTGATGCTGACCTCCCTTTGTGTCACTCAGTAAGCTCACGAAATGTTACGTGCGTTCATTTAATCACAAATACGCTTATCTGAACTTTACTTCGTGCTGGCATGCCAGGAATGGCTGAGTCAAGGTGAGCCGCATTCTGCAAGCCTGCTTTGTTTTTGCTGTGAACCATGATTTCTATATAGCTTTGGTAGGCTCAATATATTTCTTCAGGTTTCACTTTATGTAACCCCAACTGGAGGCAGTGGGGGGGGGGGACCTTTGATCCTTGTAACGAAGTACAAACTTCACCGCGTCACAATAAAATAAAAAACCATGCTGTGAGCTTCTAGGCCAGAGGTAGACAACATGGTTCCCTCTGGGTGCTTTTGGTATTCCAGCTCCCCTCAGCTCCAGCCAGCAGGGCCAAGAGCCAGGGCTGATGGGAGCTGGAGTTCAGCAACGTCTGGAGAGCATCATGTTAGTTAGCTCAAGGCTGTGGGTGGATGCTGAGACAGCTTCTGGTTGGGTAGGTTCTCCTTCCCTGGAGATATCTAAGCGAAAGCTCGATGGCTATCTGTCTAGGATGACTGAGCTACTGGACCTCTGTGGTGCCCTCCAGCTGTAAAAATCTATGGTTCTGCTATTCTTCAGACAGGCCATCACTCCTGTCTGCCTGCTTCAGGCTGTGCTGCTTCAGAACACTAAAGAATCATAGGATAATAGAATTGTAGGGTTGGAAGGGACCCTGAAGATCACCTTGTCCAACCCCCTGCAATGCATGAATATGCAGCTGCCCCATTGTCAGGGAATGGACTGATGAGGAACAGTGGAGACCACCCCCCTCCTCCTGAACCTTCCCAAGAAGAGGAGGACAGTATAGATTTACAACAGAAAGTCATAGTTCAAAGGTTGCAGAGGGGAGAAGCTGGGAAATATTAGGAGAGGAGCAGGAGGAAGAAAAAGCACCAGGGGGGAGACAGCGGTCAGATTCAGTGTCTTTAGAAAGCATTCCTGACCCCCCGCCCCCTCTTGCCAGGGCCCGGCGGGCATTGAGAGTAGGAGAGCAGAAAGCTCAGAGGCAGAAAGCACAGATCAGCTGATGCAGGGATGACATATAATAGGAGAGACAGAGGGGGTGGGACTTTACTCGGAGCAATGCCATTATCCAAGAGAGATGGCATTTCTACGTCTCTCTCTCTGTGAATATTGAATAAAAGACTTGGTTGATCTAAGCCTTGGCTGCCCACCATGGGAGGGATCAGATTCCCTGAAGCCTGACACCCATACACGGATTGAACCTGCAACCTTGGCGTTATCAGCACCACACACTAGCCAACCGAGCTATCAGAAGCTGCTACTGAACCTGCGGAGTGAGTTTTATCCCACCAGAAGGGAAACTTGAGGGACGTGGTTGGTCATGGTGAGAACAGGGTGCTGGGCTAGAATGGGCTTTTTATCTGATCCAGAAGGGCTTTTCTTAAGTTCTCAATCACATCTAGTTCTCCATTTCCTTCTAGGATTAGAGAGAATGACTTTCAGCTGTATAAGAGCTGAATAGAAGCCCTTGCATCTTTCTTTTATACGGCACTGAATTTTGAATGGCTGTATTGCGTCAGTGTGTACCTGTCATAGATACCTGTTGCTTCACTACATTGACCCCTATTCACTTCTGAGCCATTTTGAAGGCTTGGGACCCAAATATCTGCAGAAGTGTCTCTAATTAATTAATTTGTTTATTCATTCCAAAACGCGACCTTTTACACTTGCATCACGGTGGTGTATAAGGCAAGATCAGCCTGGAAGGGATAGCTCAGGTGGTACAGCATGAGACTCTTTCTCTCTGGGTTGTGGGTTCGAGCCCCACATTGGGTGAAAGATTCCTGGAATCCATCAGCTTGGACTAGATGATCTTTGTGGTCCCTCCCAACTCTACAAATCTGTGACTCTGTGACTGGAAGACTGCACAAACACAGAGTTGTGCTCCATGTACCTGTATATCTCATGTGTGAGAACAGCCTTTGCCTCCAGTTCTTTCCTGGGAAGTAAGGTAAGAAGAGATTTCATATGCTTTCAAATAAATCACCTCTTTCCTTTTGGATGGCGTGTATGGGAGAATCTCCATCTTTTACCAGTGCATTATGCTTATTCAGTTCTATTTGTTGGCTCAGTATCTTGTTATGGTGCCAAAATATTCCTCTCCAAACTTGGATCATGTAACTTACTCTGCACCCTGTGTCTCCTTATCTGGGACTGGGAGCAAGCCCCATTGAACTGGTGAGGATTGGGGCTGTGAAAATGTGAATTGGCATAAATAAACAATCCCTTTCTAGAGGTTCCCGGGGGGGGGGGGAGTGATACTGAGCAAATTGCTCCATGGCACATGAATTCTGCATTTAGCACTGGGTTGATCTTTGGCTAGATCTAGAGACAAACTGTATATCAAAGATACCGGTGTGTTAATTTGACAGAGTGAAACAATAAGGATGGGGGTGAGGATGGGACAGAGATGTCAGATGTTGCTTCCAACATGGTGGGGTTTTTTTTATTTGTTTAAAGTAGTTTTCAATATTCCTTCTTTGATTATTGACTTCCTTTGTAGATCTCAGGACAGAAAATTTCCCGCTTTGAATATTCTTTGACTACTGACAGCATGTCACTTAAGTTCCACAGCTGCTGGGAAAGGATGTAACAGAGCAAGAAAAGGCTTTGATCATCTTCCCAGGGCAGGGCAGAATGTTGAAAGCAATCTATCAAGAGCCTTTTGCTTCCAGGATCCAGGACGGCATATAAATGCTTCAACAAACAATTTGTGTGAGCAAGGCTCAGACACTGATATCTGACCTCAAGGCTTCATCGCATATTGCATTGATCATAGCTATTTAGATAGGTGTTTCAGAGATAACATACCTGGCAGATCAACCTATAAATGTCAATAGAACCATAAGCTGCTTGTTGTTGATTATTAGGCAACATGTGGTTGCAAGTCCCTGCAAGCAAGTCTTGTGAGTTCAGAAACTGCAGAGTATGGAAATAACCATCCAAATTTGCCTCCCCTAGAAGAGGATGGCATTCCATTTTTAGTAACAGGATAAGCCAGACTCGTAATTAAAAATAGAATGAACTGAATGGTTACATTTAGGTGATCAGCCACTGTCCTCCATTTCCTCCTTGCTGCCACAGTGATCAATGGCAGAAGTCTTTTTCTTAAAAAAAAAAAATACTCATAGAACTTTAGGTAGTTTCACCCTAAAAATGCAAATCATTGAGTTACAGTACAATCCATCTTATTTGGGGCTGTTTGTAAGGCCTCCATCCTAGAGCTTTGGATATATTAAAAAAAAAAAAAAAAAAAAAAAACAGATTTGATACATAGCCAGACCTGGGAAATGAATCATAAAATTGAAGAGTTGGAAAGGACACTGAGGATCATCTAGTCCAACCCTCTGCAATTCAGGAATATGCAGCAATCCCATATGGAGACTGAACCATATGGGGAGCGAACTTTGGTATTATCATCACCATGCTCTAACCAGCTGAACTATCCAGAAGACCAGTCCTCTTCTGGGTAGTCAGTCCAGGCTGCCTAGATCTTTCACAGGTTCTCCATAGCATATAGTGCCATGCTATAGGTCTTCTTCAGTTTCCTTCTATACCTTTTAGCTGACATTGCCAAGTTCTAATTTCTGGGACTTGACAAGATAAGCAAAGAGCCGCCATCCCACTCTATTTCTACACACCGAAATGAGGGGGTTCCTCTTTGGGGTGGAAACCTGCCTTAAAAGCATCAAGGATGGGTTGCATAAAAGGAGCCGGACAGAATGAGAAGCCACAGTTGCCTTGCTTTCCACTTCACTGGGGCATTTAAGGTTACTGCATTGCCCAGCAGGTTGTGGTATGGCGCTGGTGATTGCAAGGAGCAAAGCACCAGTCTCTCGGCCCCATCTTTTGTATACAATACGCACAGGATTCACAAATATTTATTGAGGAGAGGAGGCCAACCAGCTGCAATTCTGTTTGCGGAACAGATACCTAGGATGCTCACTAACCTCATTCCCTACAGCTCCAGGCTGCCAGCTGCTCTCACCTGGCAAAAGGAGACATGAATTGACTTAACCACAGGATGTGTGCCACACCCATGCATGGTCTCTTTGGCAAGGTAGCCCGTGTGAGCCCAGCCATCTGCAAGGGCCTGAAGCTGACTTTGTCATGTCTCAAGTTGGCCCCCTCAGAGGATACAGCGAGGCATGAGCAAGAGGCCCTGTGCTTTGCAGACATGCATGACCACAGCATGTCCTGAGGAGGCAATTCCACGCACAAATAACAACGGCAGTAGCTTTGCCTTTCATGAAGCAGCACAGATTTTGTGTACCTTATGAAGCAGTGGAATAAATGCTACCAGTGACAAACTAGCATTGTTTTCTTTTTAAAAAAGAGTTTCCCCATGTTTCCAGGTTGTGGACAAAAACAGTGCAACATTGTTTTGGTGGCTAAGCTTGTGGCATGAACTAGAGATTTGGGGGACAGCTAGTCTTTAATCTTGGCCCTAAGGTTGCCCTTTCTCAACCCACAAATCCATGCTGCAGCCCGGTGTGAGCCCTCTTCACAGGGGTGGACTTTGGTCTTTCAAGGTTCAGTGACACCTCATGCAAGGCCAAATTTCAGTGCCCCCCCCACCTTCCATTCTGTATGTGCACTACATCATTATTATTGGGAAATTGTTGGGTTGTCTTTGTCTTTGTTTTTAATCATGTATTTTGTGTGGTTTTTTATGTTGTATTTTTATGTTGTGAACTGCCCTGAGATCTATGGGTATAGGGCAATATACAAATTTAATAATAATAGTTGCAATGCCCCCCCCCCCAGCTCAGGGCCCAGTGTGGGGGAACCGATTGCACTACCCCTGCTCTCTATCACTAGCAAAGTGTCATCTAGGGTATTGTTTTATTTTTTTTTAAAAAAACACACATATAAAAGGACCCAGTAATGCTCTTGCTTTTTGCAGTTATACATGTCACTGTATGTTCAACATCATTGCTACTTTATTTAAAAAGGGGAATTGCACAACCACACACCCACGTCTGTTAACTAAATTTGGAAAAGTTTCACAAGGTCAGTGAGGTCACCTGGGCAGAGAGTCTCCAAGGAGCAAGCATTGCACGCAATGGTTTGAGTCATTGGTTTATCATGCCTTGATCTCTAGACTGGTCACCTGAGCTGAGAGGTGGTCTGCCGGCGGACTAGACTTGCATCCATCATTGCTCAATTGTGGGATTTCAGGACTTCCTGGTTCCGTTTTCATGCTTTAGCACTGTGACTGGCATTTCAACTGGTGGGTTGCGTGAGTGACTTATAACTGGCTTGCAAACAATCCTAAAATGGGTCATATGTGTGGGACTGCGATCATTTATTGGGAAAAAAAGTTTTTGGGGGTGGGGGAGTCTTCATAATGACAGAAGTAAGTACTTTCATGGTGTCATAGATCAGCTGTATGAGGAAGGAGAGAGAAGGAATAGTTAAAAAAAAATACACATCCCACGTTAAAGTTGGGATTAAAGGTGGAGCCTTCTGAAAAATGGAAGACCGCTGTTCTGTCACAGGGATGGGAACATGTGGTCCTCCAGATTTTGCTGAAATACAGCTTTCATCATCCCTGACCACTGACCATGCTGATTGGGGCTGATAAGAGTTGTAGTCAAAAAACATCTGGGAGCTCGGGAAGGTTGCTCTAGCATCTTCTCATAATAGCACACAGGGACACCCAATCAGTGAGTTATTGGACACCTAAACTTACCCCCTCCCCCCGCTGTTGTGAAAGTATTTTAGAAGGTCTGTCACCTTGTGAGGGCTGCTGGGAATACAGACAGTGTGCTGGCATATTCCAGGCATCCTGGTAATGTTTATCTTTTTTATTAGCCTTTCTCCTGATAACAGAATGAGGAAATGCGCTCTCTCTTTTAAATATGTTTTTCATTGAGTTTCAATATGCTGTGACAAACAAAGTAGTAAAAAGAACGAAAGGAATCATAACAACAAACCTCCAACTCCTGCCTCCAAAATGAGCAGCTGACACCATCATCAATGGAAATGCATTGCACCCCAATTGATCATGTGAATGTGAAGGATGTGAAGCTGTGGTGTGGCCAGCTGAAAAGGTTGTAAAAGGGCAACATATTTCCATAAAGCCATCAGAGTCCTGATTGACATTCAAAGCTCTCACACATTGAATGAGCTTTCCCATTAATTCCGCTGTCCATAGGGAAAATCATAGCTTTTCCAGGTTTTTCCAATTTGGCACCAGTAGTTGCTGTGTAGGCAAAAGAAGAAACATTAAAAAATTATTTGAACTGCAAATCCTTTTGTTCATTATGGAAAATAGTCAGTAAAGCCAACTGAGGTGTACATCAGATTTTTTTGTTGTGTAATGAGACTTATTTCATTAAAGACTTTCATCTGAAATGTCCGTATCTTATTGCAGATCCACCATATTTGGAATACAGTCCCAACTTCACTACATTGGCTCCAAAAGAGAGGGGAAGTTGATGGGTAAATGACACCCTTATGGCGTCAGATGCCACTGATGAAAAGTTTGAAGGTGTTTCAACTATTTTTGTAGAAACAGATAGCATAGGCATTTTGCCCCCTATATTGCTTCCTGATGTGGGTCCCCAGGTCCATTTCCTAACGGAAGGGGGAGTGGCTGATCTTTTGGTCCCAACATGAATGATGCTAATATAATAAGCCTTCATTCATATTTAGAAACTATCCTACTCCCAAAACTTAGATAGGGTTACAAAAATAGCTATAGTTTTACATATTTCAAAAAAAAAGGGACTTGACTCTGTTGATTGAAATGCTCACAATATTTTTTAAAAAAATCTGCTGTGTAACCCCATAAAAGTTAAAATTACCCAGCAGAGTCTTCCAAGCAGTGATAAAAGTGGGTTGCGTGTTTTGACAGCACATTCATAACATTCTGTTGGCATTCAAAGCTTAGTTATGAATCTCCCCCTGCCCCTCCTGGAATTTCATAATACTTTGCTGGTACTTGCTTGCATATCGCTCTTATGAGCCACACTGTCAATTAAATGAATAACAGGATCTGGCATCATAATAAACCAGGCAGAAATGTGCATCTCTCCCTCTTGTCCTGGTGCCACAGTTACCTTCAGATATGCAGAAGCCAAACAAGCTGGGGTAGCTCAGTTGGCAGAGCGCGAGACTCTTAATTTCAGGGTCGTGGTTTAAGCCAACATTGGGTAAAAGATTCCTGTATTGCTGGGGGCTGGACTAGATGATCCTCATGGTCCCTTCCAATTCTATGATTCTAAGATCAGTTACACTGCTGTCTTGGAGAGACGGCAAAGGAGAAGGGAGACCAGGTCCACCTTAGATGAAAGCCTCTGGATCTTGAGCTGGGGCATAGAAAAGACATGGAGGCCCA
This sequence comes from Podarcis pityusensis, assembly GCF_964106645.2. Lineage (NCBI taxonomy): Eukaryota > Metazoa > Chordata > Lepidosauria > Squamata > Lacertidae > Podarcis > Podarcis pityusensis. Next base: position 40,838,376 of record NC_138030.1, read on the forward strand.
TGCAAAATGGGCATCAGCCAGATGCAACACTTATTTGTTTATTTTAAAATACTTATATACCATTTTTCTATTGAAATATCCAAAGCAGTTTTGCATTACATAACCAAAACCACTCTAAGACACAGAGACAAAAGAACAAATGAAACCAAGAGGCATATCAGAAATCCAGGAGTTTAAAAACACAAGAGGTAGTCAAAGCTGCCACAGGTTAAGCAGAGGTAGAGAACTCCAGAGCCCAACCTGAGAGCAGTGGGGCAAAGCGGTGGGTTGATGGGCTGCATTCAAAGTCCTGTCACTTTCATCAGCCAGAGCAGAGGTATTTCTTTCATTTGATTCCCTTTTGCTGCACCAGCTTCAGGCATCAGCAGAAGACTACCAAAGAAGGGAGTAAGGTGGGCCTCCCTTGGGAAGATATCCCAGAGAATATCTTCCCAAGAGAAAGAAAGACCCTCTCATTGGTTCCAGCCAATCATATGTCAGGTGTGAGAAGAACTGTAGCTCAGTGGCAAAGCACATACACTGAGGAGAGCCAAGGTGGCAACTTCCAGCTGCTTTGGACTACAATCCCCGTCATTCCTGACCAGGGTGGTGGTGCATCCCATTTTGTCACTTGAAGCAAATCAGTAAGTGCTGCTCTGCCCTGATGCCAGCGCCGATTTTGGGCAATAACTGCAAGATCTCATGCAGTTATTGCAATATCTCACCTGAGATTGGCATCAATGCTGGGGGTGGGGCATCTGTGGAGGCACTGCCTTTGGGACTTCTGCTGCCTGAGGCAGCAGCCTCACTCCACCTAATGGTCCTGATTCCCGTCCATTGGCCCTGCTGGCTGCGGATGCTGGGCACTGGAGTCCACAACCTCTGGAGCAAACCAGACTGATGAAAGGGGCTGTAGAAAATACTGAGCTTGGTGGACCAATGGTCTGAGTCTGTATAAGGCAGCTTCCTGTGTTGCTAGGTTGGTGGAACACCTATGGAAACCTCTGCTGAAGACCTTAATGAGCAAGGAGGCTCAATAGTAAGGGTTAGGGGAATGGAAGGTTTTAGCCAAGCTGTCCAGGAGTTCTTGCTAACAATAGATGGGTTGCTTTCTCCAGCTGCCACGAGGCAGGTTCCTGCTTGTGTTGCTGCAGGATGTGGGGAAAAAATCCTGATAATAGAAAGCTCACTCCTGGAGGGTAGGGTCAAAGGCTGTGGAATTATAAGAATTCAGCACTAAAGCTATGAAACTAGGCAACTTTACAATATTTTTGACGTTTTTTCTTTTAATGGCTTGTTGTGTTTATAAAAGTAAAAAATAAAAATGCTCCATGACTCGGTAGTTTTCTTCACGAGCTTTCAGTATAAATGCCAGCTTCATTCGTGCCCATTTGCAGCCATGAGTCAGCTTATATCACAGTACAGTGGTACCTCGGTTTTCGAACACAATCCATTCTGGAAGACTGTTCAAGTTCTGAAACATTCAAAAACCAAAAACTCAATAGCCGACAGCCAGGCCTCAGGATCTTGCACTCAGCGGAAGTCACGTGGCATGTTCGACTTCCAAGGCGTGTTCGAAAATGGAAGCATTTACTTCCAGGTTTATGGCGTTCAAAAACCAAAATGTTCATCAGTGGAGATGTTTAAAAACCGAGGTATCACTGTATTCTTAAGACCCTGGACGTTCTCTTTGGGGAAGGGCTAATATTGTCATGGGTGGAAGTTCTGTGTCATTTCTCTTCACTTCTCTTCTCTGAACCCTATGACTGAAGGCTCCGAAAGAGGAAAATAACTTTGCATACATTTCCCTAAAAATACAGATGGCAAGAAAGCGTCCGCCTTTGGGGCATGCAGAGACAGCAGGCAACACACCCCTGCAGCCCCGATCAGGCTTACTCAGGATCTGTCCCCATGAACACCGCTGCTATTCTGAGTTCAGTTTCGTTACAATTTTCATATCCTGGTTTGGCATTGAAACAGCAGCCAAGGGTGCTTCTAGGTGGAGGTTTATTGTGAAACTGGTACTGCTCATGCATGCAAAGTAGTGTTGGTGGTTGTTTTGCACTGTCCACATGATCCTATAGTTCTCAAAATGCTTTTGCTGATGCAGCAGTGCTGTCTTATGAACCCCCCCATAGCCTTGATCTCCAGTCTCAATACCCTGCCTTTCTTGCCAGTGCTTTCACTTGCTGTTTTTCTCCTCCTTACCAGTACTTTGCACCCTGTCAACAGGAACAAACCCTTGCCAGTCGTTTCCCTTTGATCCTCAGAATAAACCCTTGATACTCTTATCTTTATTGAGCACGAAACATTCCGGGCAATGCCCTTCCTTATCCCAGAGCTCCTTCTCAGGTTTCTGTAAATATGCTATGAAATTATTGTATTTGACCTGAAGCACAGAAGGAACCTGAATCTTCATGGGTCTGTTTCTAAAGCTTGCAGAAGTCATTGCTATCATTTCAGATGATAAACAAGCTCTATGCCTTAAATCGGAGATACAGCGTCTAAAGTTCAGTAGGTTCTTGGCTCATTTGGGTCTCAGACTAAACTTGTTGCGAGGATAAGATCCTTTCATCCTTATCTTCTCCTCAGAAGTGTGTTGCTATTTGCAGCCTGTTGTGGACAAATGCAGATGACCAAGTCTATTTTAAATTCTTCCTGCCACTAAATTTCCCTCCAAGAGCATCACACCTATATGCCACTCGCTGTACCTACACTAGCCATGTTGGCTACGCTCTGCCTCCACAACTGGAGGCAGCAAAGCTTCTGAATACCTGTTGCTGGAAGCCACAGTAGGGGAGAGGGGCCTTCTGCTCAGGTTCTGTCTTCAACAGCCACTGTCTCCACTGGCTTCAAAAACCACTGTACAATAGGAATCTCATACCCAAAATAATGCAGAAGTCACCATGCAGTGAGCTTCCACCTCCTCTTTCCTCCCTGAAGGTATACTGCAACTTGTTGAACAAGCAACACATAAAACCAGAGATCAGAGGTGAGATCCCTCCACATGCTCAGATTGCTATGTCTTTCCCATAGAACAGCCATGAGGGTGGGGGTTGTGATTAGGACCAGGGCCATGGCATAGATCAGGTGTGCAGAATCTTAGGTCCATCAGGTGTTGCTGAACTACAATTCCCATCATCCCTTGCTTCCTAGGGCTGTTGAGAGTTGTAGTTCAGCAACCTCCAGAGGGTGCACTCTTTTTGGCACAGGCTAAAAACATTTTTGTTTAGACAAGCCTAGTCAGATGCTTAAAAAGTCGATGCCAGACTTCTTCATTTTTTTGTCTATTCCAGTTTTAACTTTTTGAAAGGTTTTAATTATCGTTAAGTTTTTTATTGATGATTTTATTGTTTTGTCTTTTTTATTAAGCTACTTTGTAGGGGGGTTTACAATGAAGCAGTATATAAGTTTTATGAAATAAACAATACATCTGCGTATAAATTTTTTTTTGTGTGTTATTGTTTTAGTTATGTTTTGTGCCTTTCTTTGAGATATATATGTGGAAGGTGGTTAAAAAAATAACAATAGCAACTGTCAGAGTTGCTTCCAGATCCTAGCTCACAGAGGATCACGCTAGCCAGCGATCATTAAATAAAAGTCTTTATTGAATTACAGTTTCCATTCTCAAGCTGCTGCGTGCAACCCTACGTCTAATGGTTAGATCGGCGAAGCTCCATCTGAGTCTCCGCCCCTTGTACACCAACTTAATATCCTAGCCTTGCTCCACCTTTTCCGCCTGACTGTTCTTCTCTGGGTCCCTCTGCCCCCCGGGGTCTCTTCCTTCCGGGATTCCTCTGACGCTGACGCTGACCCCCCTGACTCTTCTCCCTCCTTTCGGCGGGCTTTAGGACCTGGCTCCCTTTCCGGGCTGCCTACTGCGCCACCTTCCTGTGCATTTGAACTTGGCGCGCGCGCCCAACCTTCCACCTTCCGTCTGACCGTTTCTTCGCTCCCCGATGGAGGTGTGGCCACTCCTGACTCGTGCCCTCCCCCCTGTTGTGAGCTGCCAGCGCTTGATCCCTGGCGTCCTTCCTCTTCCCTGCTCTCTGGCGGTGACGCTGGTCCCGATTTCCAACTGCTCCCCTCTGAGTCCCCTCTGGCTCTATCTTCCTGGGGTGTCCCCCTAGGCTCCCCCCTTGCCCTGGCCACTGGTGCTCCTTTCTGTGAATCTTCTGATTCACTGGAAAGACTCGGAGATCTCGGGTCGTCGTCATCACTCATCTTTTCTTCTGCCTCCTCCCCCTCGCTCTCTGTTTCCTCCCTTGCCCTTGCCTCTGCTCCTGAACCCCTGACAGCAACAATAACAAACAATAACAATAATGAGCATGGCAATAAATCTGGAGACATGGCTCAAACCATCAGAACCCCACCCCCACCCCATTTGCTGTACATATGGCACACTCATGAAGAGGGCTAATGTGTTGTTTTGTTTTCCAGAAAGCTGCTTTATATGGTGCCAAGTCCACGTGGCACAGTCTGGTCTACACTGGCTAACAGTGGCACTTTGTTGTTTCGGGGAAATTCCCCATCCCTATTTGGAGAACCCGGGGATTGAACTTAGGACTTTCTGTATGCAAAGCAGATGCTCTGCCATTGAGCTATGGCCCTTCTCGGGAGCAGTATCCCTCAGTGAGTTGACCTGCTGGATCCTATCAAAGAACCATCTATTCAGTATCCTTTCCTCACATGGCCAAGCAGATGCCTTTGGAAGGCCCGCAAGTAGAATCCTCGTCCCATTTGTGAATCCCAGGGTGGTTTCACAGTCAATCCTTCTTTATAGAGAACACTGGAAATTGTAGTTCTGTGAGGGGAATAGGGTTAGCTCTCAGAGAGCTGAATAGCTCTCAGGACTCTTAACAAACTGCAGTTCCTTTCCAGAATTCTTTGCGGGAAGCTGTAGCTGTTTAAAGTGGTATCAGTGCCAGTGTGGTGTAGTGGTTAAGAGTGGTAGACTCGTAATCTGGGGAACCGGGTTCGCGTCTCCGCTCCTCCACATGCAGCTGCTGGGTGACCTTGGGCCAGTCACACTTCTCTGAAGTCTCTCAGCCCCACTCACCCCACAGAGTGTTTGTTGTGGGGGAGGAAGGGAAAGGAGAATGTTAGCCACTTTGAGACTCCTTCGGGTAGTGATAAAGCGGGATATCAAATCAAATCCAAACTCTATCATTGTGCTTTATAGGTGTGGTGTAAATGTGGCCAAAGTTACAGCTGATTTGGGTGGGGGGAGGGATTAAAATACTTTGCAAAAAGAGGAAAAAAATTCCAGGCCTGGATTCCTGCTGTAGGCAGTTGGAAAAGGCAGAGGCCAAAGCAGTGGTGGACTTTAGTAATAGGGCGCCCTGAGTAAGGACAAAATTTGGTGGCCCCCCCCATTTCTTATTTTCACAATAATTCCATTTTAAGTTTTAAAATTATTTTGCATCCCCTCAGCTTGGCATCCTGTGCAGTGAAGCTGTCCACACTGCCCTAAATCCAGTGTTAGCCAAAGATTAGCCATGCATTATGGAAAGTGTACTGAAATTTCCAATACAGGACAAGGAAATAAAAAGAGAACTGGCAGTGGCTTTCTAGCGGAAGTTGTGTTGCCACTTCAGCCTTCGGTGTTTAGGGAACTGTCTGTGCCTGCACCATGGGAAGAAGGCATAAATAACCCTCCTCAGTTTCACTTCCCTGTCCAAGGTCTCCCAAAAGTCAGCCTCAAGCCTTGTTCACCCCAGCTAACCAGTTGATTGCTCTTTCCTCATCACTTTTGCTTTTAATCCCTTTTAAGACCATAAACATCGAAGCTATCTCCATAGCCTTTGCTTTCTCAATGGAACTAAATGGCTCACTACATGATCCTTGGTTTCAGCCAGGAAAATACTAAAGTACCTCACGCTGCATTAGACTATTGGGTGTGCCTAGCTCAAGATGTTGGACAATGACTGGTAGTAGATCTCCAAGATTTCAGGCTGGATTGTCTCCCAGCCCTACCTGGAGATGCCAGGGACTGGACCTAGCACCTTCTGCATGCACAACAGCTGTTCTGCCTCTGAGCCACAGCCCTTTCGTTCACCTTGATGCAAATCCAGCCAAGCATCTTGGCTGGTTTCTCGCCCTCTCCTGGAGGGCAGGGGATGAGACTGGGTGTGGAGGAAGATTTTGGAGCAGGTGTCTAGGGAACTTCTTGGCTGGTTCCTGGCCCTTGTAATCTTCAACTGGCATATTGCGGAAGGGCTCACAGGTTTGAGGCTGGCACATCACCCCAGGCATTTGAATAAACAGGCAGAACAATGACTGGCTTCGCTTCGCTAGGCCAGGCAACCATCTCCCGACTTGCTGTAGCATGAAGGGCACTCCCTACCCCAATTTCATGAGCCTCTTAGAAGGACAAGTTGAGGCTGCACATTTGGCTAGACCACAGAACAACACCAGCTTGTTGAAGGAGCAGAGGCAGGTGCCTTGAACTGAGCTTTTGGGTTCAGGATTCTTTATTCTAATGTCAACTGTGTACACACCATACATTTAAAGCACAGGCACCCCACTAACCCTGGGAAGTATAGTTTCCCCTCACAGAACTACAGTTCCCAGCACCCTCCGCAACTTACTTTCCCAGGATTCTTGGGGGAAAGAGAGTCATGTGCTTTAAATGCATGGTGTGTACACAGCCTGACAGTGGCTCTTCAAGGACTTCCCCATGACTTGCTACACGATTTCCTTTTATTGGCTATAATTCCTATGAGGTAGGCCATTATCCTCATGTTAAAATGTGAGGAATTGAGGACTCAGCTAGACTGGTAAAGAAAAAGCTATTTATATGAGTTGTATATGCGATATAACTTTGTGCCACCAGATGGTGATGTGGAGTCCTGTTTTTCTCTACCTGTTTTCCCTGTTTAAATTTACAATGCTTTAAACTGAAACACTTATTTGATGCGTCTAGATCCAGCCTGAGTGTGTGTGTGTGTGTGTGTGTGTGTATGAGAGATACAGACTGACTGAACTGACTGAAGAACACTTTGCCAAAGCAGCAAAATGAACTCAGATCTAAAGTAGAACTTGGAAACACCAGTCCAGGTATAGCTCTGAAATTCACCTGATTCAGATACCCTACTGAAGCTGAGCAAAAAGCTATCCAGTACCTGACTGAGAAACCTACTGGGATCCCCATGTATACCACCTTAAGAATATAGCATAAGGGCATTCATGAGGGGCCACTAGGGGCGCATCTGAAGATGGCTGACAATAACATCTCTCCGACCCACACGAGGTAATTTGGAGGCTGTGATGGGAGTAAATAGCCTCCCTACCCCCCCCCCCAGGATTGTGGGGGGGGGGTCTGCCCTTGCCTGCTGTGCCCTATACCACCCCCGAATTTGTGGGGATGGGGGCCCTAGGCACAATGCCCTCCTGTGGGATTTCGGCGCTCCTGGACGCCGTCTCTGATCCGCGCCACTAGCTGCAAGAACTTCAAAAGAAACAATTTGGATGAAGCGAATGCACATCTTTCAAGGAAGGAGGGGGAGTAAAGACTGCTAACAGAAGAGATCTCTGATAAAACAAGACGAGTCGGAGGAACAAGTATAAATCATGAGAAGATACGCCAAGACTCGGTATGGCAAACGGACTGATGGGGGAGGGGGGAAAAAACTTTCCTTTCTTTCCTTTATGTGATTAAACAAGAATTCCCCCCCCCCCACAAGTCAGAAATGTCATTTTAAGGACTTAAGCGTGGATTTAAGGCTGTGTGGAGATAAACTTTCGAACCAAAGCATGTTTTGAGAAGAGCGTGGAATGTATAAGGGCTTTGGAATGACACAGTTAAAAGTGCCGTCGCCATATTGGGAAGTTCTGTCGGAGGACTTAAGTCTGGGAGGAGAAATAGAGAAATAGAGCTGTTTTTATATTGTGGGTGAAACTCCTCAGAGGGACTTAAGAACGACAGTTCTGTAATTAAAGATGGAAAGAGTGATGTTATCTATGAAGGCGATGATATATGGAAATGACCTCGATTTGAGGATTGGAAGAACGGAAAAATTCACACAGGATTATTATTGGTGTTTATCGGCTTAAGGAGACTATCAGAAGAGATCATAAAGAAAAAAGAGAAAATATACGAACAAGATGAGATGTGGAAACAGCAAGATAAGACTGGATAGAATTATGAACTTTGTTTGGACTGATTTGGACGTTAACGCAGTAGCAAGAAGATGATCAGAATCCCCCTTCGGATCTTGAAATATGGGTCCCCTCAACAAAATTTAAAATTCGGCTTTGTAATTCAGAATTTATGTGATGTGATTTGATTTGACTTGATTGGCCGGTTAATAAAAATTATTTTTTTAAAAAAGAAGACTATAACATAAGGACATAACAAGACCCTGCTGGGTCAGGCCAAGAGCCCATCTAGTCCAGCATCCTGTTCTCATGGTGGCAGACTAGATGAACTGGAGCAAAATGCAGGATAAAAAAGGCAATGCATGAGGCATCTGCATGAGCATCCTTGTGTGGCTAGAGCAGAGAGATATCTAGAGTTGTGCTTCATCCCATGCTCCCATTTTCTCCCATTCCGGTATTAAAGACTTTTTTCTTAATTGCTTTCACATTTCCAGTATCCATCCTGCTTGGCTTCAAGAGCACACAGAGGTAAAAATAATAATAAACAGCTGTCACTGTAATCTTAGATAAGAGGCAAAGAGCTCGCAGGTCAAGCAGCATCACCATGACTCCTGCATTCCTGATCCCTTTCCAGTGAGTGTTTAGCTTGAGTAGAGCTGGCTTCTGTCTCCCATCCTTCCGTCTCATTCAGACCTGATTCAGCCTCTGCACGGACACTTCCTTTCGGCGCAGAGCTTGCTCAATTTCCCCTTCATCACTTGACAGGCAGAGTGGGGGACTTGTGGCTGAAGCAGAACATCTGACTTGTGCCAGCGATGACTTTGAATGTATCAGAGGCGCAGGGAGATGGCCGTTTCCTGTGGTCCTAGTTCAGCACTGTGAGGCAAAACTTGTCTGGGGCAGGAGGTGCTTTGGGAAAGGGCAGGCGCCATGCCCATCTCAAGGCAGCAAGATGCGATTAGAGACCTCTGACAACCTCGGAGGATCAGAGGAACCTGAAGGACCTCCCCATATGGACTGCTTGATCTGGAGCACTGAGAGCAGCAGTATTCAAGCCCACTTTGGCCTCTGCTTGACATGAGCCTGGTCCAGTCCAGCCAACCCTAGTCCTACTCAGAGTACACACTCCAACATTTCTTCAATGAAAATAGGGACGTCTTTTTCCATACTACTGCTACTACTACTAATAATAATCTGACTGGGTTGCTTCAGCTGCTCTGGGTTGCTTCCAACGTATATAAAAACATAATAAGACATTAAACATTAAATACAACTTCCCTATACAGGGCTGCCTTCAGATGTCTTCTAAAATTTGTATAGTTACTTATCTCCTTAGCTCAAGGGTCACATAGCTCCATACCCTTCATCATTTCTCCGATGAAAATAGGGACACCCTCCTAAGGAAAAGCACGACTTTCCAGGATCAAACCAGAAACCGGGACAGCTTCTGTAAATCTGGGACTGTCCCTGGAAAATAAGGACATTACGTCTGTAAAGTTTATTGGATCGACCTCTTAAGTTGCAAGCTGAAATGTAAGAAGCACTCAGATCTACTGCAATTTTTTTTAAAGCTAAAATGGCTGTTCCGCCATTTTTTGAGACTATAAACTCTAACTGTTAGTTTCATCTCAAGTCTTAATTGGTACTCACTGGACCCTACTAGCTATGATAGTTATGTTCTTCCTCCACCGGTACAGGCATTATGCCTCCGAATAACAGTTGTTGGGAATCACAACTGAGGAGACGGCTCTTGCTCTCATGCCCAGCTTGTCAGAGGCATCCCACAGGCATCTTCCCACAGACATCTTGAAAACAGGATGCTGAACTAAATGGGCCAGTGTCCTGATCCAGCAGGCTTGCCATATATTCTTGTGTTCTTAGGCCCTTGGGAGGCATTTAGTAAGTTCACCCTGGGAACTGGGGTCTCCAGAATCTAAAAACAGATCCTGGCATGGGGCGTGGAAGCTTGCCAACCATCTGCACAGAAAGGCCAGGTCCACAGCAATGCCGCAGACCCACATGGGAAGGGGGTTTGGGTTTTTCTCAGCTGCTCAAAGCCCCAGCCACACAGGAGCCATTTTTAGCAGCCGCTGTGTGAGTAAGATAATATTTCAATTGGACCTCAGAGTCGGAAAGAACATGACCGGTCTGAGAGAAAGCGCCCACACCTTTTGCAGGTTGGGTCAGGGAGAGGTTTGTAAGGTGTGCTCCCCGACTTGGCCATCACATTGCTCAGCACTGGCAGGCTAAATTTCCTTGGACAGCTTCTCCCCAGGGCTGGTCCTACCATTAAGTAGACTGAGGCAGTGGACTGGCTTCAGGCGGCAGATGCTGGGAGGACCGGAGTGGTAGTGAAGTGTTGGAGGACAGTGTTATGTGTGTTGTGCAACCTGATCTGAACTTCCTAAGCTGGCCCAGCAGCCTCAGGTGCAGTTGGTTAGTTATTTGTTGCATTTATATCCCATGTTTTTCTCCAAGGAGCTCAAGCTAGAACACATGGTTCTCTTCCCTCCTCATTTAATCCCCACAACAGCCCTGTCCTGTGAGATGGATTAGGCTGAGAGGCAGTGACTAACCCAAAGACTCCCAGTGAGCTTCATGGCCAAGTGGGGATTTGAACCCTGGTCTCCCGGGTCTTAGTCCAACACTCTAACCACAACACCAGCTCTTTCAGCTGAGGCTGCCAGTGCTGAAGTCATATTCAGTCATTGGTCTGGTCACCTTTCTCTATGTTCTGTATGTGCAACTACAGAGCATACTGTCTTGCCCCTCTCCCAGGCAGCCAAGTGTCTTAGGCTGGTCCTGCTTCTCCCTGCTGCAAAGCGGTTAAAAGGAACGCTGCTCCCTTCGAAAGCTAAGCACAGGCAAAACTCACAGTGCTACCAGGCAGGGCACGAGGGGGTTAATGCTGTCCCAATGGCAGCAGAAGGGTTCCTAACAGCTGGCACATGCAGGAATTTGCCTTTTCAAAAGGTAGAATGGCAGCAGCTCCCTACCCACCAAGTGAGGGAAGACATGACAGATGCACTCTGACTTGCCTTTTGTGCTGGGGGATTGGCTCAGGGATTTGCAGATGGTCCCCGCTTAATGCTTCTGAAAACCTTCCTGTAATCACCAGCATCTGCCTTGGACAGATATAAGGCACATTATTCTCTTCTAGCCACCTACAATAGAGGCAGCAGGGCAGGGTGGAAGAGGCTTTGAGATGCAACACACACACACACACACACACAAACGTATACAATCCTGGTTCCTGCCATCCCTTTTGTGAGCTGGAGCTGGAGCTAGAAGCTGCCAGATTCAAAGCAGCCGGGTACTGAAAGCTCCTAGGGTGACTTCTCCTTCCTGTTTCTCCCCAGCCATCTTGTCCAGCCCCTGCATCATTTGCTGGATAGCATAACATAAACACAATACAACCCCCATGCTAGCCTCGAAGAGGGAGTGTACACAGATCTCTGCCTGTTGACCATAACAGATCTGGGGAGGCCACATTCACATTCAAACTTAATCTGGCTTCTTTTTGGTTGCTGTGTTTACATGTTGCTTATAATTAATCTGCATCGAGTTGACTGCTCCTTCCCACCTTAGAAGTACATCTTCTGCCCACACATGTTGAGTAATTTTAGGATAATTGGGCTGTCTGTGAGGAGAATATGTGGGGTGGGGTGTTTCTTTTATCATCTCCTTAGGTTCATTTTATTTTAAAGAGGGCTTTAGGTACAACCAAGACTCTATGCAGCAATGGAATACATAGATATCTATCTCCATGCTTGGAGCATTTGACCACTTCAGAACAATGTGCCTTCTGCTCCCTTTGTGGGAACCCCCTTCTGCCTCCCTTTCCTCCTCCTCTTCCTCAGCACAGCCCAGACCTGCCTCGGAAAGGTCTTTCATTCCATTCTTACCAGAGCCACTAAAAGCAAACAAAGCATCTGCTCCTGACCTTGGGAAGGAATGTGGGCTTTCGTCTCAGGGAGGAGTGAATTGCAGCGGCCACCCAAGGCATTCTGGAATGCTGCTGGCTTCTCCCTTTGTGTGGTTTTTGTTCCCCCTTTGCCAATTCTGCAGGTGTGAACATGAGGTGTGGGCAAAGAGAGGAAAAGGCAGAAACAGAGGAATAAAAAAGCCCAGACTTCATAGACTGGGAATGCAAAGCATGGGGGCTATTTGGATTGTTATGGTTATCATTCATCCCCTTTCCGTGGGTGAAGTTGCATTGGGGGTATTTCACAGAGGTAACCTGAGCAAACTCAGTATGGGGGAAGCCAGGAACAGGAAGAGGGCAGGGACTTTCCCAACTGGAGATCAGTTTTCTATCCAGACTGGAGAGGTGAAATTTTGGAGCTGCTGACATATTCCTGTTCATTTGAACATGTCATTGGTGAAATCATGCACTATCTGACCATAACTGTGTAATCACATGGCACCTGTCTTGTGTAACCAGATGACTTTGGTCACCGCTAGGGTTGCCATATTCTGAAGAGCAAAAAAAGAGGACACATTTGCCAACTTCTACTTTTAACTATGGATCACTATGATGACTCTCATTTTTACATACCCATGAAAAAGAGGACATGTCCTGGCAAAAGAGGACATTTGGCAACCCTCACCCGACACCTTATTAAGGTTCCTCTAGACAACCTATTTATTGAGCATTCATCCTATTTGTTTGCACAAAGCTCACACGGCGCTTAGACAGGATCTACATCCCCACCATACATTTGAAGCACCAATATACTACTTCAACAGTCCTGGCTTCCCCCAAATAATCATGGGAAGGAAACTGTAGTTTGTTAAGGGTGCTGAGAGGAGACTCAGAGCTATGATTTCCAGAGTGGCTTATCAATCAAACCCTCTTTCCAACTCTGACAGCTAACCCATAATGTTACAATGCTTCCAGTACTGGACCTCATTGGCACGAAAATCATGTGACATTATTTATAGCAGTCACTGCCAGGTATGGGGCAACTTCAGTGGATGAGTGCCAAGTTGCATCACACATGTTTACAGTGGGCACTCAGTGGCAAGAAGGCGAAACATAAACTGCCTTGGCACACTTTTAAATAGAACTCATTTCTTGAGAGTGCGCCTGTGAAGACATGGGCTATAATGCTGGTGAAGAACCTGGACCACTACCAGAACTGGAGAGCAGAGGGAGAACACCAATCATCTAAATCAAAAGCAGCATTAAAACAAATAAACAAGAAAACAGATCTTTCTTTTTAAGGAAAGGGAACGCTGAACATTGGGCAAAACATTTGTCACCTTGAAAGACTGGTTTCCATAACAAAAATTTAACATCATGAAAAATCGGCATGGTGCTAATTATTATATGATCTCCTTTCAAAGAAGCAGATCAGTGTAGCAGCTGCAATGTCCTCACTTCACAAATGTTAGTCTTCTAATGCAACCCACAAAGCTAGGAATCGGGTGGCGCTGTGGATCCAGCCTCCCAGCCACAACGTCCATGGTGCACCAGCAGGAAGTTAGCTCCATGGATGCATCTGCATTGCCTGAGCTCACCGCTTCCCTGCCCCCCCCCCCCACTACAACATCCTAGTAAGCAACCATTACATTGCTGCAAAAAGGCTGGCTCCATGGCACTACCACCACACTGGCCACTTCTGGGTAAAACCTCCGCTCTCTGTTATTATATGGCATGGTGGGGCTGCCTGAGCTCACCTGACCTGCCTTCAGCTGAGTTGCTTCTGCATACTGAGACAGAGAGGGTGAAGGATGAGGTCGTCGTAGTGTGAAAGTACTGGGGGAGCCAATCCAGTGCTCCTGCTGGTGCAGTTGCACCATGCTGACCTCGCCAGTGCCTCCTCTCCCCAGCTCATCATGCAGCAGCAACTCAGCTGGAAGGAGGTCAGGTGAGAGGCAGATCCACACCATGTCATCTGCTACTGACAAAGGGGCACTTTGTAGAACATGGGTAAGAAGCCTGCGACTCTCCAAATAGTATTCAGCTCTGACTCCCATCAGCCCCGGGTAGCATGGCCTATGGTGAGGAACAATAGGTGATATAGTCCAGCAAATCTGGAGGCCCATGAGTTCCCCACTGTTGTAGATGGAGTTAAGCAGTCGTGATGTTCTGCTTCCACCCACTTTATTACATGAGGTATTTTTGGAGCACCTGACATAGGGTAAGGTAGTTGTCACTAATATACAGAAAGCAGTGGAGGTGACCTGTTTTTCACAATCCCTCTTTGATTTCTGCCTTGGAAAGTCTGCCCCAAAGAATCAGGTGATGCATTCCTCAAAAAGCTTATGGCAAAGTGCTTCTCATTTCATTTTAGTGGAATTACTCCAGGTTACATAGTTTGTAGTTTACAACTTCATCACTTGTCCAGAGTAACACAGAAAATGGAGTGCCGACAGGGCATCCATCACAGGGTTACCAAAAGTCCCTGGCAGCATAACTCTTTGATCATCCTTTCTCCTCCTCAGGTATGTTGGCCTGGTAACTTAATTACCGTATTTTTCGCTCTATAACACGCACCCGACCATAACACGCACGTAGTTTTTAGAGGAGGAAAATCTGTAGGCATGCCACCCGTAGGCATTCCCTCCATAACACGCACAGACATTTCCCCTTACTTTCTAGGAGGAAAAAAGTGAGTGTTATGGTGCAAAAAATACGGTATCTTTCCATCTTCCAGGAAACATCCCCACCTTTCTTTGTTCACTGCATAACTTCAGACTAATTCTGAAAATAAGTGTATCATAATGTATTTCTTAAGGCCAACTAAAAGGTCACAAAGAAGTGAGCAAAACTTCAAGTTCCCCAAAACCATGCAAAAGTAAGTGGGGGGGAGTGGGGAGGCTATAGCTGCACAAGATAGGGGGAAAGTCCTAGTTTTCAGACTGCACTTGTCTTAAAATAGAATGAGGGAAGCGCTGAGCAAACTAAAATTGAGTGAGTCTATACTTGGTGCAAAAAGATCTCAGTCTGTGCTAAAGAGTTACAGGGACAAGCCCCATGGCTGCTCTCACTTTGAACATAATCCATTCCGGAAGACCAATCAGGCTCTGAAACATTCGAAAACCCAAAACCCAATACAGAAGCCTTAATACAGAAAACTAAATATGGAGAAATTTGAGATGGAAGATGCATGACATGTTCAACTTCCGAGGCGTGTTCAAAAACTGAAGCATTTACTTTCAGGTTACGGAGACGTTCGAAAACCGAGGTACCACTGTACCAGCAATCAGTCAGATCTGCCTCTCAGACTAATCAGAACACCTGGTGTCTTGTGAGGCAGAAAGCAAAAGTAAAGAAAAATGTGGTAGTCTTTATAATAGCAAAACCAGAGAATAGTATTGTTTTCCTTATTTGTTTGTTACATTCAGGAGCTAAAGGTGGCCTCTCCCTCTCTCCCATCTTGTCCTCACAACCCCCCTGAGAGAGACAGTGACTAGCTCAGTGTCACGCAATGAGCTACATGGCCATGCAGGGATTCAAACCCTTGTCTCCCAGGTCAAAGTCATTCTAACCCAGAGTGTTCCAAACTTTTCATGTTGGTGACACACTTTTTAGACATGCTTCATTTCATGACACAGTAATTCAGTTTTACTAGCAAACCAGAGGTTAAACTAACCCTTTTCAAGCGTTCGTGCGACACACCTACACACTGCAGCCGACACACTAATACGTCAGGACACAGTTTGGAAAGCTCTCCTCTAACCACCACACCAAATTGACTCTCTCCATAGGCACTACGCACCAAGTCAATAGAAGCCAAATTGAGCAGCAAGGCTGAGTGGCTCATTATTTGTCTGTTATGGACCCCAAAGCAAAGAGAACTTTGGACAGATTCTGGGGAGGGTTTTTCCCCAGTGCAGAGACTCGTTAATTGCTTGAAGAGTCGCATGCCCATGCTGCATACCTGGCTTTGGGAGATTTGGACTTCCCTGGGCCAACTGATTGCTCTGTAAACTACATTCCCATTTTGGAAACTGTTCCAGTCAATTGCAGGCATCAAATGACAGTTTCAGCAAGACAAATGGGTTAAGGCAATAAACTTCTGAGCTTGTGCCAGCAGCCGCTGCAAGCTTACTAAATTCTTAATAGTCTTGTTTTGCATTCCAAGCACTGAAAGAATTTCAGGAGAAGGAAGTTCTCTTTGGAACACATCCAGGCACCATGCGCTTGGAA
This sequence comes from Podarcis pityusensis, assembly GCF_964106645.2. Lineage (NCBI taxonomy): Eukaryota > Metazoa > Chordata > Lepidosauria > Squamata > Lacertidae > Podarcis > Podarcis pityusensis. The sequence continues at coordinate 40,854,613 of NC_138030.1, forward strand.
ATTCATGATCCAATCCTGTTATTTCCTAACTCTGGTGTTCTCCACCCACCCTTGCTGCTTGGTCATGCCCACCTTTACTTCACAACCTGACCATAAGCGAGTTCAGTTGCATGGTAAAATCCAGGCCTGTCAACTAGACCATTTTCCAGAGAAGGGGTTATCAATGTTTTTAGGCCAGTGGGAACTTTGAGGAAGGACCACAAAATGGTATGGGAATGTATCATGCCAAAAGTGTGGGAAAAGTTACTTACATCCACCACTGCCACAGTCACTCCCAGAGAAAAGGTCTTTGCACCTCTGATCTGTTCACAACAGATCGGAGCTTAGGAAGTCCCTTAGTGCCCCCCCATACACACACACACACACACAGATTAGATAGATAGATAGATAGATAGATAGATAGATAGATAGATAGATAGATGATAGATAGATAGATAGATGATAGATAGATAGATAGATAGATGATAGATGATAGATAGAGAGATAGATAGATGATAGATGATAGATGATAGATAGATAGATAGATAGATAGATAGATAGATAGATAATAGATAGATAGATAATAGATAGATAGATGATAGATAGATATAGATAGATAGAGAGATAGATGATAGATAGATAGATAGATAGATAGATAGATAGATAGATAGATGATAGATAGATAGATAGATAGATAGATAGATGATAGATAGATAGATATAGATAGATACATAGATAGATAATAGAGATAGATGATAGATACATAGATAGATGATAGATACATAGATAGATAGATAGATAGATAGATAGATAGATAGATAGATAGATATTTGTGGAGGCTGCCCCCCCCCCAAGTTGATGGGCATTGCCATTCAAATGGTGTGTGTGCACTGTGTCTTATGATCAATTATGCAGGGCGGGACTCACCTGGCACCCCCAATATTTTATTCAAGTTGACACCCCTGGATGGGAGAGTGGGCATCCAACCCTGGCATCCATGAAATTGGTCATGTTTAAAGGGGGACGTTCAAGGTAGGAGAGGCCAAGCCAGGGCAGGCAGGTAGAGCAAACAGTCTCGTGTGCATTGTGGATTCTGGAGGGGACTTTCACTGAGATCTTTCACAGGCACCATAGGTGATGCTGGTAGGCACATTGGCAATCCCAGGTCCAGGCAATTGGGTCGGCAGCTAACAGCAAAGCAGCTGGCCATCCTTGTTGTAAAGTGCCTTGTCTATTGATGGTAATGTATATAAATAAATGAATTATCTGTCTTGCTTTGGCCACCTCAGGTGAGTCACTAAGCTGCTGTGGTCCTTGTAATGCCCTATTTTGGCAGTGACTCCTTTTCCATCAGAAAATGTTTCCTCCAGACCCTTTGACCTGAAGGGTAGCTGGATATTTCTCAGTCAAAATCCACCCCCCTCCAGACATGGAATGCAAAGTATGTTATCCTTAGTACTGGGTCTTTCTTTATACAGACTAAGTACCCTCTAGACAAAGCTGGAGAAGCAGGCAGGGACTGAAGGAGGCAGGAGAATTACTGGCATCTGGGACACAATGGCTGACTGACTTCCATTTGCAAGCTGCTGCAGGATAAAGAAAAACTCCACTCTCTGGTAGGCTCCTTTGGTTGTTCCTTGTCCCATGAATCTCAGCGGTTTACAGCAAAATCAGCACAGCAATGTGGCACCTTAATGATGAACAAGTTTATTGTGGAATAACCATGGACTCTAGTCCAAAAAAAGCCTCATACCATAATGAATTTGTTACGTCTTTAGGGTGTCACAAGACTCTTTGGCTATGTATACATTAGTTCAGGGGTCAGCAAACTTTTTCAGCAGGGGGCTGGTACACTGTCCCTCAGACCTTGTGGGGGGCCAGACTATATTTTGAGAAAATGAATGAATTCCTATGCACCACAAATAACCCAGAGATGCATTTTAAATAAAAGCACACATTCTACTCATGTAAAAACACCAGGCAGGCCCCACAAATAACCCAGAGATGCATCTTAAATAAAAGGACACATTCTACTCATATAAAAACATGCTGATTCCCGGACCGTCCGTGGGCCAGATTGAGAAGGCGATTGGGCCAGATCTGGCCCCTGGACCTTAGTTTGCCTACCCATGTGTTAGTTGCATAGAGCACAGTTAGTTTTTCCCTTTCCAACATGCCTCCTCTGCCCGCTGCATTTTAAGGCACATTTGGACATTGCTATGCACGCCAGAGAGGGGACAGGGATGTTTTAACCAGATGCACATTACATGATTTGTTTCTCCAAGTCTGCAATGCTCCCCCTCGTTTCCAAGGAAGTTGTCATATGCGCATGGATGGATACACACCTCAGCTTAACTGTGCCTTGCATTTTCAAACTGAATGGAAGCTTGTTTGGGGGAAATCAAACAGCAGCATGTCTCAAAAAACTGCAGGATAGCTACTGTATGAATTGTGGCTAATGTCATGTATACTCAGCTTCATAGTCTAGTGGTGAGGGCATGGTGCTGTCAGAGTAAATGGTAAGGTGTACGCAGCCTTTGCTTCAGGAGTGTACAGTGAAATTTTAAGCAGCATCTTGCCCTCACTCTTTTTAATAATAATAATAATAATAATAATAATAATAATTTATTTGTATCCTGCCTATCTGACTGTGTTGCCCCAGCTGCTCCGGGCTGCTTCCAACATATATAAAGCATTAAACATTAAAAAGCTTAATGTGCTGTCTTCAGATGTCTTCTAAAATTTGTATACTTGCTTATCACCTTGTCTGGCGGTGATATAACTCCATGCCCTCCAATGTTTCTCTGATGAAAATAGGGACATCCTGAGGAAGAGTGGGACGTTCCAGGATCAAGTCAGAAACTGGGACGGCTTCTGTAAATCCAGGACTGTCCCTGGAAAATAGGGACACTTGGAGGGGTTGAGTTTCCCACCAGTCAAGAATTTACTTTCTGCCTAGGAGGGCTAGAAATTTCAGAATGAAAGCTGAGAGTCTGTGTTCCTTGCAGGCATTGGCCCATGGTGCAATTGCACCCTTATAATCCAATTGCACCACTATAATCCAATAATGTCCTCCACCTTCTGCTTTTGGGCTGGTTTTTACTCCACAGAAGTACTGTATGTTGATGATGACAGACAAATAGCTCCCGAACACTATGTCAACACCTACCTAGTAATTGGCTTGCCCTTGCTGAGAACTAAATAGCAGTTGCTTATCTTACAGTTTGACCTAATTCCAGTCTGGAAAACTGAGAGCCTCACCTTATCAAGATGAATCTAGGTGCCCTCACCTACATTAAAAGCACTTATCTTGCTTTAACAGCTTTGCTGCTCTGAAGCAAATTTACATAAACAAAACATCTTCCCAGAACACAGCCTAAGTATGGGAGGACACAACTGCCAGCATTCAGCTAAGCCTTGAAGGAGCAGATCAACTCTCTGTTGCCTCTCCACCCCATGGTAACATACCACAGGGCCACACCCCAGCGTGCAGATCCGTGAAATGGATTTAAACAGCCTTTACCACCCCCTGAAGTGCTTTGGGACAAATTCCAAAAGAGCAATCTGCTGTAGCAAAATGAATAAAGTATACTGAGACATCTTCAAGAGTAATAAATTGCTTATGGTACTAACTTTCTAGATGAAATCATGCTTCCTTTGAAGCTGTGTGAGACCTCTGTATGTAGGAATCACCATTAAATTATGTCCTAATAACTTACTTGCGTGGCGAGGCCCTGGGCCCCACAGTTCCCACAGAAATAAACACACAGACATGAATATGTTGGGCTAATGGGATAAATAAGGCCACAACTTTATTGGTTACAGATGTGAACGGTTTGGCTTAGGTAATTGGGTGAAGCAAGACTATAACCTGACTCCTGCCCGTCTGCAGGAAGTCTCCAAGGGTCAACCACCAGAAAGGGGAGCCCCATGATGTACATCAAGTAAGCACCCCCAGGGTCACCAATGGCCCTAGCCCACACCCAGGCTTCGGACAGGAACAACACTCCCAGATCCCTTTAACGGGATACCTTTAAAGTGGAGGGGCAGGCCGGAGGCAACAACCACCCCTCCCATGACAAGGCTTGTTGTTGTTGTTGTTGTTTAGTCGTTAAGTTGTGTCTGACTCTTCGTGACCCCATGGACCAGAGCCTCCTGCAGTTTGGTCAAACTCATGCTTGTAGCTTCGAGAACACTGTCCAACCATCTCATCCTCTGTCATCCCCTTCTCCTTGTGCCCTCCATCTTTCCCAACATTCCAGGGAGTCTTCTCTTCTCATGAGGTGGCCAAAGTATTGGAGCCTCTGCTTCAGGATCTGTCCTTCCAGTGAGCACTCAGGGCTGATTTCCTTCAGAATGGATAGGTTTGATCTTCTTGCAGTCCATGGGACTCTCAAGAGTCTCCTCCAGCACCATAATTCAAAAGCATCAATTCTTCGGCGATCAGCCTTCTTTATGGTCCAGCTCTCACTTCCATACATCACTACTGGGAAAACCATAGCTTTAACTATACAGACCTTTGCTGGCAAGGTGATGTTTCTGCTTTTTAAGATGCTGTCTATGCCTAACCTTACAAAGTTGTGACGATTGCTACTAGGCAGGCGAAAACCAAATAGCTGGTGTCAATTTGCCAAGTGGAAAAATTCCTACCTGGCCCCAACAACCAGGCGACCGACATTAGTCATAAGAAGGCCATAGTCAAGCAACATAAGAAAAGAGGGTGGGCGGGCTGGGAGATCCGATGGAGGAGACGAGTGGAGGCCACCCTCCCAGCTGCGCAGCAGTTTAAACGGCCCGTGACCATGCCCCCTGGCCAACCCAATTGGTCATGACATGGCTGGGTGCCCTAGTGATGTGGGCAGCATTCCTCCACTCACTACCGGGTCACTGCAAGGTCCTAAAGCCCCTCCCGCAATGCAGTCCCCCAGAAAAGGGGAACTGCCTATGAAAGCAACACCCACGGTAAAAGCTTTGTTAGATGCAAAGTCTCGAATCCTGTGCAGGTGTGAGCCTCCTCTTGAAGGCCTATCCAATTAGATTTCATGGAATTTACAGATAAATGATACATTCTTGCCTTGCCAAACCTTGCCTTGTACCAGGGGCTCTCATAATCATTTAGGTTTCATAGGCATCAAGATGCTTAAAAGATGCCTCCGTCTCTACCGTGTTAGAAGAAAGGTTCAAAGAATATCAAGGTCTCCCACCCCGCAATTCACATTGCATTTCAGAAAGTGAGCACTAGCTATTAATTTGTGGCATATACATTACCCCTTGCACATTGTGCACATTCTGCTGAACCAAAAACGTGCTTTTGTGAAAGCAAAACAGAACAGGTTGGGTTGGCCTCATGGAGGAGTGTGTCTAACATGCTTTGCTATGGTAACCCAGAGCTGCCTGCGTTTGAGGTGACACCTGTCCCCCGGCAAGGCTGGAACTGGTTTTGTAGCATGACTCCTGTTATATGGCACATTTCTGAGAGTGTGGGCTTAATGCTCTTGACATGAGTTACTAAGCAGAGCACAGCCAGCTTTGGCTAAGCTCATCTGTTGCTTGTGGGAGCTGATAGAGAACTAATTGAGGTCTCTATAGAAAGCTGGATTGGAGCACGCTGGGTCTCATGAAAAACCTTGGACATGACTTCTCCAGGCCCTTTACTCATGCAGACCAAAGGGGAGGATGAAACTAATGAGCCCCAACAACAGAAGTTTGCATAAGGACTTCTGCTCGCACCACAGAGCTTCCCATCTCCTCCCCCTAAATGCTCACAAAATTGGCTTGCGGGGTGTTCCAGATAACCCCTGGAACAGCCTGCAGGAGGAGAAGAGGGCATATAGTTCCAACCAGCAAGCACGGGCCCAGCAGAGAGGTTTTGTGTGCAGGTGTTGTATGCAACATGTTATTGACACATAGTGCGTTACTAGTGGATTTACGCTGGAGTATCCACACATCATTCTATGATATTAATTCTACTGCTGTGCTTCCATGATGCTATGGCATTATTGCTTTCTGATTCAGAATAAGGCAGACAAACCGACCACCTTTATGCAGCTTTATGCAGATCTTCCATATTTATTTGAGTATATATTATGTACTGGAATAATATATACTGGAAATATATATTATGTACTGGAAGAACAAGTTCTGAGACAATGCAGCCTTATACTTTGTTAGGAACTATTTGATGGGAAGTTAGTGTTGAATACTGTATCCTGCAGAATAAAATGAATACTAATAATATTAATTATATTTATTTAATCTGAGAACACAGTTTGGGTTTTCTTTGTGTAGAAAATTGTACAGTTCCATAACAACTCTTAGGATAATTCATGGCTAGTTAGAACCTATAGCCTCTTTAGGGGCACAGCCAGTCCCTCTGAGTACAGGCAACAAAGAATTCAAAACTGAGCTTTCTAGATACAGGCATAATGCAAAGAACTTATTATTATGCTTATTTTCTAAAGGGCTGTTCCATGCAAGATGGAGCAAGCTTGTTTTCTCCTGCTCTGGAGGGTAGGACATGAACCAATGAATTCAAGTTAGAAGAAGGAAGATTCTTACTAAACATCAGGAAGAACTTTCTGACAGGAAGAATTGTTCAACCATGGAGTGGACTTCCTCAGAAAGTAGTGGATTCTCCATCCTTGGAGGTTTTTAAGTAGAGGTTGAATGGCCATCTATCATGGATGCTTTAGTTGTGATTCCTGCATTGCAGGGGACTGGACTAGAGTTGGGGTCCGTTCCAGTTCTACAATTCTTTGACTCTGTGATTCTATTATTCAGGAGAATAACCCCCAGCCCTATGAACATCACCCACCTTCATATAAGACAATGGGCACACTTGTTTACAAACTGTTAAAATCCAAAAATATCAAAACCTTCCACAAAGTATGTTCGATGCTCTGTTGTTTATGGTGCCTTTTGGATATAACTGTGTTTCAATTACTAATGGTTTTTTTTGGGGGGGGGGAGACAGGGGTGTGTGTGAATATTGTCAGCTCTGCTCAAAAATGCCTCTCTTTCCCAGTGATTTTTCATTATGACTTGTGAAAACATTAACTTATTCATTCACTTCACCCATGCCCCCAATTGCCCTCAATTGCCTTTAATGATGTCATCATGAAATCAAATTTGATTGTCTGCGTGGTGTTGTGACACTGTCCTGTTTATTGCGTGACCCATGATGGGGGTCAGGTCAGCCATCTGATTATTCCAGAAGAGAAGAAAGCAGTGACAACCCAATGTATCAACAGCAAGGAGGAAATGATGTCAAATAAAGCGATAAAAGTGAACCAGGATGGGAAGATTCCAAGGCTGAGGATGAATTATTACAGTGTAAATCTACCTGATCTACCTGAAAAGCAAATCTGCAGAATATCTGGTGCAGTTTTAGAGTAAGAGATGAACTGCACTGTGACAACCCCCTCCTACTTTATTTTACCTTAGGAGACTCATGGAAGCAGAAGAGGAAGAATTAAACCCAGAGAAGAAGCAGGGATATCACAAACTGGACAGCTCTCCTTCATCCTGACTGTTCTCCACATTTCCCCGGCCTTCTGGCTCCTCTCCTGCTATCTTCCCAGAGCTCTCTCCATTGTGTTGAGAGACCCTGGAATGTGCCTTTCCCATTGAGCTCCTCTTGAATGCTCCTGCTTCCACCAAACTGTTTGGGGGGGGGCAGGGAGGAAAAGGTCCCTGGGAAACTGCTGTGTCAACCCCTCTGCTAGCACCCCTGCAAAGCTTTCCTCAGCGGGTGAGGAGCATAGGCCGCCCTCCTGTCCGACCCTCCCTCGGGGATTTGCATTCTTAGCCAGCTGCAGTTGTCAGCCACTGCTGTCGCAAAGAAGGGGCTGGGCTCTGTTGTGGCTTTTCCAGCCACCTTGGAGCCTCTAGGCCAAATGCCCAAGCGTGAAAGAAGGTGTGTGTGTGTGTGTGTGTGTGTGTGTGTGTGTGTGTAGCCCCAGCATTGCTGAATGGGCTGGGCTGACTGGGACCTTGTAGGGCATCCTTGCCCCCACCTTCCCATTCAGTGGCGTGGCGAGGGAGCCTTGCCTGCCGCTTCCCAGCAGCCCCTGCTTCCTTGCTGAGAGAGCCTGGCCCCTGTCACTCTGACTTATCCCTCTTTCAATAGAGCAATGGGCACCCAGCTGCAGCTATTACATAAGGCGCAATTAGCAAAGGCAGGCCTGAATAGCATTAAGGAATTCCATCCAGGGTGACGTAAAAGCCTCCCTTCTCCTCGTGCCGCAAAGACAAAGGGGGAGGGGGCGCTGTGTTATGAGCCAGGGTGTCCCGCTGAGCCTATTCCAGCCACTGGGAATGCAAGTCATTAAGAAGGCCCAAGACCCAGGAGGAGAAGGGATTGCTCTTGGGGAGGGGAGGGGGCAGTGGAATCAGAACAATAAGCAAGGACACCAGCTTTTCAAGGGCGCAGGAGGCTCCCTCCTGCTCTTCATTGTACGCCCAGTCAGATCCCGTCTCCTGTGTGTGCCATCTGCTCAATGCCCATCTGTGAGACATCACAGGGGAGGGTTAACAGACAGGTGCCCACGTCACCAAAGGCTTTTTTTATTATTATTAACAAACTCTATTGAAAAGTTTTAGAACAATTGCAAGCATCAAGTGTTGTCTTCCAGTATTGTATGGAGTCATCCACAGGGCATCAAAGCAGACTTGGAAAGTCTTTCACATTATAAATTAACCTCACATCCACAGGGTGTACGTCAAGATAATTTCTCAATAGTGGCTGCTGTGATTGAGAAAGAAGGGAGATTACTGTGCTATTGTTAATAAATGATATGAATTGAGGCCATACAGAGTCAAACCCATCTTTCTTTGTTATTCCTCTTATCACATTTTGAGACTTCTACAGTGACCCGTTTCTCAAACTAAGGCCTTCTCACAACACATCTCCTCAAAAATTCTCTCTCTCTCTCTCGTTAGGTGTCAACCAAAGAAATTGGAAATGCTTCAGCGTTTTTGAAGTGGAATGATGCTGCTTTAAATCTATAGTGCAGATGGAGCCTAAGACTTTAGCTCACTTGCTTGTATAAATATACCGAAATGCATGCAGGTAATATCCTCTCCAATTGCTCACCAGGAAGAAATGCCAGTAAAGAAACTTTCATTTAGCTACCAGTACTAATGTTGTGAGGCTGCTCTGCAAAATTGTCACCCCCCAAAAAAAAATTTAAAAAAATTATAGTCCTTCACCCCTGCCTACAGGCCTGTCTGAGGTTTATTGGCAGAGACCATCACATCATATTACATAGCAGACATCACTGATAACTATAGCACCCTTTCTTTAAACATAATGGATGCCACTTATTTTAGGCACATCTTAAAAATACTCTTTATTGTGAATGTTGGGAAATCTACAGCAACCTTATTTAGGCCTTGCTTGACCCAAGCAATCACTGATGTTCTGTATTATGCTTCAGTTGCTACCTGTTGCTCCTGAAGTAAGGTGAGCTACCAATTCACACCACACCTATATTTATAATTATGCCCAGAAGCAGCAACCTGGCAGATCTGGTTACCCAATGACCCATGTGGAAGTTACTGCTTTTACTATGCAGTAAGCAAACACATAGTTACGCAGAAGCTGTCTTCATTTGCCAACCTGCATTGTTACATAAACCAAGACAAAGTCTTCTCCCCTCTCCTCCTAAGGAATGCTGGGGAAAGTCCTGTACATATACCAGGAACAAAGCTTTCGTCACTGGTCACTCAGAGAGAAAGGTGAGCCTGGAGGAAGGCAAAGTCTGTTTCTTCCTGGTTGTCACTGAACAATGGGCCCAGAACTGAATTGCACACACTTTGGGTAAGTGTTTCATCAGATTCTCTTTCTGAGTAAGTGTGCATTGGATGGGTCTGCAGGCGTGCATAGGATTTGTCAGCAAGAGTTGCATTGCACAAAAAGTAAGCATTTCCTTTCCTCTGGGCCTTGTGGGAGTCCAACTTCCCGTCCTCCATGTCTGCAGGTGAGATTGCTAGATCCTTGCCCAGAGAAGACGTCTACCTCTAAACCAGGAATGAGGAACTCGTCGTCCACCAGTTGCAACTGATCTACAACTCCATAAACCTCTGGGTCATGCTAGCTAGTACTGATGGGAGTTGAACATTATTAGAAGGACCACAGGTTCCTCACCTCTCTTTAGGGCAGTAGGACAGAAGAAAACTGTTGCCCTTTGTTTCAGTTCTGCCTCACAAAATTTCAAGGCCTAGGCACTGCTCATCTGTACAGGATTCAATTTTTAATTATTGTGCACTTGAAAAAAAATCACTCTTCAGTACAAGTGCTAACAAATCCAAAAGTGTACAGATGTGAAACTTCAGGAAGGAGTTTCTGAGCCAGAACGTTGGTTGACAGTCTGACAGTTGACTAGGTAGGCCTCACTGGAAGTATTTCACTTCCTCTGATAATAGGCGCTTGGGAATATGGACTACTAGATTAACTGAACCGATAAGTAAAAATGTCCACCAAGGCAAAGCCTACGTTGAACTGCTCCTGAGTTTCCACCAGAGGGAGCTTCACATCCATCATGTGGTATCATGAAGGTGGAGGGCTTGCGCAGCAAAACATTCTGCAATCCTTTGCGAGTTTCCTTTAGTAAAGCTGATCCACTTGCTGTTGTGAACATCTGTAATTTCTCTGTAACTAAATAATGATTTATTATACTTGAATGTCTCTAGTAGTGCAGGTGAGTGGATGTGAATAATTTTAATGGGCTACTAAGCTCACATTAATACAGTGGTACCTCTGGTTACGTACTTAATTCGTTCCGGAGGTCTGTTCTTAACCTGAAACTGTTCTTAACCTGGAGCACCACTTTAGCTAATGGGGCCTCCTGCTGCCGCCACGCCGCCGCCGCGCGATTTTTGTTTTCATCCTGAAGCAAAGTTCTTAACCCGAGGTACTATTTCTGGGTTAGCAGAGTCTGTAACCTGAAGCGTATGTAACCTGAAGCGTATGTAACCCGAGGTACCACTGTATGCAGGTTTCAGGACTCGAGAAGCATCCTCCTCCATTTTCAAAGCGGGAAAATCAGAGACAAAAATTGAGTGTGTCCAAAAGATCAAAGTGAGACAGTCAAACTCATGGGGACAAGATTATTTTCATTGTTGACCGTAACACATTGGAAATCTCCCCTTTCTTTTCCCCCAAAGACTTTGTGGCATCATTGATTGAATGCTGTCCAATAGGACTATCAACATACAATTTTCAGAACAGAGATTGCTATTTACCTGAGCGTGCTGGAATCCAAGGCCCATCGCTCCCAGTACTGCTCATTC